>NW_023144634.1:6332275-6426991 GCF_012932325.1 Thrips palmi
CGCCCGCCCCGCCCCGCCCCGCCCCGCCCGCCCCGCCCCGCCCCGCGGTATCGCGGCATCGCGGCCTTGCCCTCAAGAGGCGCCGCGTCGCACTGCTGCCAGATGTGCGCTCCACTTCGGATTGGCGGCACAAGAAGAGAGAGAGAGAGAGAGAGAGAGAGAGAGAGAGAGAGAGAGAGAGAGAGAGAGAGATGAATAAACACAACAGTCCGAGCAGCCTAGGCAACCCCACAACGCATCTGTGGCTCTCCTGCAGGCGGATTCCGCACAGTGCTCTCGTCGGACTGTCTCTCTCGCACTCTTACGGGACACCCCATGAGTGCGAGAGAGAGAGAGAGAGGGGGACCTCGACCAGCGCCACAAGAAGATGAAGGAGCAGGAGGTGAGGGAGGGGGAGGATGATGGAATCGCAGTGGTGCAGCTAGGCGTGAAGTCGTCCGTGCTAAAAATGTCACGGCCGTCGAATTGCTCTGGTTATCCGGCCATCGGCTCGCCATTTCTATCCCTCGCGGATGAAATGCATTTGGATTAGGGTCCGCGGGGGAGGGGCGCTTGGCGGCGCTTTGCTTTGCGAAACGCAGTCAAGAAGACGTTCCCCGCGCGCCCACTCAATGCACCGCCATTTATTGTTGTTTTCTGCGTTTCTTCTAAAAACCTCAACTGTCATTGTTGTCGGGAACGAAGCCGCTTCAGTTCGCTTGTACTGTTCCATGCGGCCACGGCGGAGAGTATCAGCGCAGTCGTAGTCTGATTTCGACTTTGTCGCTCTCTCTCTTTCTCGTGCGTCCCTCCGGGATGCCCTTCGAGTGCGAGAGAGACAGATGCCCGGAATCGGCCGTGCTGGCGGCGTGCTGGCGGCGTGCGCGTGTTACGTGCCGGTGCCTTTTCGGGGGTGCGATGAACAATGGTCTTGAATAACAAACGAGTGGATTGGTCCACGTGCAGGCCGCCAGCACCGCCGCCGGGAAGCACTCGTGTCAAGTTCGCAGCATTGTCCGCGCCTTATCTGCGGACCGATTCCGAACTCTGTCTCTCTCGCACCCTGCGGGACGCCCCGTGAGTGCGAGAGAGACAGCCTCTGGGCGCGGACGGCGCGGACAATGATGTGCGAACAGGTAGCCGGGCAGACGAGCCGGCAGTCCGAAGGCCCGAGGATCGGATCCGGAGCGGGGCACTTTGCTGCGTGCACCAGCCGATTGGAGACCTCAACGCACGGGCCAGGCGGAGCAGGGCCGCGTAGCCCAGAGGACAGCGCGAGGGTCGCAGGTTCGACTCCCATCTAAGTCAATTCCCGGACATTATTTGACAAACGAAGTCAATGTAGAGTCGGACATGAACTATAATTGATTCCTTTTTACTGCGCTACCACCGCTTTAACTGGTAGTTTCCGTTCCCTGGTCACCCCCTTCTTGGACCACCGACGTCCGACCACAAACGCGAAATTATCAGTGAACGGTCCTTTCGAGGTAAAAACTACACCCTCCTCACTTTCCGCGTGCACCCACACTCACGCACCGGCGCGCGTACACACACGCGCGGCGCCGGGCGGCGCTGGGTGGCGGTACACTGGCAGTGAGACAATGGGCGATAGAGCGTGCGTGGCACTCCGCCGCACCGCCGCCTTACTCAACACGGTGGCATATCCGGGCCATCAGGAGGCCATCATGCGGCGCCGCTCGGGCGGGCAGGCCAGGCAGGCCACGCTCTGGGGTCACAGGGGTAATAAAAAGCCCGCGACGGCGCGGGGATTCGAACCCGGCCATCAATAGCGACGCGCAAAAACACACACACGCACATACATAGGAGCCTCGGCACTCAAACGGCCAGGGCGTGTAGTTGTCTTCCTATGTACCAGACAGCTGTCTGAATCGGAGCAAGTGCCCCGTCGCTCTGTCTCTCTCGCACCCCTACAAGGCCGCCCGAGAGTGCGAGAGAGACAGAGCGACGAAGGCGCTTCTCAATGTGGGGTAGAGCCCACTATCTCGTATAAATGGCGATGATCTTACAAGCCAGGATTTTCAGAAATCGGATTTTGAGGCGACTTCGAGTCTTTTTCTAGCGGTCCGCGAGATACGTTATGCTCTCGAAGTTTTAAAGCTTGCCGCCCTGGCCTGGCGGCCGAGTGCCACGCGCGCGGTGCGTCGTGCGTTGATCGCGTTCGTCGTTCCGTCGCCCACTTCCTGGTGTTGCCGGTGTTTCTCCGTCCGGGCGAGCCCACCGGCCACCACACTGGTCAGCGCAAGTGCCGCAAGTCGGCGGCTTTGGCCAATCGGCCCGCCATCTCGATGTAAGTGTTCCATTATTACTTGGGAGAAAGCGCGGCGCGGAGGACCGCGCGGCCGAGGGGGCCCGGGGGGCTCCAGGGGGCGACAGAGCGGCCGACTTAGAACACCGGGAGCACAGTGTCGTAGCCGCTGATAAGATGCCGCCGATAGCCCAGCCGCGCCGAAGAGAGTCGCTGTCTCTCTCGCTCCCTGCGGGGCCGCGCCGCGAGTGCGACAGAGACAGGATGTTCGGAATCAGCGGCACGGCCCGGCCCGGCACACCGGCAGAGCCACCTCGGCGCGCCAATTGCATTCAATTTGACTGGATGCGGCTTTCCTGCCGGTGCAAACCTGCACTTCGTTACTTCGTTCCCTCGACGCCGCGGCCTCCCTGCGCGCCGTTCGCGCTGCTGGCGCTGCCGCCTCCGCGGTGGACACGCCGCTATGAAAAATTCACAACGCCCGCGGCGGTCGCGTGCGGCGCACTCCGATGCGGGGATGGATCGATGGGTAGATGGATGGACCGCGCCTTTATTTGACGGAGAACATGGAAGGCCGCGGCGGACAAAGTCAAAGCGGAGCCAAAGCGGAGCCGAGCCGGCCAAAGCCAAAGACGCATGGAAATGCAGCGCGAGTTGCGTCGCCGCGGGTCAAGACCGTCTCGTGCAGCACGCTGATGGATCGCACCACACTGCTAAAAGAAAATTCTCTCACATGTTTGAGCATCCATCCTCTAAGCTTTCTATGATCTACCATCTCAGAAAACGTCTGTCGATTCGACTTAAATTGATACCGATTTTCCCCTGAAAAATAAAACCGAATGGTAAATCCTTGCAGGGTGTACTAGCAGTAACCGCGGCAACATCTCATCCCTAACCGAGCCGCCTCGTAAAGCGGAGCCATCTCGTCACTGCGTTATTACGTGTAATGGGAATTAGCGTGTGCCGCACTTAATTTCCTTGCCGCCGTCGCGGCCCGGGGCGGGGCGGGGCGGGGCGGGGCGGTTCTGTGTTATTGGGGCAGGCCTGCTTGTTCCCATGTGCTGGAAACGGCGGCGGGAACTCGAGCACTCTGTGTGTGTGCGTGTGTGTGTGTGGCCACCCGCTGCAGACCACACCCAGCTTCGACACGTGCCGTAGCTCTCCGGGGGCGCGGCGCGCGCGGCGCTGCGTGCGTCCACTGCCGGGCACGGCTAGCGCCTGCCGGGTAGGCCGTCCCGTTGAACACACGTGTGCTGGTGTTGCCTACCCCCGCCGTCGGCAGGCGCTCTCACACGCGGAGACGAGCGTCGCGCACTGTGTGTGTGCGTGTGTGAGTTTTTTGTGTGTATGTATGTGTGTCTCGGCACCGGTCGGTCAGCCTGCCTGTCCCCGCACGTCGCAGTTTGTCAGCATGTCTGTCTGTCTGCCTGCTGTCCGCCCGCCCGTGCGCCGCGCGTGCGCCTGACTCGCGCCAAAAACAATGCGCCTGCCCGGCGGTTCTCACGTCGCGCAGACACGCCGCCTCGCCGCGGCACGCTTGGCGCCCCGGACTCCAGACTCCAGACTCCGGACCGCCGGCCAGCCGGCTGAGTCCGCGCGGGGCTTTCAAAAGCGTTTTCGCGTGTTTTTGCAGCTTTGCCTCCACCCACGCACGCCGGCACGCCATCGTGCGGCGCTGATGCTTTGTTGACATCGCTTGGCGTGAGTCATGGAATAGAAGGATAAGCCCCCCCTAGGCGTTAAGTTTGGTTTTTTTTTTCGCAAGTTTGAGACTTGGAAAAATCGAGTTGTAACTCCCCCTCTTCTTCTTCATCACTTTTCGTGGTGCTCCCGACGAACAACAAAATATGCGCTCCGTCTTTCATCGGTGCTCCGACGCTACGTGCACGCGTTCGCACCTGCCGCCCGGGTCGCGGGTTCAACTCCCGGCGGCGCGTGCCTGTCCCTCCGTTTCGCCCGAGTCCTGATTGCGGGTTCTGGTTCGGCGCGGCTGCGCTGCTCCGCGGCAAGACTGCGGTTAGCGTCGGCCCGTTGGCAGGCCTGCGGCACGCACCACGTCGAGTGCCTGACGAGGGCGACGCGCGCGGCTCGGTGTGGAGCGGCCCCTGGCTTACGCCGCAGCTCATCAGGAATAGGCGGCTACACTACTTTCCGACACTTCAATATTTTGGAGGTTTTTTTTCGGGATGGCCGGCCTGGCCGCGCTGACTACGTAATGACCAGGTGGCCGTTCGCTGGTCGTTGGCCTGCGCTTGCCCACGGCGGGGCGGGGCGGGGCGGGGTGGCCACTTTCACGGCCGGACAAAATCATTTCCAGTGGCTTGGAGAGGCCTGCAGGCGCCGGACGACGCCGTGGGTGCACACTGACCTTAGGCCAACCGGTGTACTCCGTACTCGCTCCGCACTCCGCGGCGTGGCCCGGCCGGTCCGACCCGGACTCACCTCTCCAGGTGCGGCTCGCCGCGCGGCCGCGTGCAGGTGTGCCTAGCACGCCCAGGGCGCCCAGGCGGCGGGGCCCGCCCCGAAGCGGCCTGCTGCTGTCCATAGAGTGTCGCACCAGGAAGTTTTTTGTGGTCGTTTCATTCAAAGGTCAGACTTAATTGCGGGCTGCCTTGGTCCCTTGTTGGCCCTCCCGGTTAGGTTCGAGCCTTTGAGCAAGAAGCGCCTCTGGCCCCTGGTTGGCGTGGAGCAGGACGCCGTGCCGTTTAGCCCCGCCGATGCACCCAGGACCGCCATGTACGGCGCCACGCCGAAACTCAACTTTTCCCTGCCCGGCGGGGAAAGAAAGATCCCACCCCAAGTGCCAATAAACCCGCTGCACTTTCAATCCGCAGCCTTTGGGCCGCTTCTCGGCCGGGCCGGCCTTCCTGGATCGGCTGCTCTTTGCGTTGTGTGCGGTGCGGTGCGGTGCAGTGCAGTGCACACGAACAATGTTACGGTGACGCCCGCAGTAAAAAGACATAATGGCTCTCGGACGCGGCCGGCCGGCCGGAGGAGCGAACACCGCTTTCGTCGCTCCGTCTCTCTCGCACCTCCGGCACGGCAGGCGGCGGTACGGCCGCGGCCCGGCTGCTGCACTCCAGGGCGTGCACCCAGAGCGCCGACCCGCGGACCCCGCGGCATGAGGGACGAGGAAAGAGTGGAGGGAGAAGTCTTTAATGTGTGGGTTCGTCGTCACCTGGAAAACTTCCTCTTTGGCCACCAAATTTCAGACCTCTCTGGATTTACTTTCAAAAAAAAATTCAGGTGCATTTTAAAGGTTGCCATGTCAAGAGAGAAATTTTCACTCGTCTAATGTTGTCAAAATATCTCAAATATATTTTATTTTTTTTTTTTAAAAAAAAAGGTTTGCTTGATTGCGGTTTAAAAAGCCAAATTGGGTGCAATTTTTCAACTCGGCTGTCTCTCTCTGTTCGCAGGCCTGCTGGCGATACTCCCCCGCCCTGGAGGGGGCACGTCCACCGAAGCTCCAAAGGTGAGTGCGCTGTTCGCGGACCTGGTCCAGTCCCTGCGAGCGGCAAACTAGGGAGCAGCGCAAGCAGGTCGATGGGTTACCCGGTGATCGGCCCATTATGAGTCCCCGGGGGATCCTCGGCCGATCCTGGAGACTGAGCCGTCGCTCTGTCCCTCTCGCACTCGTGGGGCGTCCCGTGTTGGTACGAGAGAGACAGAGAGACTCTCAGTGTGCCGGTGCTGCAACACACCCCGCTCAACGTCTTCCTCGGCAGTAATGAATTTGGCACCGCCTCGCCGCCGTCTGCCTTTTGTCGGCTAAAGAAAGACCGCGTGGCTCACGACCGGGAAGCGGGGCCCTCTGTCTCTCTCGCACCCGTGCGGGGCGCCCCACGAGTGCGAGAGAGACAGAGCGACGTGAGCGGAGTCCAGTCCCGATGTGTGAGTAATGGCTTGACGGCGCCAATGAGTGAGTGTTCCGATGCACTTGTCAGTGGGGCATGCCTGGAGGGGGGGGGGCATGCGAGGTTCGCGGTGGGAATGAACACACAGCGAATGCGAAGGACGCTGGCTGGGAATGCCGCGGCCGGCACCTGTCGAACGAATCGTACGTCACGGAGCCGAAACGACCGACCGCTCTGCGATCGGACTTAGACTAACCCCAGTCGACACTTAGAGCGGACTTGAACGCAGCTTCAGTGACACGTTCGTTTTTGATTTCGCGGCCGCGGCTTTGAGCTCGCCGTCCCTCAGCGGGTTCCGCACTCGAGCGGACATTCAGGTTGCGATAATAACCGTCACCTTGGCCAGTCTGTCGGCCACCTCCCTCGACTGTCTCCGTCTCCCTCGCACTCGTGGGGCGTCCGGGGGCGTCCCCTAGGGCCCTGGGGGAGCGAGAGAGACAGCTCGGAATCGGCGTGGTGCCGTCATCTTCGCGCGGCCACGCGGCCGTCACCCCCCAGCGCGCCGCCGTCATGTGAGCCTCCACCTCCCCGGCGCGTCACCGCGGCGCCGTCACAGCGTCGCCGTGGCGTCGCCGTGGCGTCGCCGTCAGCCAGCCCGGCCGGCCGTTGTTTCGCAAACGAGATAAAGAAAGGCAGAAGGTCGCTATCTCGGCCCGGGGAGGGGAGGGAGGGAGAGGAAGGATGGAGAAAGAGGAGGGCGAGCGAGCGCCATGCGCGAATGTCAGCGCGGGCTGCCCAGTGCACTGCAGTCCAGCGAGTCCAGCTTGTCCAGCCGGACCGGAGTCGAGCCGACCGACTGACTCCACTGCACTGCCAGGCTGGACCAGGCACGCTGTGAACTTCAGGACCAGCTCCACCACGCGCACCGCCACTGCAAAAACGTGGCGGCTCTCAGATAAAAGCCACAACTACTTACGCCCGGCTCCTTTGCAAAACACCGAGAGAAAGTAAACAAGGAAAAAACCAGAAGCGTTTGACTTTTCGTTTTTGCTCATGTGATCTTTTTGGATCATTAATTTATCGTTGATGCCGGTCTTCTTTTGCCGACCTGGATGGTGGACTGCCTGGCTGTCAGCCTTCCACTGGCTGACACCACTTAAAACTTGTCATGGCTCGCGTGGTCGCTGTTTTTCTCCCTCCCTCTCCTCCTTTCAATGAACTTGCCACCCCTCGCCTCCCCCTGCCGCTGTTTCGTCAGGGAGCCCCGCCGGAACTGAACGACAGCAGGGCGTCTGCAAGCCTCGTTGCATTCACGTCCCCCCCCCCCCCGGGGCCGGCCTTGCCTCTGGACAATCGCCCCACTAGTGCGGTGCCCAGGCCAGCCAGCCAGCCTGCCAGCCAGCAGGGCGTCCCGCGTCCCGGTCAGCACGGAGAGGGCCGACGCCCCGGCCAACTCATGCCGTCTCTCGCACTCATGGGGCGTGCCGTGAGGGCAGCCCAGGGCAGCCGGTGCGCCTCCTTGTACGTCTTCGAGTTAATTATTGCAGGCCGGTCGGTACTCCCTTCAGGAAGACCGGCCCGAGCCGCGGCTGATCACGTCGTTGCCTGTCGCTTAGAGAAGGAAAAGAAATCAACGACAGAAAAGCGGGAAAAATAATTAAAATACCCTGTGTGCCGGTATTTGAACCCGGGCCAGTCCCGTTTTGTTTCAACTTCCACGCGGCGGCTGCAGTGACTGCGGTGGCGTGTGGAGCAGAGCGTGCGCGCTAATGTCCGCGCGGCGGGCCGGCGGGCCGGCGGCGCCCCCTCCACTCCACTGTAGGGGCCTCCACTGTAGAACAATTGCCGGCCAGCTAATTAGCATGCGGTTTCTGTCATTCCATTTCGGCACCGCGTTGCCCCACAGGCATCACCTTGGCTGCCCTGGCGCCCTGGCGGCCTGCCCCTGCCGCGGACCGGCAGGGGGATCCTCTCCGCGCTGGGGGATCCTGTCTGGGTGGGTCCTCTGTGTGGGTCCTTTTGGGAGCATGATCGGGAAGCGTAGGTTTTCGGGATTCCAATCCCACCGGTACTTCCAACCCCAGTGAGGAGACTGCAAACGCCCGAATTGCACGCGCGGCGTTCCCCTCCCCAGCCTGACAGTGTGCTGCCCGCAGATGCTGGCGTCCACGTCGCTGCCGCTGGTGGCGGCGCGGATGAACGCGGCGGCGTACCGCGTGGAGGCGGAGCCCATCGGCAGCCACAGCGTGCAGTACACGTACGTGGCCACCACGGCCGGCGCCAACATCAACACCACGGGGTCCTCGACGTCCTCGACGTCGTCGACGCCGTCCTCCACGCGGCGGCCTCTAAGGGACAGCGCCGCGTCCGCCAGCTCCTCCATCGCCAAGCGGCTCGCCGACGACGAGGACGCCGACGTCGTGGAGTACAAGGAGTACCAGGGTGAGTAGTACACGCCGATCGCCACAACTTTCTCGTCACCTTTAACGCACGATCAAATTTTAATAATCCCTTTGTTCTCTCTTTCGGCCCGCGGTGCTTACGGCCACTTACGGTGGCGTGCCCGCCGTGAGGAAACGGCGCCGAAAACAGAAAACGGGCGCGCTTTTGGAGGGACGAGTGCCGCCGGGCCGCTGGGCCGCGCGTTTCACAATTGCTTTCTTGCAGCGACTACACTGGGTTCCTTGCATGCCTTGGAGGCTGTGAATGGTGGACGGCCGGGCCGGCCTAGCCTGCCCCGCCTGCCCCGCCTCGTTTCGCATCGCACTGCTGGCACTACACTGTGGGGAAGGGAAACACTGCAAAGCAGGCAAGCAGGCTGAAGCACTGCGAAAGACTGGTGCCGCACGACGGACTGCCTACCCGCCAGGCGCCGTCGGCTGCAGACTGACTCGGCCTATCTCTGTCTCTCTCGCACTCACTCGTGGGCCGCACCGCGATTGGGTGCGAGAGAGACAGAGCGACGGACGGGAAGCCGAAACGGCGTGAATGTCACGGCCCGGCCCGGACTCCAACGGGGATGCCAACTAGACCGTGCGGCGCTACTCCGGCCTTCACCTTGCCAGGTCGCCGCGCCGCGCCCAGAGGGGCCGCGCCCCGGTATGCTCCAGTGCCCGCCTCGTCGGCCAGTGCACCTCCGCCTCCAAGGCGGAAAATTAACCAAGTCACCGCGCGCGGTTTGTTGATCAAAATTGACCGTATGCCGTCCGTGATTTGCTTTTGTTTCTATGCGCCTTATTGCAGAGCTGTACTGCAGAAAAATCCCCCCTCCCCCTAAAAAGAATTTTTTTTAAGTGCCATTTTTTACAGTCTGCTTTCGTTTCCCGAGATGCTAATCCGCGAGCAAACCGCCTTCCGGTGTGTCGGGAATGCGACGCCCCCCCCCCCCCGCGACGATCCGATGCAACGACGTAATTGAAAATCAAGTGAAGCGTCGTCGTCCGATACTTATAGTGGCGCGCCAAGTCTCTTGCGGACACCTCTGACCTTTCGTGTGTGCCCGTCCGTGGTCCCTCCGCGCGCCGGTCCGCGCTGGTCACTGCCCCCCCCCCTCTCTCTCTCTCCCCCTCCCTGGCGCGGCGCTTCCTTCCTTCCTCGCGGCGTCTCGATTCGCAACGCATCCCCAGGTCTCTAGCCGGGCCGGGCCGGGCCGTCACGCCTGCCTGGGCACCCGCCAAAACAAAGCCGAGGCGGGGAGGGCTGCGTCCGAAAGCAACGCGGCGCCGCGCTCTGCCCCGCCGTGCCTTGGCAGTGCCTTGGCCGTGCCTTGGCAGTGCAGGCGACCCCCGCGCCGCCCCCGCGGACGCAGCCCTGCGTGTTGTAAGTCGGTGTGGCGGGAAGCACACGGAAATCGGGGGAGTCACCGACGCCGTACCGACGTCGTGGCGTGGCGCCGGGCCCCGATCCGTTTCGTCACGTGTTGGCAGTGTCGGATGCAGGGGGCGTCGCGACGTCGCCGCGGTTCGGACCGCCACTTTTTCGTCGTTGTTTTTTGTTCGGCGTTTTGGCGCCGCCGGTCGCGCGGCGCCGAGGAAGCTGTTGAAACGCACTCGCCGCGAGTGAGTTGTCCATGCAAACCCGTGTTTCATTTTCCCCCTGCCCAGTCTTTGCAGTGTGTGCCCTTTCCTCCTCGGGGAACGCAGGCGAAGCGACGCGGAGGCGGTGGCTTCGGACCGCCCGTACTTGTTGACTAGGACGCCCCGCAGGAACGACAACCACACCGGCGGACGACGGACGACGCGACAAGCGAAAAGGACTCTCCTGTTTCTCACTCACGAGACGAAAATGTGCAAACAGACGCGACTGAGACGGACTTTGGCGACGCACGGCGATCGTCTGCGCCAAACCAGGACACGCAGGACACGCAGGACGAGACCTCCGCTAAATACGGCCGAGCCGGCCGAGCCCCAAGAGGTTGCCCAGACTGTGAGTATGACCCAGGCTGCCCCGGCCAGGCCAGGTCGGGCCCGCGCCAGCCTGGCCGCGCTGTTTACTAACGACGTAGAGCAGGCCAACAACAACAACAACAACACGCACCATTCCGTCATTCGGAAAGTGACACACCCTTTGGACACACCCCATCGACATTACTATCGTGGATTCAAAGTAAACTTTCTTTTTTGCATGTGAGGTGTCGGGATGGTTTTCTCTATAGCAGTGTTTTACTTGTGTTCATCATTGTGGTTGTGATTTATTATTGTTTTGTGTTTTCTTTTTCTTGCTTGTTTTTTTTGCGTGTACCGAGGAGGTGCTAAGGGCCAGTACGACGCGTGTGGCGTCTAAATCTCGTCCCGACATGGGATGGCGATGGCGGGAGTGTCGGGGAGTGCGCCCTGCCGGCCCTGCACTGCGAAATGCCACGGCTGCCTCGGTGCTTGGTGCGGCGTGGTGGTTGGTGCGCGTGGTGCGAGCAGCCTGGTGCCGGTCCCACGGTCCTTCGCCCCGTCGGCACGGACGTCCACGACCACGACGTCCTCGACGTCCACAGGGCATCTGGGGCCGAAGGGTTCACCGAGGGTATCGAAGGGCCGTTACTCGTCATCCGAGAACCCTCCGCCGGAGCCCTTTGGCCTGCTGCAGGCTGATTCCGAACGGTTGCGACGGTCTCCCCGCGTCTCCACTCGTGGGGCGTGCCGTGGGGGTGCGAGAGAGACAGAGTCTCCTCGGAGAGACCGCTCCGAATCCAAATGAAGGTCCACGCCGCCACGCCGGCGACGATCTTGACGAGCTCGACGAGCGCCACCGGGGCCGCCATTAGCGGGGCCGCGTCGTCGCTCTGTCTCCCTCGCACCCACGGGCCATGCCGTCAGGGTGCGAGGAAGACAGAGCGAACGGGCGCTCCGCGCGCGGCCCCGCGCTGTGATACGTGGAACCATTTGTCCGCGTTCGCACGTCGATTCGTCATCGAGGCGGGGAAAAGCTAGTTAGGATTGAGGCCTATCGCAACGAGACCTATTATTTATTCATCTTTATTTTTTTACGTTCCTTCCAGCTGTAGCAACGCGAGTAAAAAGAAAAAGAAGAAAGATTGGAGAGTTTCACGCGTGGCACGATGAAAGTGTCGGCGGGGAGATTGAAATACTGTAGTGCGGTGTCGGGGCGGAGGTTTCGAGGTATCGAGGTATCGGGGTCAGGGTCGAAGCACATCGAGGGTGGCGCGGTCCACTTGGCGCCCCGCGGAAGGGGCGGGGCGGGGCGGGGCGGTACAACATAACTGTGCCGCATCCTATGCATGTCTGTATATTTAACTCTGTGTGTGTGTGTGAGTGTGATATGCAGAGTGAGAACAATCGAAGCTCCTTCCTCCTCTCATTGCAAGACTCCTGGCCTGCCGGTTGGCCTGCCGGCTGGCCTACCGTCCGACGCGGCGCGGCTGCCGCGGCTTGCCACCTCCACCGCGCGGTGTTACGCGAGCAGTCCCTCCCTCATTGTTGTCGTTGTCACACTCTATCGTTTCTCCTCTTTTTCTTTCGTGTGAATATTTTTCGCCAGAAGAAGAATGAAAGTGGGTGGTCCGGAAGGCAAGGCGTCCCCGACACACTGTAAGGCCTGGAAGTCGCCTGGAAGCCTGCAAGGCCCGGGAGGGAGAATAGTTGGGATGTCACGACGAGCACAGCGCCGATCCGTGGTGCCGTCTCGCTCGCACTCACGGGCCGTGCCGTGGAGGTGCGAGAGAGACAGAGCGATGCCAGTCACTTGGCATAACACTTTGCGGTATTGATTGCCATCTCCGCGTCTTCGCCTCAGCGTCGCGTCACTGCAGTGCCTTCGTCGCTCCGTCTCTCTCGCACCCGCACAAACGACCCGCTGTCTTCGGACCACCACCGTGCGCCGCTTTCCGCAAAGTGCTAACCCGGCGGCCCGGCCGCCGTGTCTGCTTGTCCGTCGGCAGGTGTGATGGGGCGGCCCGGCGTGGACTTCCCCGTGCTGCCCTCCATCCCGCAGACCAGCTTCAGCTGCAGGAAAGTGAAGGGGGCGGGCTACTACGCCGACCTGGAGACGGACTGCCAGGTGAGTGCCAACCGACCAACAGCATTGTTTGCTCTGCCCTTTTTGTTAGCTTCGTTGCCTGTTTTCCCATTTTCTCAGTGTCTTCCCTCGCGCAGCTAATATCCTCCGGCCGGGTTGTTTCTGAGTGTCTTTTGCCGTTTTTCCTAAGCGCAGGTTGCAGGCAGAGCCTTTTAACTTAACCTTTTTTCATTCACTTCTCGTTTCCACCATTATGTTGCGTGTGACCCCACCAATGGATTCCTCGTTCGGAGAGCAATCCGTTGGTGGGGTCACACGTTCGGTTCGAGCCCCATTTAGCGACGCTGGAGCTGAAAACGCGTCCGGGATTTCGACCGCCCCCACCGGTCCTCTGGCCCACTGTGTGTCGCTGTGGCCCCGGAAGCACGCGCGGCGTCGCGGTGTTCGTGACGCGGCGCGACAATTTTCGTGACTCGGCCGATTGATTGGCGGCCGCTGATTGGTCGAGGGCCGCGGCCGCACAGTGGGCAGTAAAAGCTGAGCACTCCTCGTCGCGTCGCGCGTCTCGCGTCGGGGTGTTGCGCGGCCAGAAAAAGGCGGAAGAAAACGGTGGCGCCGCCACCGGGATTCGATCCTCGGACCGCCGCCGCGGTGCCACCAGAGAGCTTTCGTCCGTCCTCGAAGGCGTCCGTTAAGGTTTGAATCTGGTGCGACTGATGGAGCCGTTTGCGCTCAAAGGTCAAGTAGGTCTCTATTGAACCGACTAGCCGTCGGCATGTGCGTGTGTGTGAGTGTGTGTGAGTGCAACGCCTCGCAGTCGTGCCCTACCAGTGCCGGCGCGGTGTCAGTTTGTTGCGACGCGTGAAATGATCCGTTTCGGCGGTCACGCAACCGGCGCGTGCTGCGCGTCTGAGCGGGACGGAGAGAGGGAAGGACGGGGAAGGACTATGCAGCTGCTCTCTTCATTCATCACGGCGCCGGCCTGGCCCGGCTCGGCTCGGCCCGGCTCGTTCGGCCCGGCTGTGCTGGTCAGCGCTCGGCTCGGCTCGTCTTTTCGGCTCGCCTGGGATTTTGCCCCGCGACAGTAATTAAAGCTCGTCCGTGCCCTGAATGCCTGACGGTCGTGATTGCTCCCGGGGCAGAGGGAGAGAGAGAGGGGGGGGGAGACGGAGGAGGAGACGGACGGAAGTGAAATGGCTGAGCCAGGGCTAAAGCCGACTGAGGCTAGGCGAACCCAAAACAAAGAAAAACAACCGACGGCGCACGACGCTCGGAAGGATTTGATTTATATTTGGCGAGGAGCAATAAAATGGCGCGCCGCACCGGAGCAGACAGCCGACGCGACGTCGGTGCAGTATCCCCTTGTTTCTTTCGGCCGTGGCGAGGCGCTCTCTGAGATTGACAGCCGGGCGTCGAACCTTCGGTTCCTGTCGCGAAGTAGAACTGGTCGCGTTGTGCAGTGCAGTGGGGATAGATGAACCTGGTCGCTTTGACCGGAAGCAACAACGACCAAAGCCTGTGGCCGGAGCAACCGAGCCACCCCACTGCAGTTCCACGTCCAGCCGCCTCTCCCATCGTAGTGACCAGGGAAAATAAAAAGAGTAGTGGCAGCTCCTCCACATCGGTCCGCCTCGTTTCGTCGGCCTGGTCGGGCTGGTCGTGCCCGCCCCCTGCTCGGTTAGCGGCCAGGCGCGGCCAACCGGGCCACGGGCGGCATTGCCTTTACTGCCCAATCATGTTGAGGAAGCGCCGATTTTTATTTTTATGCGCTCTGCATCTGCGCGCGGTGCCGTGCCGTGCGGTGAGCAGCCCAGGCCTGCCGCGGTGTTTGCTTAATTTATGCTTGACTTTATCGCTCGTTTTTGCGATGCAGCCGCGAGTCGGCCACGTCGCGACGCTGATGTACTGCCGACCGGGAGGCGCGGGCCGTGCCGTGCCGTGCCGTGCCGTGCCGAGCCGTGCCGTGGCGTTGCGGGCCAACACTTTTTCGCGGCAAATTCATGGCTTGGCCGGCTTGGCCCACAGACGGCGATAAAACCGCTCGTGTCTCGACGCAACTTTGCCAGCCCTTTGTCGTAGGTGCGGGGGCTCCCGGGGCTGCGGGGCTGCGGGGGCTCCTGGGGACGGAACACCCTCGGGGGGTCGTTTCGGCTGCGGGCGTCGCCGGGCGTGGCCTGGGACGGGAACGCGGAAAGCGGGAAGAGAAAGGCGACGCCCGTCGGGATTCGAACCCGCGTCCCCGAGTCACCGGCCCCATTCATTGAGATGCGAGTTTCAAACTCGGACGCACACACACGCACACACAACACATGAGTGCGGCGTACGGCCGAACAATGTTTTCCTTTTCGCTGCTAATCCGATGGAAATGACAGGCTGCAGTGCGCTGCATAGTCGTGTCTCTCTCGCACCCATGCGGGACGCCCCGTGGGTGTGAGAGAGAGGGTGCGGGGCTGTGGCCTTCCCGTGGAGCAACGCCATAACCCGGCTACCTCACACTGACTGACACAATGGAAGGCAGCAATGCACCGCGTGTTTTTTTTCTCTTTAAATGTTGTTTCCAGTGTATCAGGGCCGGGCCAAGCAAGGTTTCTATTCGAGCTGCGCGCCTGCGAAGTCGAGCCTGGGCCGCCCCGCCGAACACGGGTGTGTTGCGGGCTTGTCTGTCCGCCAGGCGCTCTCCGCTGCGTGGCCGCCAACGCAGCCAACGCCTCCTGGAAGGCCTCGCGGAACGCGCCGTGGAACGTCTCGCAGAACGCTTTTTTCCGTCGTCCTTTCTCCTGGCCCTCTTGGGCAGCTCGGCGCCCTGCCTCGGTGTCCAGTGCGGCGCGCGGCGCGCAGGTCAGAGGTGATCCTCCTCGGCTCCTGTTATGACGGTCGGCGAGGCTGGGTGAGGCGGCCGTCGCTATCCGTCTCTGTCGCACTGTGGGGCGCCCCGTGCGGGTGCGAGAGAGACAGACTCGTCGGCCACCGCCCCGCCGTTCACAAAGACGCGCGGCTACACTCGAAGAAAGAAGTGAAAGGGTACTTCTTGCGCGGAACGGAATTCGGAGCGCTGATTATAAAAGGGCGCCGCGCCGCTGTCCATTTGCCGGTCAAAGAAAGTCGGGGGGAGGGGCGGGGGGGGGGGGGCAGTTTGCATGCATGGCGCGGCGGCGCGGCGGCGCGGCCCACCCCACGACGCGGCGTCCGCGGAGTGACTGGCGACGGCCTGCCGGTCACGCCGCTGGCTCGCGCGGCTCGCGCCCCGCGACAGTGTAGTGACAGTGTTGGCCGGCGACGTCGTGTACACTGGGCACGGCCGGGGGGCACGGCACATCACGCCGGCGACGGTGGATGGCACCGCCTGCAGGCACCGTCGCCCTGCCGATGTCGCACTCGCGGGGCGTCCTGGAGGCCGCGGGCCGCGAGTGCGAGAGAGACAGAGCGACGAAAACGACTCTCGGAATGAGTCTGCTGGCTGGCGCCATCCACACCCCGTCGACGCCCTCCGCCCGTTAGTCATTCGGGTAATGGGTGCATCTCCGCAGTGCTCACAGTGCTCTGCAGCGTGATTGGTAATAGACGAGCATGCCTTGCTAAACGCCCCCCCCCCTTTCCCCGATGCCGAGTCGCACGGCTCCGCACCATTCATCCATGCCATGCCATTCTTGCAGGAAATTGGCCAACGAAGCCCTCGCCCTGCAGGCCCATTCCGCGAACGCCGTTCCCCGTCGCGCTGTCTCTCTCGCACTCACGGACCGCCGCGCGAGTGCGAGAGAGACAGCCTGCCTCGCCGCGCTCCTCTGCCCCTCCGGGCCCCTCGAGGGACCGTCTCGTCGCTCTGTCTCTCTCGCACCCGCCGCGGCGGCCCGTGAGTGCGAGAGAGACAGAGTGACGCCCCTCCGGGCCGGCACTCGTGTGGCGGGAGCAGCGCGCAGCAGCGAGCATCTCTCGCGGTTTGGGCCTCGTGAATAATGCAGGAGAAATGGCGGGGAAAGACACCCCCCCTCCCCCTCCGATCTCCCGGCCGATCCAGCCGTACATCTTATCGTCCAGATCCTTATTTGTTTCCCTGTCTTGTTGCCCGCCGAGTGATCCGCTCTCTCTCGCACCCGTACGGAGGGCCCCATGGGTGCGAGAGAGACAGAACGACGATCTTCTGAATCGCTCGGCAGACCGCGAGCACCGAGTGGAGGGGGAGCGGGGTAAGGGGACGCCGGGCCGGGTAAGTGAAGCGGGTAAGCGGAAGGCAGGCGCGGGGTAAGTTGAGGCCGACGCGGAGGGAGTGGTGACCGAGGAAGTGTGAGAAGTGGAGTCGGGAGTAGTCTAAAGCGGGGTAAATTGGACCCGGTGGGGTAAGCGAGTGAACGCCGAAACGGCAGCGGTTCTCTTGGTCGGGGCTGCAGCTGCTTCAGCACGCAGCAGACTGATTTCGAGAGTCGTTTCTGTCGCTCTGTCTTTCTCGCACTCGTGGGGCGTCCCGCATCGGTGCGAGAGAGACAGAGCGACGACAGCGACTCTCGGAGGAAGTGGAAGGTTGAAGGCGAAGCGTTCGGGGAAGTGGGGGGCGATGCGCGCGCGGCGGATGCGGACGAGAAGCGGAGACTGCAGCGCGGCGGCCGCGGGCCGCGGCGACTGTCGTGTATTGTCGTGACTCACAGCGCCGCCCCGCCGCTCCGCCGGTCGGCCCGTGTGTTACAAATTCCGTGTACAGTCGGTCTGCGTTCGGAAACACGGCACACGGCCACTCCGCGGCACTCCACTCCACTGCAGTCCGCGGCGGCGACGCGACGAGACACGAAGACGTTACGTCGCCGCGGCGCAGGCAGGCGCAGGCCGCAAACCGCCGCCACGCCGCCGCCGTGCCGCCAAGCTTGAGCAGCTGGAGCTTGGACCGCACCGCGCACAGTGGGCCAGAAGACCGGTGGAGGCGGCCAAAACTCTAGACGCGTTTTGAGCTCCAGAGTCGCTAAATGGGACTCGAATCGAACGTGTGACCCCACCAATGGATTCATCGTTCGGAGAGCAATCCATTGGTGGGGTCACACGTTCGGTTCGAGGCCTGTTTAGCTACTCTGGAGCTCAGAACGCGTTTAGTGTTTTGGCCGCCTCCGATGGTCTTCTGGCCCACTGTGCCGCGTCGCATCACCGCCGTCAAGCAGCCTCGGCGACACATTCGGATTCGGATTCGGGGAGGGCGTTTGCTGTCCCCGCGTCCGCCTGGCCGTCGTCGTCGCGGTGCGTCGGGGTGCGGTCACCGGCCCGATTACATCGCGGTGCTCTGCGGCGCCCCTTCCCCACCCTTCCCCCACAGGACCGATCGCGTGCCGCCAATCGAATCCCGAGTAAAACACTGCACCGCCGCGCCGCCGCGCTGACCAGAAAAAGGGAAAGGGGGGAAGGAAAGAAGAAGAAAAGGGCATCTGATGAAAGTGATGAAACAGTGAAACAGCCCCGCCACGTCAAACGGGAGCTGCTGTGCGCGGAAACGGCGTGGAAGGGGGAAGGAAGTCGCGCGAGTGTGTCTGTGTGTGTTTTATTCACGAAGCCCTATCGCCTCCCCCGCGCGCCGCGTGCGACATTTTACAGTGATTGCGCGTGCACGTGGGGCGAAGCGAAGAAGCCAAGAGCGCGCAGGGGGCCGGGCACGCCGGGCACGCCGGGCACGCCAGGCACACGTGTGGCCGATGCGGATCGCATTGTTCTGTGTGCGACTGGCGGGGCTGGCGGGGCGGGAAGGAAGGGCTGCCTGCTATCTGACCGCAGGGGGCGGGGGGCGTACGTAAAGCCGCTGCCGGCGTTCGATGACGTCCTGGGCGTTCCCAGGACCCCGCATTACACAAGTCGCGGCGTGTAGTATGCATCCCCGAACGCCCCCCCCCCCTCTTCCCCGCACACACACCGACACAACATATCCGGCTTGCCGTCCGCGTGTCCGCGTCCAAGTGCATTCCCTCCCCCGGACACGATGACAAACTGAAGCTGCAACAAGTCCCTCCCGCGGCGGGCTCATTCCGAAACGGCATCCGTCTCTCTCGCACCCCTGGGGGAAGGCCACCGCCCCCACGAGTGCGAGCGAGACAGAGCATCGAGGCAACGCCTCGGAATCCGCCCTCCGGCCGCAGCTTCTGGTTGCCGCGCGTTTCGTTTCCTGCTCAAATCTCTGTTGTTGCAGCCTGTTGCCCCCGACGGCCCCGTCCGCCAAGTGTAGTGGCGGCCTGGCGTGGCGCGGCGTGGCGTGATGGCTATAATTCATCTTCTCACGACCTGGCGTCTGGCGTCCCGGGGGACGTCCCGGAGGACCACAAGCTGTCCGCGGCGTTGTCGGGTCCCCTGTCGACACTGGCGGACTTGCCTCGTCCCGCGCGCCACCAAGCCCCTCCAGGTGCAGCCGGGGCGTGCGCCAGTGCCGCTGCACCGCGACGCACGGCCTTGCCACTTTCTCCGCCCGCGCAAGTCTCGAATTATCATATATTGGATGAATCTGCAGTGCCCGCAGTGGCGGCGTGGCGGCGGCTTTGTTGGCGGGGCGCAAAGAAAGACGGGGAAAGACAGAGCGCGATGGAAGATGGAGGGGCGACGGGCTCGCCGGGCCGGACGATGGCTCCTGTCGTGACGGACCGAGCGCCTGGCCTAGCCGTTCAGCTGGTGCCCTGCTCTCTGTCTCCCTCGCACCCTTATGCATCGCCCCGTGAGTGCGAGAGAGACAGGGCGACGGCCCGCTGGACCCTTCCTTTCCTTATCTACTTCCGCGGGCAGGGCGTGGGCGAGGCGTGGGCGACGGCCAGCTGGCCTGCAGCGTCACAGCCGGTCACCGCGAACGCCGCGAACCACACGTACCGCTCTTCGCCCTTGTCCTTCATGGAGTCTTTGCTTTGCTTTGTTTTTATTTTTTTGCAGCAGGCAAGCGGACCAACGCCTCATTTTTCGTTTTCGTTCTTCTTGTCATGTTCTTTCTCTCTTCTAATCTTCACTGTTTCCCAAGATTTTTTTAGGTGTTGTTACAGTACCAGGAGGAAAGCGGCGAGGGAAATACAACAAGTTGAAATTTAAAAACTCTTCAAGTCCATCAGTTTGCACTTTTGTAAGCGGGCGACTCGTGTTGCAGGTGTTCCACATCTGCGACGGCGGCCGCAAGATCTCCTTCCTGTGCCCCAACGGCACCGTGTTCCGCCAGTCGCACCTCATCTGCGACTGGTGGTTCAAGGTGGACTGCGCCGAGTCGGAGGGGCTGTACGAGTCCAGCGCCGAGCAGCTGGCCGTGGACCAGGGCGCGGTGCGCGAGCGGCAGCAGCAGCAGCAACAGCAGCGCGCGGCACAGCTCGCGCCGTCCACGCCGAGGACGGACTCGGCCTACACCAGGATCATCGGCAGCACGGAGCGCCGCCACAGCCCGCAGCCCACCGCGCCCACCAGCTTCAGCAGCAGGCCGCCGTCAGCGCCGTCCGGGCCGTCCAACGGCGGGGGGTTCTTGTCCACCAGCAGCAGCGGCAACTTCTACGACGCGCTCAACAGCAACAACTTCCAGTCCACGGCCAACCCCGACAGCGAGCGCGGCTCGCGCACCTTCCACGGCCAGACGGCGCCGGGCGGGGACGGCTTCACCTTCAACGGCAACCGCAACTTCCTGCAGAAGCAGCAGCAGCAACAGCAACAGCAGCAGAGCAGGTACGGCAACAGCAACCTGCAGACCTTCGTCACCGGGCCGGGCGGCCCGGGAAGGCAGCAGGACGCCGGGGCCTTCGGCAGCCGCAACCGCGTCTCCCCCACGTCGCCGACCTCCACCACGACCTTCGCCACGTCGTCCACGGCCTCGTCGGCCTCGTCACCTGCCGTGCCGCGCGGCCGCGGCGTGCAGGGCCAGTTCCGCTTCAACAAGAACGCCCAGGACCAGGACGACGGCGGGCGCGCGCGCAACAGGGAGACGTTCGCCACGGCGGAGTCCAACGGGCCGCGGACGTCCACGCGCGGAGGCAAGGACGACGAGCCCAACTACCCGCCCGGCGTCAACCCCTACCTCAAGGTCACCAGCACGCCGCAGCTGCAGCCCAAGAAGAAGCAGCAGCAGTACTCCAGGCCGACGGCCGGCGACGACCACCACCAGCAGGACCCCCAGGAGCGGCAGCAGCTCGCAGAGACGGCTTCCTTCGCCACGGGCCGCGGCTCCAGTCGCTTCAGCTTCGGCATCGGCCACCCGCTGGAGACGCAGTACATCGAGGCGCCCAGCTTCGAGTCCCGCGTCGTGTCCGAGGCGCCCAGCCAGTTCAGCCTGGCCTCCACCACGCCCGCCAACATCTACCGCCTGCAGGCCAACAGCAAGACGTACGCCGAGATCAAGCGGCAGCGCAACCTGGACCAGCAGGCCTCCACCACGGCCAACCCCAACGGCCCCACGCCCTTCTACCGCAAGTACCAGAACTCGCTCCGCGCGCGCACCGCCACGCCCGACGACGCGCTGAACCCTGCCACGCCGACGTACTCCACCAAGTACGTGGAGCTGCAGCGGTCGCGCACGGCCTCGTACAGCAGCGTGGCCCCGACGACCCCGACCTCGGCCGCCACGCCGGGGCAGTCGCTGCCGCCGCAGCAGCCCACCAGGGAGAGCGTTCGCGAGCCGCCCACCACGCGCTACATCACCCTGGCCAGGATCATCCCCAAGCCGGCGCGGCAGGCCTCGGCCACAACGGCGGCAGAGGCGGTGACGCCCTCGCAGCCCGCCCAGCCCGTGGAGTACTCTCAGTCCGCCCAGCCCACGGAACAAGCAACGACCGAGGCCGGAACAACCGCCACCACGCAGCTCGAGGAAGCCGGCACTGCCGCCGGCACCACGGCCTCGGACACCAGCGCGCCGGGCGTCACCCTGCAGCACGCCTCGCTGCGCACTCTGGAGCTCAGCGCGCCTTCGCCAGAGGGTGAGGATGCCGCCGCCAACCGCAACGGCAGCGCCGTCGCGGCCTCGGCCTCTGGCACCTCGGGCCCCGGATCCCTGCAGTCGCTTGCGCTGTACTTCGCAGAGCCGGAGGACGAGGTCGAGAACACCGCGGCCACAGACTTACCCACCACTGCTCTGCCGGCCGAGACCGCCACGCCGGACAAGATCTCCATCTCGGACGTCCTGCTGCTGCCGCACGCCAACGGCGTCAACTTCACCGACTTCACTGCCAACGGCCAGGACAGCGAGCCGGAGAACCTGCCCGCCTCGCTGACGCAGCTCACCAAGGACTCGTACTCGTCACTGTTCGCGGAGACAGAAACGCCGAGCACCACCACCACGGCCCCGTACGAGCAGACCACCACACCGTATTCGCTAGACCTGCTCGCCGAGAACAAGCCCACCATCAACCTGAACCCCAGCAACGACTTGCGCAGCGAGCAGAGCAGAGGCATCGTGGAGCCCGAGCGGCCCGAGGTGGAGCTGTCGAACGCCATCAACAAGGAGACCAAGGACCTGCCCAACATCGCGGACAACGCCGACCTCCGCGAGCTCGCGCAGGTGTTCACGCGCGCGCTGTCGGCCTACTTGGAGGACCCCGAGTCCTTCCGGAAAGTCCTCGCCGAAGTCCGGCCCACCGAGCCGCCCCCGTCGTCCACGACCGTCAGCCCCGACGAGGACTCCGCCGAGACCACCACTGCTTCCACGGAGTCGGCCTCGTCCTCGTCGGACCCCAGCGTGACCACGACCGCGGACGAGGCCTCCGTCACGAAGGAGAGCGACGAGGTGCTGGAGTACTCGGACGTGACCAACAAGGGCGGCAGCGGCGGCGCCCGGAAGAGCAAGCTGTACGAGGTGACCCCGGCGGGTCCGGCGCCCTACCTGCCCATCATCTTCGCCACCACCACCGTCACCGAGGCGGCCACCACCTTGCCGCCCACCGTGCCCACCGCGCCCACCGCGCCCACCGCGCCGCAGGAGGCAGGCAGCACGCAGCCGCCACCGCCCAACCCTCTCGCGGCCGGGGACTTCCCCGCCATCGACCTGGAGGCGCCGCTGCAGCGCCTGGAGTCGCTGCTGGACTCGCAGAGCCGCTACTACTCCTCGCTGCAGGGCAAGACGGCGCCGCCCACCGTGGCGCCCGACTCGGCCAACTACACCTCCATCGCCGCGGACGTCAACAGCCTCATCGCCATCCTGAGCGCGCTCAACGAGAGCTGGACGGGGCCGCCGTCTGGGCCGTCCGGGCCGTCCGGGCCGTCGGCGCCGTCCTCTGACGACGTGTCGTACTTCCCAACGGCCGGGGGCGTCCAGGACGTCGGGCTGCCGCGCTACGGCGGCTTCCAGAACAACTCCAAGTACAGCCCCTACGGCGCGGACGTGCTGCGCGCCAGGGGCGTCACCCCGCCCGGCGTCACCACCACCCCCGCAGCGCCCTCGCAGACGGACGCGACGACATCACCGCCGCACACAGAACCCACCACGGCACCGCCCACGGGCAAGCACGAGATTCCCAAGGAAAACCTGGAGAAGATCGACAACGCCCTCGGATCCTTCGTCCCCGAGGACTTGAACCAGCTCGCCGTCGTGCTGCCGCACCAGCCCGACAACAGCACCGTGCAGCTCAGGTCCGCGTCGCTCACGGCGCCGTCCGCCCCGTCGGCGCCCACCGCCACCGGCAGCAACGCCGTCGGCGACCCAGTCCTGGTTGCCGCGGGCAGCCAGTCGTACGTGGCCAGAGACAATAACTTGGTCTCGACCACGCCCAAGCCCGTCGCGAAGCCTTCCCCCAAGCCCACGCCCAAGCCCACCACGCCAAGAGCAGCTACGGCCAAGCCTACCCCCAGGCCCACCACTCGACCCACCCCCAGGCCCACCCCCAAGCCCGTGTCCAAGTCACTTCCCAAACAGCAGCAAACCACGACGCGGTCGCCGCGCCCCGCAACGCAGGCGGCGAAGGCCGCGACCAAGCCCCCGTGCAGTCAGCCAAGATCCTGCAGTCTGCGCCCTCAGGACCCTCAGGACCCTCCGCGCCAGAGGCACCCTCCATCCCCGCCAGTACGGTGGGCCCCACCAAGAAGCCCAAGTACACGGGTCCCTTCTTCGTCACCCCCACGCACACACCCGCGGCGTCGTCCACCGTCGCCGTCAGAGCGAGGCTGCCACCCACCGCTCCAAGCCCCACGACCTCCAGCACGACCACGACGACGACAACGACCACCACCACGACGCCGAGGCCGCCGCCGCCAACAACCACCCCCACGCCGACGACGCAGGAGGTGCGTTTCCGCGGCGCCAAGTACCTCACGACGCCTGAGACACTGACTTCCAAGCCAACCAAGGCGCCGGGCCAGGTGCCGGTGACGGTGGCGCAGGCCAAGCTGCTGGCAAAGCCTACCGTCCCCGCGCCGTCGTCCGCGTCCAGGCTGCTGGAGCAGTCCCTCGACACGACGAGGACGCGCTACCGCGTCAACTTGCGCTCCGGGAAGGCCACCAACTTCGACTTCAACAAGCAGCAGCAGTTGCAGCCGCAGCAGCCGAAGCGACTGCCCTCCGAGGACACGCTCAACGCGCACAAGCCTCTCAACCCGCTGTCGATCAACTACGAGCTGACCACGTCGCCGACGACCAGGGCGCAGAGCGTGTCGCAGAGCGTGGCGCGCGCCACCGTCCCCGTCACGACCACATCGGCCGCACCGTCTACCACCACGGCGTCAACCATCACGACGTACCACCCCAGGATGCCCCTGTCCACCTCCCCAAGCAGCAGCACTTCAAGAAGCATGGTGCCGCCGACGGCGCCCCCAGAGGACAGCCAGAGCAGCACTTGGGTGCTTCCCTCCGACCCCACGGCCGCGCCGTCGTCCACCGTCAGCACCAGCAGCCACCCCCCGGCCACGTCAACCCGAACCGTGCCGAGATCCACGCCGACGGGCTCCGTGTCCATGTCGGTCACCTCGAGCGTGAGCACGTCCAGCGGCAAGCAGGCGGACGCCTCGTCGGCAACCACGCCCATGGCCATGAACCGCACCATGGTGGCGGCCGCGGAGGCCATGTTCGGCCACCTCAACGCGACCATGGCGGACATGCTCATGGATATGCTCAAGGAGGCCGAAACCAACATGACGATCCGGCGGCTTGTGCTGCTGCTCGTCAACAACAACATCAACGACCAGCGGGGAGCGCAGGAAAACGCCCAGGAGGTCCGCGACCAGCTGCTGGAGGCGCTGCTCAGCACGGGGCAGGGCCGGCAGGGCCACTCCGCGAGCACGACGCCCTCCACGACGACGACCAGCACGACGACGACCTCGAAGCCCGAGACCGCCGCCACGAGCGTCCCCGTCAGCAGCAGCGCCGCCTCGGCCAAGAGGAAACACTCGCGGCTCGTGGGCAGGACGGTCCACAAGACCGTCAAGTCGAGCACTATTTCCACCAGCGAGTCGTCGTCGACGTCGTCTGCAGCAGCGCGAGTGCGAGACCGTGCTGCTTCGACCACCACCACGTCGACGACGACCAAGAGGCCGACCACACTGAGCACGGCGGCGACGACGTACACGGCCTTCATCACGGACCCGGTGTTCTCCACAGTGCTGCCGCAGTACGGCAGCAAGAAGCCCACCAGTTCGGAGGAGCTGGCGCTGGCCTCGTCTGACAGCAGGGCGGTGGAGCTGCTCAGGTCCTTATACTCACTGGCCGCCCAGTGGGGCTGAGGGAGTTGGTGGTTGGTGACGTCATGTTGAGGCAAAATTTATGGTGGTAGTGCTAGGACGTTTCGACATGCTCTAATAATTAAAATTTCCCAGAGTCTTTAGCACGTGTTATGCCACATGAATTTTGAGTCACTGTGACGTCAATGCTGTTTGGTTCCTTTGGAGAAAAATGCTACTTTCGTTGCATGGTTACCTACCTGATGCCAAAAACACAAAAGTTTTGAGTTGGAGACTTCCTAGGGCGAAGAGTGTCCAAATTACAGAGGCACAATATTATGTAGTAGTTTTCATTATGTAATGTGATATGTACTTTCGTTTCAACATGTGTCAACAGTAACAGTATTATTTTATTTTCAATAATTTTGATGTCATTTGTGGAGGTAAACCAATGACAGTTTACTCTACAAGGATCAAGTTTGTGCAAGGCCTTTTCATTTTCTTAGATACTGTTTCCAATAGAAGAACTTAAGCGCAAAGAGCCAAAGGGTTTGTGAAGGGAGGGGAGGGGTGGGGGGTTTTGAACTGAGAGTTACCCTATCATTGTCATGTGAGATGTGCACCTCTTGATGGCTGCATATCTGAGTTGAAATTTTAAGATTATTACAATGAGGTTAAGACTAAATAATAAATCTTATTTATGCAGAGAGATTTTTTTACTCGAGACTGCGTCTCTTGAACTAAGCAAGGTATGTGTATAATATTCTTGAAAGGATGTTGGTCCAATGAGGACAAGAACAGTTCCAGAGGATGATCAGGTCATTTCCTGGAGTGCTCTGGAGCAAAATCAAATGTTTGTAAAAAAAAATTGTGACGTGTACATAAGTAACTGATAAGTTTGCAGAAATATGAAGTCATGCTCTGGAAGAGCACAATTTGTGGAGGAGGCCATTTTTGTTATTTATTCAGCCATACTAGATCTGCCTAGAATCCTCAAGGCACTCGTTGTAAGTATACATACAACTTACAATGTTTTTACACTATAAATATTTGGCTTATAGGATAAATTCAATCAACTAGATGTGTGCTTCAGAAGCGCAGAGCTCATTATTTCATTTTTTACCCAACGTTTAACACTGTGATTAATGGCATAGTAAATAATTTTTAAATACCTAATAGCAGTGTCAACCATGACAAAAATGATCTTTCTTTAAAAAAATATCATTAATTGGCAAACGAGGTGTAAGAGTTAATTACAATGTCATTGGCTGTAAGAAAAAGAGGATCTCGTAACTTTTTGAAGTGATTGTTGATTCAAAATGGCAGCAAGCACATGCTTTGGATAAAATATAATTTCCTTGTCAAAAGCTGACGCAATTTAGTTACCCAACTTGGGTCCGAAACCAACAAGTTTACAATTTTAGAATGTGGAAAGGAGTCAGCATAAAAGTGCAAAATCTGAGTGTCTGTGTGAATAACTCATCTATGTATGTATTAGCATATGAAGCAGAATGACAACTTTGAAATATATTCATGTGTAAAATAGAGTTGTAAATAAAATATCTCAATCATACAAAACTGAAGTAATGAAAATTTAATTGCCAATTTAACTTTTTACATCACAATAATGCTGACTACAATTTAACTATCTACATATCGCATAGATGGAATTTGTCCACATCATATTTACATTTTTTACTTACAATCACAATAATTGATCTGTGAGCATTATAAAAACCCCAATAAAAGCCAGCACTGCTACATATGACACTAGAATTTGTATTGAAATTATTGCTCACATCATATTTACATTTTTTACTTAATTGATATGTGTGCATTATAAAAACCCCAATAAAGGCCAGCACTGCTACATATGCATAGCTTCAAGAGCAAACGCTTCTCACTACAGGAAAGGGATGCAAGAGTTCCTTAGAGTTAAAAGAAATGTTTTTTTAAAAAACAAACAAGAAGAAAAATTTAAGCAAGTCTATAGTTAGTCTGTGTTTTAAAAAAAGAAAGGTCACCAGAGCATAAAATTGAATCGACTCAATCGATTTTGTAGCCCCTTCAACCATTTTCACTAAATACTTTCCAAGTTGACCCATGGATCCTACCAGTCAACAGAAATGGTGGGACTGACTTATATAAGCGTTATAACATAAAATAAATATCTGACTAAGTTCTAGAGCAAACAAATTGACACATTTTTAAAGCACACATAAATGATTTCAATTTGATAGATGAATTCCCGTTTTTAGAAGTGTTTAAAACACACCCTGAATTATCTATATCTTATTTTGATAGAAAAATTCAAGCAAGTCTAATGTTAAAAACAAGAAAGGCCACCACTTTAATTAAAGCATAAAATTGAATGATCACATAGATGGTTTTTCAAGACTACACCGGGTTTTAACTCTTTTTGAACTTTATAATAGCACTCGCATCAGTTGGCGCGGCGCCAGCCATTGGCGTGGAAGGTGGCCGTCGCGTTCAGGACCCCGAGATTTGCTTGCAGCACATTTCTGTTGATCTCAACAAATTGTCTCGCGACGCGCTCCTCTGCGAGCTCTTCGGCGCGCTCCGCGGCGCGCGCGTCCACGAGCGCCTGGAAGCGCCCATCGTGGCGCGCTAAGTTGAACGCGTCAGCCGCAGCCGCGGCGGCACGCTCCTCGGCTTCCCTGGCTTGCGTCCGCGCCACGGCACGGAGTCACAGTGACTCCATGTTGGCCATCATCTCCAGTACCCTGGTGTTGGCTCGCAGCACTTCTCGGTTGGTCTCCAAGAAGCGCCTCGCGATTTGCTGCTCCGCGAGCTCCGCGGCGCACTCGTTGACGAGCGCCTTGAAGCGCGGATCGTGCCGCGCGGCGTCGAAGGCCTCACGGCGCACCTCGGCCGCCTCAGCCTGAGCCGCCCTGATGGCCACCTCGGCGCGCTCAAGGCGAGCCTCGGCTTGCATCGCCGTGGCTTTGGCCTCCTTGGCTCGCGTCCCCTCTTCCTTGGCTTGGGCTCGCGGAAGTCCGACCTGGTCCTCGAGCTGGTCCTCCTTGACGCGGACTTGCAGCTGCCGCCCGGCATCGGCGGCGTCGGCGCGCTGCCGCTCCTCGTCAACGCGGACCTGCAGCTCCGCGACCTGCAGCTCCAGGGCGCGGTTTGCGGCATCTGCAGCTTCGTCGCGCTCATCCGCCTTCTTCACCGCCCGCAGATACTTGCGCACCTCGCGGGCTGTAGCGTCCTCTCGGTCCGCGAGGTTTCCTGTGAACATAAAATGCAAGTAACATAAGCTATACTGTGACCAGGAACGCAACCCGACGCAACCGCTGTCCGTACAGGCGCACACGCTGCCACGGATGCGGCACGCTGAGACTTATCAGGCGAGCGTGCAACCGTGAACAGCAGACGACGGCAGGCGGTCGACAGTACCAGCAGGACCGAGGGCCGTCGCGCGCGTACGAGCAGGAGCGGACGCTCTTGCGCACGCACGGACGAGGGCCCAACCGCTGCGAAGACGCACAATGCAACATGCTCGACGAGCACGCCGCGGCATGGCGGGGCGTGGCCACCCAGGGCCGCCGGCCGGTGTATGATGCACCTGCCAGCTGCGCCTCGGAACGGCCCGCGAGCCGCGGCCTACGGCCTCCAGCCACCGGCATAGACAACAGGTTTGTTGTCTATGGCCGCCGGCGAGCGCTCCCCGTCCCCGTGGGCAGCGATAGCGTTTCTGCGTTCGGCCGGGATAATTCACGATTATCTGGAAGCCTGTCGACACGCTTCCGCTATTCCGGCAGTACCCCGGCCGTAAACGTGTAAATGGATAATAAATTTACTTACGACGAGTACGCGGAGGCATGGCAGATGGATGGCACGTGCTGGGGCAGGAGCAGAGCGGCGGACAAATGGATGGCGGGCGAGTCCGAGTCCAGTGACAGTGTCGGTGTCGGCTGCAGTGAGAGTGCTGGCCTGGGTGCCACGAGCCACCACACCCCGCTCCGCCACCTCCGGCTTCGAAGCCGGCCGTGCGTCGTCTGCTCGCTCAGCGAGCGAAGGGGTTGCCAGCGCGGTCCGACCGGCCGCTCCGCGCGCCGCCAGCGCACCTGCCGAAGCCGCCGCTTCCCCCTTCCCCTCGCCTGACGAGCCGGAGTCAGTCCGAGTGAGCGTCTCGTTGAGACTGGACCGAGAGAGCCGACACGTCCCCGTCGTTCGTCCCGGTGACCGCGTCCTCCACGTGGCCGTCATGTTCATCGCCGAGACCATCTACATGAAGCCCGCAAGGTGTGGACTCGTCCCGGTGTGCAGCACGGTATCGTACGAGTTTTGGCAGTCATTTCACCACCCTGTTTTTCCCGTAGGGCTTTTTGTGCCTGGGCCACTGACAACGCCATGCTCGGCTAACGGGCCTGACTTGCCCCTGCCACACCGTTGCTGCACCGACCACCCGACCGGCCCGCCCTCGCCGTCACCATGAAGCTGGACGCCTTCTCCTTGCCTCGCCGCTGCCTCTGCACGGCGCCCCATCACCCTCCCTGTGATGTGCTAGTGATGTGGTGTTGTGATACCTATCGGACGCCTTTGCGCCGTAGTGAAGTGTGTATGCGCCTCGGCGCGACGCTGTGACGCAGTGTAGTGGAAGGGGGACGCCCCGACCCACTCTCTTTGTTGCTGATGCCGTTTTACGATGAAGATTGGTGAGTGCGCACTCTTTCTTGTTATTTCTTATTTTTCCCATGGGCCCTGGGTATTGTTTGTAATGTGTACTTGTGTGTGCTAGGAAAATCTCTCGGTACTGTGGTAATTTTCGCGTGTTGATTTTTGCGATTTAGCTGTGTACACTGTTAATTTATCTTCGGTTTGTGAAACTTAATTTGCACTAATTTTGTTGCTAAAGTTCACCGTTAGATTTGTGTCGCTAAACCGTCAGTACCGGACCGGGTCGCGCATTGTTAGATTTTTGCTAGTTTATTAGCTTTGTTTGTTTGTAATGTTGTATCGCTGATCCAAGTTAAAGTAAATTCTACTTCTTTATTTGAAGCTAAATTGTGAATTAACTACTCGCGTTCAACTTAATCAATGTAGCTACCGCGCCCGCGTTCCCGTTAAAAATCTCTAGCTTGTACACTGTTAATTTTCCTAACTTTCTGCATTACTTCTATTTTGTGTTTTTGTACCGATTTTCAAATTTCTTATTGACTAATTGAGTTCGTGTAATTTCTTATGTAAATGCGAATGGGTTCGAGCCCCACGTTAGGACAATTATTGACATTGCTATCTTTTGTTATTGTCTTTATTTGCAATTGGTTTTCAATTTAGTAATTCAGTACAATTCATTGTTTTTCTTGTTTCTTGTAGTGGAGGGGCCGACCGATGGTATTCCGGGATCTTGTTTGTTTTTGTTGTTGTGCTGCTAGCGCATTTCAATATTAACTTAATAGTCTTGGCGTACCTGGCGCCCTTACTAAAAATAATAATCGGTCTGCCCTTACACCCCTGCATCCCTACTCTCTCTCTGCATCAAGATTCCAGCCATTGATTTCCTGCTTCTCTTTGTGGCCAAGTAACCCACCCCACTTGTAAAGTGTAACAAATGTCCATTGTTCAATAGTTGCAATCTCTTTTATAGCTGACACTAAGTTTTGCTTCGCATCTTTCTTCCAGGCAGGCAAAGGAAATGTCAGATTTGGTTGCGGGTATTGGTGAATTCAGTACAGAGGCAGATGTAAATTTGCTGGCAGCACGTCATTGTGAAGATCAGAATATGATCCAAGCAAAGATTAACAGCCAAATTGACTCCTTGCAAGAAACTCAAAGGCGAGAGTATCGTGATTGGTTAATGAAATTACTTGAAGAGCAAGCTGAAGAGGCATCCAGTGTCACTCCTCCAACACCATCTCCAACTCATATGTAAGTTTCTTATTTTCACATGTGTGAGATGCTGGATACTCTTTCATCTAAATATTTTTGATAATTGTGAATTTGTGTTTGCCTTCTAGAGTACGTCATCTGTCAAATGATGTGTCATCTAAAGACAAGGGTAAAGGAGGCAGTGACATAAGCTCTGATGTTGGAAATAATCCAGGCCTTGAAGAAAGCTTTACTATCCATCTTGGATCTCAGATGAAGCAAATGCATAACATTCGTATTATGTCTGCTGATGTTTTACATCTCTGTAAAACACATCTTTCCTCAAAAGGGTAATTTTTATTTTAAAATTACTTTTTTTTGTCACTTTTAAACTTTTTGATTAATAGCACCTTGTACATTTTGCAGAGGCATGGATATGCAGCCTCAAAGACTTCAGACAGCTTTAGCTCTGTACTCCAATGACTTGTGTGGTCTTGTACTATTAACCGATGGTTTGATATCTTCTTTTTCTGGCACAACCAAAGGTTAGCAAACAGTTCATAAAAATGTGTTACATTTTGTAAAAACAACCTAGTTATTTTTGATTTTTTTTTCTCTCTAGATTTTATAAGTGTATGCCAGCAGTCCACTGAATTTCACTTCCCATCCATTGATGACCAACTAGAAAAAATTCGTGAAGGTGTCAAAGAGACAGTAGCCCGGAGACAAGAGCACTGGATTGCAGAGAACTTATCAATTTCTAGCCAACAAGTAATTATATGCACTATCCCTTTGTTTTTCTGGTCTAACTCCAGAATAGTCTCTTATTGAAATATTCTCTTATTGGGATTTCAGTGGCGGCGTGCTTCAAGTTCTGGTGCTCTTCGATCTGTGGCCGTGGCCGTGGCCGTCGCGTTCAGGACCCCGAGATTTGCTTGCAGCACATTTCTGTTGATCTCAACAAATTGTCTCGCGACGCGCTCCTCTGCGAGCTCTTCGGCCCGCTCCGCGGCGCGCGCGTCCACGAGCGCCTGGAAGCGCCCATCGTGGCGCGCTAAGTTGAACGCGTCAGCCGCAGCCGCGGCGGCACGCTCCTCGGCTTCCCTGGCTTGCGTCCGCGCCACGGCACGGAGTCACAGTGACTCCATGTTGGCCATCATCTCCAGTACCCTGGTGTTGGCTCGCAGCACTTCTCGGTTGGTCTCCAAGAAGCGCCTCGCGATTTGCTGCTCCGCGAGCTCCGCGGCGCTCTCGTTGACGAGCGCCTTGAAGCGCGGATCGTGCCGCGCGGCGTCGAAGGCCTCACGGCGCACCTCGGCCGCCTCAGCCTGAGCCGCCCTGATGGCCACCTCGGCGCGCTCAAGGCGAGCCTCGGCTTGCATCGCCGTGGCATTGGCCTCCTTGGCTCGCGTCCCCTCTTCCTTGGCTTGGGCTCGCGGAAGTCCGACCTGGTCCTCGAGCTGGTCCTCCTTGACGCGGACTTGCAGCTGCCGCCCGGCGTCGGCGCGCTGCCGCTCCTCGTCGACGCGAACCTGCAGCTCCGCGACCTGCAGCTCCAGGGCGCGGTTTGCGGCATCTGCAGCTTCGTCGCGCTCATCCGCCTTCTTCACCGCCCGCAGATACTTGCGCACCTCGCGGGCTGTAGCGTCATCTCGGTCCGCGACCAGGGCCTTGAATCCAGGATAATGCTCCCGATGACAAGAGGCAACGTGCCTGGTCAAGTCGTTTATATCCCTCTTCTCGGCGTTACAGAAGAGGCACTGGTAGTCTCGGTGGCAGCCGCGGCGGCACGCTCCTCGGCTTCCCTGGCTTGCCTCCGCGCCACGGCACGGAGTCACAGTGACTCCATGTTGGCCATCATCTCCAGTACCCTGGTGTTGGCTTGCAGCACTTCTCGGTTGGTCTCCAAGAAGCGCCTCGCGATTTGCTGCTCCGCGAGCTCCGCGGCGCACTCGTTGACGAGCGCCTTGAAGCGCGGATCGTGCCGCGCGGCGTCGAAGGCCTCACGGCGCACCTCGGCCGCCTCAGCCTGAGCCGCCCTGATGGCCACCTCGGCGCGCTCAAGGCGAGCCTCGGCTTGCATCGCCGTGGCATTGGCCTCCTTGGCTCGCGTCCCCTCTTCCTTGGCTTGGGCTCGCGGAAGTCCGACCTGGTCCTCGAGCTGGTCCTCCTTGGCGGACTTGCAGCTGCCGCCCGGCATCGGCGGCGTCGGCGCGCTGCCGCTCCTCGTCAACGAGGACCTGCAGCTCCGCGACCTGCAGCTCCAGGGCGCGGTTTGCGGCATCTGCAGCTTCGTCGCGCTCATCCGCCTTCTTCACCGCCCGCAGATACTTGCGCACCTCGCGGGCTGTAGCGTCATCTCGGTCCGCGACCAGGGCCTTGAATCCAGGATAATGCTCCCGATGACAAGAGGCAACGTACCTGGTGAAGTCGTTTATATCTCTCTTCTCGGCGTTACAGAAGAGGCACTGGTAGTCTCGGTGGCAGCCGCGGTGGCACGCTCCTCGGCTTCCCTGGCTTGCGTCCGCGCCTCGGCAGTCTCGGTGGCAGCCGCGGCGGCACGCTCCTCGGCTTCCCTGGCTTGCCTCCGCGCATCGGCAATCTCGGTGGCAGCTGCGGCGGCACGGTCCTCGGCTTCCTCAGCGCGAGCTCGCAGCTGCAGGACCAGGGCGTCAGCGGCGTCGGCCCGGTCCTGCTCCTTGATCAGCTGCGCCTCGGAGGCCTCGGCGCGGGCATCGGCCTTCACCACCTCCCTCATGAACTTCCTTATGGATCTTGATGTTACGCTGGTCTGATCCGCCACAAATCGTTGGTAGGCTTCAGCATGTGCGGTGTGCTTCGACACGACGTGTCGCGTGAGGTCGCTTATGCAGCGAAACTCCTTCGTGCAGTACAGGCAGCGGTACTGGTTTTCTGTGAACATGAAATGCAAGTAACATAAGCTATACTGTGACCAGGAACGCAACCTCGACGCAACCGCCCAGGGCCGCCGCGGCCGGTGTATGATGCACCTGCGCCAGCTGCGCCCCGGTACGGCCCGCCTCCGCCGTCGGGAAGCCATGGCCAGGAATCCCCCCCCCCCCAGGGGGTCCAATAAAAGCCAGCACTGCTACATATTGTAGGAAATTTATACTTGTAAGATTTAAGTTGGCAGCGCATTTCTTGTCGTTCCTGTTCTTCTTCTGTTTTTCCGTTTCCTGTTACCCATGTGCTCTTGTGTCGTGTCAGTCGTTGTTGAAAAGTCGTTGAATAAACACCTCCGCAGCCAATTCGCGTGTCGCGTGTGATTACTTGAAAATCCCTACCCAAACCTGCAGAGACTTGGAAACCAACACATATGACACTAGAATTTGTATTGAAATTATTGCTCACATCATATTTACATTTTTTACTTAATTGATATGTGTGCATTATAAAAACCCCAATAAAGGCCAGCACTGCTACATATGCATAGCTTCAAGAGCAAACGCTTCTCACTACAGGAAAGGGATGCAAGAGTTCCTTAGAGTTAAAAGAAATGTTTTTTTTTAAAAAGAAACAAGAATAAAAATTTAAGCAAGTCTATAGTTAGTCTGTGTTTTAAAAAAAGAAAGGTCACCAGAGCATAAAATTGAATCGACTCAATCGATTTTGTAGCCCCTTCAACCATTTTCACTAAATACTTTCCAAGTTGACCCATGGATCCTACCAGTCAACAGAAATGGTGGGACTGACTTATATAAGCGTTATAACATAAAATAAATATCTGACTAAGTTCTAGAGCAAACAAATTGACACATTTTTAAAGCACACATAAATGATTTCAATTTGATAGATGAATTCCCGTTTTTAGAAGTGTTTAAAACACACCCTGAATTATCTATATCTTATTTTGATAGAAAAATTCAAGCAAGTCTAATGTTAAAAACAAGAAAGGCCACCGCTTTAATTAAAGCATAAAATTGAATGATCACATAGATGGTTTTTCAAGACTATGCACCGGGTTTTAACTCTTTTTGAACTTTATAATAGCACTCGCATCAGTTGGCGCGGCGCCAGCCATTGGCGTGGAAGGTGGCCGTCGCGTTCAGGACCCCGAGATTTGCTTGCAGCACATTTCTGTTGATCTCAACAAATTGTCTCGCGACGCGCTCCTCTGCGAGCTCTTCGGCGCGCTCCGCGGCGCGCGCGTCCACGAGCGCCTGGAAGCGCCCATCGTGGCGCGCTAAGTTGAACGCGTCAGCCGCAGCCGCGGCGGCACGCTCCTCGGCTTCCTCAGCGCGAGCTCGCAGCTGCAGGACCAGGGCGTCAGCGGCGTCGGCGCGCTCCTGCTGTTCGGTGAGCCGCGCCTCCACTGCCAACACGCGGTCCTGCTCCTTGATCAGCTGCGCCTCGGAGGCCTCGGCGCGGGCATCGGCCTTCACCACCTCCCTCATGAACTTCCTTATAGATCTTGATGTGACACTCGTCTGGTCCGCCACAAATCTTTGGTAGGCCTCAGCGTGGGGGGTGTGCTTAGACACTACGTGTCGCGTGAGGTCGCTTATGCATCGAAATTCCTTCGTGCAGTACAGGCAGCGGTACTGGTTTTCTGTGAACATAGAATGCAAGTAACATAAGCTATACTGTGACCAGGAACGCAACCCGAGGGGGGAACAGCTTCACACATTCATTGAACAAAATTTGACCACATTCCACATTCAGGTGGCAAAAACGCCTGTAAGTAGGCACTCAGTATAACACTATAGACAGGCCGATTGATTATTCGCAGTCTGGCCAAGCAGAATACACCGGTTGTTTCCAGCTTTCCAGGTCTTGTTGTCATCCGCCCTCCTTTTGCACTTTCCCATCTTTGACACCTGTCCCCTTTCTTGCGTTTCCTTTGTATATGAGAAGCATTTAATGCATTTCAAGTGTTTTATATGAACTTTCTGTACATCAGGCTGGAATTTGCAATTTTTTTTGTGCTTACGTGATTGTTTGGTTAGGCTCGTTATGTCAGTTCGCCCAGTCATAAACCGAGTACCTCTAGATTGCCGTCTACAATGACGCCCACCTCAGAGAAGGTTGTTGAAAAGAAATTCATGTTTGAATTCCCTACCCTAACAACTGATGACAAGCACCAGTTTGAGGTCCCTATTCACATACCCTTCTCAGGAAACATTCGTGAGCTTGCACAACGACTTATAACTTTGTTCAAAGTACCCGTTTATATTGAAAAAGGTTTGTAAACTATCTTATATCTTTTATGGTAGTGGTAACCCTTAACCCTATTTTGTCCATTTGCAGATCTTGAGGAAAAGTTGAAGTCTTTTGTCGACAAGGAGACCTTGCTCTTTCATGATACTGTTGCTGAAGATGCTTTGAAAAAGGCTCAGAATGGTGAAATTGATGCAGAGGAAGTCATTAAAAAATTTGAAAGGCTCTTCAAAGAGGTAGGTTAAAACTTATGTTCTTCTTATACCGAATAGTGCTGTACCTTTATTTAATGCCTAGTACTCTTCTTCCTTGTAGGAAACAGCAGAATATGCAGATCCGAGGGGATCTACTGATGAAGAGCTCTTTGCTACCGTTTATCATAAATTAGTGCATTCTCCTGCGTTAGAGGGAATGCTACAAGTTGAACATTCTTATTCTATTGCTGTCAATGAAATGACTACACAGAGGGATGATGAACTAGCCTCTTTAACAGAGCGGTAAATGTCCATTGTTCAATAGTTGCAATGTCTTTTATAGCTGACACTAAGTTTTGCTTCGCATCTTTCTTCCAGGCAGGCAAAGGAAATGTCAGATTTGGTTGCGGGTATAGGTGAATTCAGTACAGAGGCAGATGTAAATTTGCTGGCAGCACGTCATTGTGAAGATCAGAATATGATCCAAGCAAAGATTAACAGCCAAATTGACTCCTTGCAAGAAACTCAAAGGCGAGAGTATCGTGATTGGTTAATGAAATTACTTGAAGAGCAAGCTGAAGAGGCATCCAGTGTCACTCCTCCAACACCATCTCCAACTCATATGTAAGTTTCTTATTTTCACATGTGTGAGATGCTGGATACTCTTTCATCTAAATATTTTTGATAATTGTAAATTTGTGTTTGCCTTCTAGAGTACGTCATCTGTCAAATGATGTGTCATCTAAAGACAAGGGTAAAGGAGGCAGTGACATAAGCTCTGATGTTGGAAATAATCCAGGTCTTGAAGAAAGCTTTACTATCCATCTTGGATCTCAGATGAAGCAAATGCATAACATTCGTATTATGTCTGCTGATGTTTTACATCTCTGTAAAACACATCTTTCCTCAAAAGGGTAATTTTTATTTTAAAATTACTTTTTTTTGTCACTTTTAAACTTTTTGATTAATAGCACCTTGTACATTTTGCAGAGGCATGGATATGCAGCCTCAAAGACTTCAGACAGCTTTAGCTCTGTACTCCAATGACTTGTGTGGTCTTGTACTATTAACCGATGGTTTGATATCTTCTTTTTCTGGCACAACCAAAGGTTAGCAAACAGTTCATAAAAATGTGTTACATTTTGTAAAAACAACCTAGTTATTTTTGATTTTTTTTCTCTCTAGATTTTATAAGTGTATGCCAGCAGTCCACTGAATTTCACTTCCCATCCATTGATGACCAACTAGAAAAAATTCGTGAAGGTGTCAAAGAGACAGCAGCCTGGAGACAAGAGCACTGGATTGCAGAGAACTTATCAATTTCTAGCCAACAAGTAATTATATGTACTATCCCTTTGTTTTTCTGGTCTAACTCCAGAATAGTCTCTTATTGAAATATTCTCTTATTGGGATTTCAGTGGCGGCGTGCTTCAAGTTCTGGTGCTCTTCGATCTGGAGATGTTTATGTAACTCGCCATTCCAATTTAAATGAAGTTCATGTTGTCTTCCACATGGTGATTGATGACTCCCTTCGCTCAAGTAAGCGTAATTTTACTGTTTGCAACTTGTTGGTTTACTTTGTGAAGGAAGCAACTACATTACTATGAACACAATCTGCAGGTGAAATAAACTCAAGGCATCCAGCTATATTAGGACTCCGCAATGTCCTTAAAACAGCCTGCAGCAATGACATCACTACACTCACTGTTCCTCTTCTTCTGGCTCATCATATAACAGAGGTATTTTTTATGTCAAAAGTACATTGTCAGAATGGTGTGAAGTTGTTTTTGTAGCTAGCAATACATTCCTTTTCTTGTTATCAGGAAATGACTGTTGCTTGGTGTGCCAAAAGAGCAGAATTGGTACTCAAATGTGTTAAAGGATTCATGATTGAGATGGCATCATGGGGTGGCTCAGAACTGAAAAACCTTCAATTTGTAGTACCAGAGGTGAATGAATTCTGGATTTGTTCCATATTTGTTATTTCATAAAAGTAGGAATGGTTTAAAAAACTAACTTTTGTTCGTTTCATCAATTTCTTTGTTACAGGGCATATCCGATGAGGTATTTGTTAGCTTGGCGGCAATGCTGCCCAGTGTATTCAGAGTATCTAATCCTCTGGTGTTCAAAGCGTCTTCCACACCAATCACTCCTAAAACTAGCTAAATTTTTTGTTTGAAATCTTACATTATATTTTGAAGTGCAAAGTTCCCCTCAAAATATTTTTTTGAACTATTTTGCTGCCAGTTTATTCAATGATAGCAAATAATATCTGATTAATAATTATGCTTTGTAATCAACTTGCTAGCACAAACACATAATTTTTAACAGTAATAGCTATGCAAGTGTTCTGCAGGTCAGGAGATAGCCTTGATTGGGTTGATAAACCTTATTGTACAAATTGGTCCCTGACAATGATGTTGCCTGCTTTGTAAGGGATGGGGTAATATTTAATGTTGTTCCATAGTTCTTCAGTCAATTTTCCTAGGTCGTCTTAGCTATGAAATACTGTGATACTCTCAAGTTTAAAATAATGCTGTACACTGAAATTTGATTTAAAGCAATAACTGATTTATGTATGTATGTTTTGATACTCTTTTGTGATATGAAATATGTGCAATAAAAAGTTAAAAAGCAACGACCCTTATTTTCATTCTACACGAGATTTTTTGAGACTGTATTTACACCTTGCAACCATTTCAATTTTGTGAAGACCTCAAACCGACATTGATGTTGAACATTTTCAAAATTGGCGCCCGGCTCTCGGGTACTCTCCACAAGCTCCTCTCAGCCTCAGCATGCGGTCACAAGCGGTCATTCTCATACCTGTTGCGGTTGAGGGAGGGGGGAAGTGAGTGGGGGTGGGGAGCAGTGGGGGGTCTGTGTTTCTTTCTGCTCACCGAACTTGGCAACGGGTACAACAAAACCCAAACAAAAACATCGGTGTTTTATGCTGTATTCTTATCTATGTGGAGCATTAGAATTAAATCCTCTGTGTTAAACGATTCTTAGAAGCCAATAATGCCATCAAATTTGTAAGAGAAACTGTAGACCGGTAGAGTATAATAGTTTGCTTGTGCCCCTGTTCGGCGTACCTTTTGTTTAGTAGTTGTCGTTATCGGTACCATGTCTTAAAAGAAACTACTCACTTATGCCCGTACCACTTTAAACGTCATTATATTGTTCATTATCTCGGGTTAGTGCTGTACTCCCACATCTATTTTGTTGTTTATTCTATGAGCTACAAGGAAATGCTTCTCGTATTTTGTACTGATAAGCCTACTCTACTTGAACCAATATTAGCACATTGCTTTCGAAATTATCTTAGCTCTATCCCGTTCATCAATCAAAATTTCTACTTAACAAGCAAGGTTTAGGACCAATCAAAAGTTTTGAATGTTTTCCAAATTTTGAAACTGGGTTTAGTTTGACGTCATTTTTCCTTTTTTCTTTCTGTAACGATTCATAATTACTCTTTTTTTTTTTCAGGATAAGAGGCAAAATGATCTCTAGTTCTTTCTTTTGACTCTGAACATTCTATATTTTTATCTTTATTTTGCAACTGAAATTTTCCTGCACATAATGGCTTCTGGGACAGATATTGAGAGTTTTCTCAACGGACCCTTAGTTACCTGGGTATGTATCAGCATTCTGATATTTTCTAGTTATGTGTTTGTAAATCTACTTGAGAATTGAACATTTCTGCTAATTTTAATTTAATGATAATGGTGAAAAAATACTTTTGCAGTTGAAATCCTGCTCAGAAAATCCAAAATGTATTGTGAATTATGAAGATTTGATAGATGGCATGGTGCTCCATGAAGTCATGCTTCAAATGTATGTAAATATGTTGATGAGGTATCCTTACAGCCATTAACTTTAAATGTGTCTATAATTTTTTTGTATTTACAGCAATCCAGAACCAGAGCACGATGGAGTTGTTCCTAGCATGGGAAATTCTGCCACCCGCATTCGCAACCTAGACATAATTTGGAAGAACATGAAGGCAGTATATGAGGTATGTGATGCCTTGGAGCTCAGTTTCTTTCTCCGCATCAAGAAATAGAATATCCACATCATGATAACTCAATAAATATTCACAATTTGTTTTTATCAGGAAGAACTTTGTCAAACATTATTAATGGTACCAGATTGTGTGGAAATTGGCCGTCACCCTGAGACTAAGTCTGGTTTAGAAAACATGCAACTTTTCTTATTGTTACTCCTGGGATGTGCCGTTCAATGTCCTAACAAGGAAAGATTTATTTACCGTATAAAGCAACTCAGTGAGAATACACAGCATGACATAGTAGATTGTATTAAACAGGTTTGTGACTGCTGACATGAATTCTACAGTATTTTCTTGCATAATAATTATCAAGTACTTAAAAACTTCATTTTCTTTTGACAGGTTACTGACTCTCAGAGAGTTGTTCTATCTCATGAAGCAAGTGAAGATAATTTATCCAATGATTTAATGATCAACCATGTTCGTAGACTGGTCAAAGAAAGAGATGCATATCTTCAGCAATGGCTTAATGCCTCTGTCCAAGAGAGGGTAGATAGTGGTGTAAGCCCTAACAGTCCTGCAACCTTGCAAAGTGATTCGCAGCGTAGACAAGCATCTCAGGCATCTGGGAGTGATACACACCATTTTGCTGTAGAGTTAGCTGATTGGAAATCTCGAGTACGAAAGCAAAGACAAGAATTGTAAGGTTTCCTCCTAAGCCTTTACTCAAATATTTCTGCTGTACTCAAGCACCTGTATGTTTGTCTTCAATCAAACTTTCTATATATCATAAAATTTTGTTGTTTTTCTTTTGTTTATTTATAGGGAGGAGAAATCAGAAGCACTGGCAGAGAGTAAAGAGGAAGCAGAACATCAAAAGATGATTGTTGCAAAACTTCGAAATGAGGTCTGTATTTGATTTCAAAGTCATACCCAATAGGACTACTGTACATTGCTAACAAAGTAATATTCAAATACAATTAATATGTTTTACCAATATCTAGATACAAGATCTTATGCAAGAAGCTCGATCAGCCAAATTGTACAGAGATGAACTTGATGCAATTCGTGAAAGAGCTGAACGAGTTGACAAACTGGAATCCGAAGTGCAGCGATATCGTGAAAAACTAAGTGACATTGATTTCTACAAGTCTCGTGTTGAAGAACTTAGAGAAGACAACAGGTGTGTACAATAAACACATTTGAATAAGAATCCATATTTTTTTTATTTTTTCCAAAGTGCCTCTGTGACCAAAGCTTGTTGTCTGTTATGTTTTTGACAGAGTGCTCATGGAGACTCGTGAAATGTTAGAAGAGCAGCTTCAAAGTTCTCGTAAAAAGAGTGAACATGTCTTAGATCTTGAAAATGAATTGATCAAATGTAAAAAGCAAATAAATGAAATGGGCCTGGTAAGTCTACTTTACTCACACCTTTTAACTTATAACAAGTCATTAGGTTAATTATTACCATTATCAAAATTATTATTTTCAGGAGCAAGAAGCTATTCAAGAAAAGTTACAAGAGGCATATGAAGAAAATAAAAGGTTGCAAATCATGACGAAGAATTCTTTAGCCGACAATTCAGTTGACAATTCTTTTCTAGAGCAGACTATCCCTGAAGCTTCTAATGACAATAGCCTTTCAGAGCAACTCAGTAGTAATGCTCAAGCACGAGCACTTCGCTTGGAGCTGGAAAATCGGCGTCTCCAGTCCGCCATGGATAATCTCAAGGAATCATCATTCCTAGAAAATAGCAATAAAATATTGGACTTGGAGAAAGAAAAGAAAAAGTTATCTATTAAGGTAATATTTATTTCTCCATGTGTATCATTGGCTTGACAGAAAACATCTAATCTCTGTTTCTTCCCCATTCCTCTTTTAGGTAGAGCAACTTCAAGAAAATGTTAATCGAATGCAACAACAAAACTCAGAACTGGAGAAACTGGTTAAGGATGCTTTGCAAGACAATGTTAAACTGCAAGAGTCTCGTGAGTCTTTCCGTGCCCGCTCTGAAAAATTGGATCAGGAACTACAGGTTGAACACGGAAGAAGAGGAAATGCAGAGCACCTTGCTGATAACCTTTCAAAGGAGAAGCAGTGGCTTCAAAATTCCTATGACAGTTTGCAGCGCAAAGCAGAAGAGTTAGAACGTGCTGTTGAAAGTGCTTCTCAAGTGGCAGATCGTAATCGAGCTGAGCTTCAGCGCATTCCAGAATTACAGAGGCTCATTGCTGAAGCTGAAAGTAGATGCGAAATTATGGAAAAAGAAAAACAGGCCTCAATTAGGGAGGTGACCAAGTTCAAGGAGAGTCTTGAAGCCAAGGATGTTACTCTTGATAAGCGAGCTAATGAAATTGAATGTCTTGAGAAGGATGTTTCCAAATTAAATAAGGAATTGGAGGAAGCCAAGACACTAGTAATGAGGTACGCACTCAAATATATTTTGTAAGCATGTTCATCATTAAGTCAAATGTACACATATATTCTTTTTTTTTTCCAAAATTTACAGACTACAGGAAGTAGAGCGGGAAGGACAAGAAATTGCTTCGAAAGCAGCCTTAGATCGTGAAGCCTTATCAGTCCTGCAAACAGATTTGGTGGCTGAAAAGATGTGTGTGAGACAAATTAAGGGAAGTCTTGAGCGTCTAGGTCTTACTTTGGAGCAGCTGCAAGACCCTGACAATGTCCTAGAAAAGTATGCTTTTACTTGTGACACTTGTAACATTGTTTTCCAAAGTAATGTAGTTATCATGTGTGTGATATGATTCCAGCATTTTAGGAAGTCCTGAGGTTCAACGTGCTACATCAGAGATGCTTGGCAAAGTTTGTGTTTCCAGCGATTTGTCTGTGAACAAAGAAGAAGCTGGAGATCAGATTAAGGTTGGAGATGTTACTCAAGATGATGTTTCTCGGCAGTGTGAAGATTTACGTGCAGAGTTGGCTAGTCTTCAATCAGCTACAGATTCTGCTCATTCTGATAATGCTCGACTTCAAGTACAAGTTGCCACGCTCCAGAGTCGTATTACTGCCTTGTCAGCTCAACATACAGCTCTTCAAGTTGCCAACACACAATTAGTTACTGAGAAAGATGAGGTTTGTTAGATTCAGATCTACATTGATTGCATGTTGCAGGTAAAATTTGTAGCTTAGCAAATACATTTTAATGTTCCCAGCTTTTGAAAGAAAAGAGTCAGCAGCAACAAACTCATGAGCAGCTTGTGGTAGATCAGGTTGCCCTTCAATCCATTCATGAGCAGTTGACGGGGGATTATGATGCTCTTGTTGATGAAAAGCAGACTCTACTTACAGCACAGAGAGACCTGCGTACTGAATTACGGCTTTTAAGAGAGCGTTGCACTCTTTTGGAGCAACAAAACCAAAGTGAAAAGAACTCTCTCAGAGAAGAAACAAGATCTCTTGGAAATTTGCGAGCTGAACATTCTAAACTCAAAGTAAAGTGATTTTGCGAATGAATGTAATTAATGGACGTCACTGATGTCTTGCTAATGTTTTCATCATCTCCTTAGGATGACTTCCGTAATCTTTTTACTGCAAGTGAAAAGCAGCGCTTGGATTTTAGAGGCATTCAGGAAGATTATAAACTGCTGCGCACAGAAAATGCAGATTTAAGGCTTAGGCAGACCCAGCTTCAAGGTGAAATTGCAACTCAAGGGGATCATATAAATACCATGGAACTTGAGCTGTCTAAATTAAGGAACAAATGCGAGGTAAGCTTATCTCTGAGCCTTATTTTGAATTTTATTAAAGGATTATTACTAGTCTATTATTGTGTTTCAACGACTAGATGCTTCTTCAAATGAACACTGGCTTGGAAGAGGATAGACGCTCCCTCATGGAACATGTATCTCAACTTCTAAGCCAATACCAGGAACTGCTCAATCACTCTTTGGAAGATAAAGAGCAGTATCATCTAGAAGAAAAAATGTACACAGACAAATTGAATAACTTGCACAGACAAAAAGAAAAACTAGAAGAGAAGATAATGGAGCATTACAGGCGCATGGAAAGTTGTCCCACCAAGAAGAGAAGCTTTGGAGCTAGTTTGGTAAAGAAGGTCAAAAAGGCTAGTTCTGATCTAATCAACAAGGTTTGTAACATATATTATCATTTATTGTTAAGGTGAAATAGCATTGGTCGATTGGTGGTTAATCTACTACTTTCTTTTAATTCCCCTTTAGAACCCCTTTGAAGACAACACATTTTCTGTTTTCTTTAATCGCTCTTTCACTCCCTATAATTCTCACTGTGAACATTTTGTGTGATATCACCAAGATTTAAAGAGATACTCTCTCTGAATTATCCTTTATGACATTTTTATATAGCTATTTCAAAATTCTGAATTTCTTTCCATCTTCTGTTTCAATTTGAGGTATCTCAAATCTAAAAACTTTGAAGAGAAGCTTGTGGATTCTGGTTAGTTGAGCTTGACCCAAGGTTATTTCATTATTATGTAACTGTCGCCTTTTGATTTTAGAGCCGACGTTCGTGGCATGAGGACTCCCGAGGTGCAGAAATTCAGCCCGCTGTATCATTACATGGCTCTGAATCTGGTGGTAATGATTCAGATACAAGCTTAGATGATATTCATGCTCAACCCATGCAAGGTGAGTGCAATTGCTGCAAGTATTTGAAGAACTCTAAAATGAATAGATGCCTTAATAATGTATTTCAACTTTTTAGCTGGAGGATTTGCTCGAAGTTCCTTGAGTTTGGGTAGTGCTGGTACAAGGAGAACTGTTTATTACACAGAAGAAGAAACTAATGAAGAGGATCAGCCCAAGGTAGTTTTTATCGTATCTCCTTCTTGTCTTTTTTTTTTTTTTTTTTTTTTTGCTGAGCCTTTTGTTTTGCTTTTGTAGGAAGAAGAAGATCATGAAGAGCAGGACAAGAACAGAAGTGATGCTTTAGTCACATCAACTCCATCAGAGCCAAGGTAAATTCAAGGGTTTTTAGATTGGAGGTGGAATTTTCATCTAATATGATGAAAATATTTGAATAGGTCCTCTGTTATCAAGATTAGAAGGACTTTTCGGGAGGGTGACAAAGTGTTTCACCGCCAGCCTGAGCTAAAAAATTTTTGCTTTCCCCTTCCAGACTCCTGGTTTACAACCGCATTTCCACAGTTATTGGGGAAGCTCCAGGGACGTCACAATGGAGCGGTGGCAGCCCCACACTGCCAGTGCGGTCTCAGTCTAGACAAGATGACACCAGCAGCAAACGAGGTGCAACCTTGCCCAGTACTCCATCCAACAAATCGGCCAAGACTAGGGAGAATTCCATTTGGTATGAGTATGGATGTGTGTGAGTCGGCATGAGTGTATGGCATGCAAAACTCCTTTATATTCATGACCATTTTTCTTTTTGACAATCTTAAAGAAAAACTGGTTTACTTTGCTGACTTTCTATCCTCCCCTACTCTCTTTTCTACTTTACGCTGCGAGAGTAATTTTAATTTTAAGAATTGCACTTTGATGCGGGAATCACGTTTTTCAGTGCTCTCCGTGATATAATATTTATTGAATCGAATTGAGTAATCAATCAGAGAAGGGGATTTCTAAAAGTGAAGTACTATGCAGAAGGGTACTCTTGAGGATGTTTGATTTAGACAAACCAAAGACGCTTTTTCCTATATAAATTATTTTTCATGCGGTAGTTTTGGGTTTTGGCACCTAAACTAAAGTTACTAAAGCTTCTCCTAATAACAGGCAGTTTTCAAGTTGCTGAACCACTGCTGATATATTTTGAAATCTGGTGCCATCAGGCCTGAAGGTTTTTGAATATTTTTTTACTGTAACTACAAAGTAGTTTTTAGGAATGACAGGGTAATTTTTAGACTAACTAGAAATATTTTTAAACTTATTCATCAAAATCAAAAAGAACATTTTTGTATGGTGGCATTAGATATCTATTGTTTATTTTTCAACCGATTTAAGTGCTTGAAAAATATTTGAGACTGCTTGTGGACCAATCAATTTGTTTTCTTTCAACACAAGTACTTTTTTTGATATAGTGTACTGTATGTGGTCATGGAAGCATGTTACTCTCTAATAATTTGAGTTGTATTAATATTTTCAAGAAGGTTTACCTTCTTACCTGAGTATTATTTTTAAATTTTGTGTTTCTAAATGTATATATTCTTTATTTCCCTCCCTAATGGTATGTGGTGCCAGTAGTTCACAGAATCTCTACTATGTGTATGGTTAAGTTCTCAACTTTTTCACTTATCATATTGATACTGATTTTTTAATGGTTTACATCATTTTCTATACCAGAGGGATATTAATATGACTTTTTAATGTATATCTAGAACCCCATGACTCCGTGTTTTTGAACAGAGCAGCTTGTGCATGTTTCAATACAAGGCAACATAGCCCATTTAATAATAAGCTACTTAGTAGGAGATCATGCTGGTGCAGACAGCAGTGTACATCTGTGGTTGTCTAATACATTATCTCATGTGATACCATTTTGTTAAAACTTATTTTATTGTGGCTGTTCCTTATAAATGGTGAGCAAGTATCTGCTGTGATTGTTCTCTCTTTACACAAAGTTTCAATCACGATGGGCTAGGTTTCATGAAGGTGACAAATAAAATTTGAACCATTTGAGATTAACCTTCATAAAATTTATATAACAACAGTGTATAATAGAGGTCTGACAGTTACAGTATGTAAAAATACTTACAGCAGACACAAATTTTCATGTGTGATGGATCAACTTGATTAAGCCTAACATTTAACATTGATAGTCAAGTACTGTATAACAGATCAACTTGAAAATAATATAGCCCCAATTATCTTTGATCCCAAATTCAACATTAGCAGTCATAAGAAATATAACAAAAATAAAATTTCAAAGGAAGAAAATTATATACTCCAGTCAACTTCTATCTAGATACTTAAAAAAAGCTGTGAACTGATTAAAAAAGATTCAGCAAAGCAACAGGTATGTATCTAAACAAATCAATGAACATTTGACTGAAAATCAAACATGAATCCAACTATTTCAAAAAGAACTTGTCATAGTATTAAATTAAAGAATAGCTTTGGCAATGTTGAAAAAATGAGAAAAATGGAGTTCTAACCACCACCAATTAACCGATGAGTCATCATAGCATCTAAAACTCAGGTCTTCATGTGAAGTGTATATTTAGCTGAGAATTGTTAGATCGTTCATAAGTGAGAATTTGAGACATGTCAATCAGCTCTGCTGTTGAGGAGTTGAAGGTGTCATTGGGCCCCAAGCTGGTGGAGAGCCGACATAAATGCCAGGAGAAGCTGGCACAAGGTAATGTGGAGAAGTGGCCATCATAGAAAATTGAGGAGAAGAACCATAAATGCTCATGTCCCCATTCAGGGAGTAACACTGTGGTGATTGTGGTGCATCCGGAATGTAATCAGTTGGGAACTGCAACCTCAATGGTGTAAAATAAGGGTCAGATTCCACAGGAGAATATGGCACCACAGGGCTAGTAGGATAATAAACATAGCTGTACGGTGGTGAAAATGACACTGGTAGACCTGCAGGTGAAGAAAGCTCCCCTACAGAACCATTATTTTGAGTTTCATTCTTCACAGGATCCTCAGCTGAAGGAATTTGAAGAGTAGGTTGATGAACTAGAGGTTGTCCTTCAAAAGCTTTAGCATCCTTCTTGTTTTTCCCTAGAAAGACAAGAGAGTACTCTCATAGCTTATCACTTGTCAAAACAAATACCATTACCATTAGTCTTGTATCAAGATTGAATAGACTTACCTTTTCCTCTAAATCGTGGAGGCACACTAGCTAATGGAGTTGAAGTAGCTTGGCTTGATTGTGAATTAGGTCCTGAGCTAAAAGATTCTGCTTCACTTGCTGCTAGGACTCCACTTGCACTATCTTTCCTTCTACGCCTTGAACTAGTAGGTGGTGTGGTCGGTTCTGGAGAAAACATGAAGAAAAAAAAGATAAAATCAAAAAGCTCCAAATTGTTTGGCCCGGCAACCTTCTGGTTTCAGCATGAAAGCCCTTTGAGGACTGACAGTAGAATGCATAGGAACATAATTGTACCTAAGAGGCGGTGAATAGTAGGAACAGTTGTTATGCACACTGGTCCACATACACATTTGCCAGCACACATTGCTGTGGGATTTGGAGTTGAAGGAGCTGTTACAGGACATGGTTGAGTGTAGCCTCCCCATCCATACAAACCACATTGAGCACGATAAACCTGAAATAAAGAAATATACTAAATAACAAGTGTTGGGCGTGGACAGGTAATACATACTTATGTTGCGTAGAAAACTTACATCATTGCCTAGATTGTAGAAAAAACGAAGAGTTTGAATATCTACGGTAAAAATAAATGAAAGCCACTGTTACTTCTCAGAACTTATCTATAGATAGATAATTATTAATACTATATTCATTGGCAAAAAATTTACCTGAGATGGGCAAGTCAGCACCATCATCCAAGATTGATTTTGGTGCATTGAAGTTAATTTGATGTTCTTGTGAATTCAAGTCAAGCATGTAATTAGCATTACTGTCCGTTAAATCACTCTGGGACAAATCTTTTGAAGAGTCTGCATTTTCTTCTCCCATGGTTGATGTACTTGCGGCTTCGGCAGGCTGAGTAAAGTAGTGGAAATCTCCACCTGTCATAAAATGGAGAACACCCTATTAGGTAGTTTGCAAAGGAATAAATAATTGTAGATACTTGTGTAAAGAAGTTCCAGCACCTGCTGGTGATGTGCTAAGTTCAGTAGAACCTTCTGCATCACTTGAAGGGAACCAATGAGTGGGCACATCATCAGGGCGAGGACTGACAGGAATAAGGATTTGATAAGGATGATATCCACCAGTAGAAGTATAACCATCAACGGGAAAGTTAGGAAAGCTGTTCATCATATTTGCCTCCTGATACATTCCACTAAAAATTAAAATTAAAAAAACATTGTAAAAAGAAAAATAAATTAAAACTTTGAAGAAAGTTAACTCTGCATAGAAAACAAAGGACATGAAAAATTTGAACAAGTAGTTTAGGAAAGCTGTAATTACCATGATCTATTTAGTGTGTCACAGCTGATATCAGTGACACTGCTTTGATCACTTTTGGAGTTATTACGTCTGCGTCCATTTGATGACAACCCAAGCTGTGCATTGTTGGCAAAAGTACCTTTTGCCTTGTCACTCTCTGTCCTTCCCTTCCGTAGCTTGTTGTCTGCAGAAAGAACTTTGTGATGATCAAAATTCCAGCACATTCAAAGCAATTTCACAGATGTTACTTACTTCCAGAGCTCTCTGATGACTTCATATGTCCCAGATTTGGGGCATTACGCTGGTTGGATTGGTTTGAAGAAACTTGTTTGTGAGTTGGGGGTTCAATTGGTAGCAGTTCTAGACTTTCAAATGGAACCGTACATTTCTCACCAAGAGCTTCTACAAACACAACAACAGGACCCTTATCAGGAGCCATCTCTTGTACATGTGCCACATGGGAGTTCTCTTCAATTTTCACAAGACATTTCACTCCAACACGCAGTTCATTATTGGAACCAAAGAATCCTAGACGAAGTCCTGCAACAAGCATCAGACATCTGGTGATTAGTATTGAAACCATTTACCATCAAATTGAAAATAAATTATCCTTTGCTTGCCTCGTCTGTAGTCTATCCAAACGTCAAATTCAACATTGCGATAAATGTTAGGATCTAGAGATTTTGCTACTTTGTATGGAAAAGGGGTTACTCCTTTCATCAATAATTCTCGGACATTTACTTCTCCATCATCAAGTAAAGCATCCACAAGTATTCCCTTCCTCTGGAGATGAATACTGCAACAGAAACATTTGTTGCCTCAAATAATTACTTTTGTGAACCTGGCTTGATTGATACTGTACCTGTTACAACTGTAACTGAAGAATTTGCGAGAACCACCAGAACCAGGTTCTCCTCTGTGTCGAAGTGGCTTGTAGTGCAACATCTTGTCAACAGCAAAATCTACATCCTTCATTCCAAAAACATTCTTGTACAACATTTCATAAACTAGAGCTAAATCAAAGAGCATGAAGTAACAGCAAGTTAATTAATGCAAGATGTTAGTCATACAGAGCTGAGTCATTATTTACTTACATTGACAAAACCCAGCTATCTTAGTGAACTCTTTTAAATAGACTGAGTCATAGTGTCGGTCATGTGAAAAGCACAACATTACTTTTTTACCATAACAGGTATCAGCTACTTTCTCAGCAGGAACTCCTACTTCTTTGAAGATTACAATATCAACCCTTCAAAAACAAGACAATTTATATAAAAACCACAGTAGAGGAGACAGGTTTTTAAAAAATGTGAAATAAAGAAAAACGTGTATTACTTGTAAAGATGAGACATGGCTAGAATTTCTAAGTGGCTTCCCCATTGTACAGAGCATTGAAGATGCTCTAAGTAATTTTCTATGCCACCTTCTATGTGATGCTGAGGGTTCAAAAATTGCAAGGCAGGAAATCAGTGAACATTAACTCAAACACACTTAAAATCAATCAAAGACTTAAGAAAGGATTATCAATACGTAGGAAGTTCAGCTTACCCCATCAAATAATTCCAAGTGATTACGCATATACTCCACACACATTTTACGGACTCCTAGATGAAATGTTTGGGTATAATATATCTGAAAAAAAAATTGCAAACAAGAAAATAAACCCTCGAGTCTAGTTCAGTAAAAAACCAAGAGTCCGGAACTTACTTGCTCAGCCATGGCTCGAAAAAGGCATGAACCATCCCTGGCAGTTGACTTTCTATAGTACCCTTGAGTTTCCAGCCACAGATCCATAGGATCGGGGTGGTTTGTGTACTGTCTACCGGGAGCCATTGCTCGTCTGGAAGACAAATAACATAGGGAAGTGGCTCACAGAATTTAAATATTAACGGCCTAAAGACGAATATTGGTGAAAAAATAAACAGCAGCCTTCGAAAGGGTAGAACCATGCGGCAGGCAAGAGGTGTTACAAGTTTCAGAGCACGTTAGTAAAATTGTGAAAGCAAAGTTATCTGTTTAGGACTAAAATCAAATCCTTCGAAGGCTGCATGACCATAATAACAGTTATTATTGGTAATTAGTTCACTGGAAATATTTACAAGGAAGTGCTGTGTCTTGTGAAAAAGTATTTCAAGAAATAAACAGTCAAACGGGACCATCACATTTACGGAAGCTACTGGCTCTCTGCAATGTGACCAACAGATAGAGGCCTAACTGACAATAAATGTACCTTTTCAAGTGATAGAAAAGGAACATCAACTTTCAAAAAAGTAATTAACTACATGATAAGATTATAACTGTGGTCATAAAAACTCATGTCTTAGCTCAAACTCTTCACCAATCAATCAAAATAAAAAAAGTTACTTATGTTGTGTTAATCAACCTGTAGGTCGATCCTCGTTTCCGCTGGTGCCAACTGTCTGTCCCCATTCAAACGATGAGTTCTGCTTCTTACTGAAGTGAATATTTATCTTTTATGATCAGGAAATCTTGATTTCAGTCGTGTGATTCTGAGTGTATTTCCCGTGAAAATTGAACGTGCGTGCAATCTCTGCCCCATGTTTGTTGACATCTAGTGTGGCGTTGCCAACGAGTGCATCTTAAAAGTATCCACTGGAACCACTCACTGGAAATTTGAGCTGCAGATATCACGTATAAAAATATGATCTTATTTAAACTATGAAATGATGTCACCGGCTGAGCCCCACACCCGCGATATGTTTTTTCTAAAAACCGCTGGAGATCTGTGGGATCTTCCAGCTGGTGGGTTGGCGACGGACCGTGCGGCAGCTGTCGGCGTCGGCGGAGCGCCCCCTCCCCCCTTCCCCATCCTTCCATCCATCCGTGCCGTCAGTCTTTGGTCAACCATGAGTTGAATAAGATGGCGGTCCGCCGGAGGCCTTAGCGAACGATGGCCACAATCAAAGTTTTCATCTCGAGCCGCTCTCGAAGTGAATGTTTTTATTTTTCGAACTGTTTCGCCTAACATCGGGCTGTGGTGTGCAGTGCGGGACGGGTTGCTCGGTGACGGAGGACGGAGGCGACACCCGTGCTCGTACGAAGAGGGCCGCACGTCTGGATTACAGGCCCGTGTGAATGACTAAGTGAAACAAAGTGATCCCAGCTCCAAATCCAAAATGCGTGAATTCAAAGTGGTCGTGCTGGGTCGGGGGGTGTGGGGAAAAGTGCACTTACTGTGCAGTTTGTCTCCGGGTGCTTCATGGAGAAGTACGACCCGACCATCGAGGACTTCTATCGGAAAGAGATCGAGGTCGAGAACACGCCGTGCGTGCTCGAGATTTTGGACACCGCTGGCACGGAACAATTCGCCAGTATGCGGGACCTTTACATCAAAAACGGCCAAGGCTTCGTGGTGGTGTACAGCCTGACGAACCACCAGACGTTCCAGGACATCAAGACCATGAAGGAGCTTATCACGAGGGTGAAGGGCACGGAGCGGGTCCCCATCCTCCTGGTGGCCAACAAGGTGGACCTGGAGCACCAAAGGGAAGTGTCTTCGGCAGAAGGCAGTCACTTGGCCCAGATTTGGGGTTGCCCTTTTCTCGAAGCGAGTGCCAAAAGTAGGACATACGTGAACGATGTGTTTGCCGAGATCGTGCGCGAAATGAACTTTAACCCTGAAAAGGAGAAAAAAAGTTATTGTTGTTGCACGGTGCTATAGTGTTGTGATGATTAGGCAACTAAAATTCAGCATTTTTTGGGTGCCAGCTTATTCTATGAAGAACAATGGTGTTATCTATGACAGTTTTTGACAGTCTTCTGTACTAGAGTACTCAGTACAGGTGCCAGCCTAAAGAGCATGTTGCACCTGCACCTTGTGTCTGACCAAAACACTATTGTTATGTATCAAGGGAAATAAACAAAAAGCCTCTATGTGTTTTAATAATTAAATTTAAATTTGCTATTGTAGTGTTTTATCTTGGCCTGTGTGGAGGATCCAGCTCTATCTCCACTGAATTAATTCTAATTTGAGAGCTTTCATTTTTCTAATATGTGTCATTTATTTTATTTAAAAATTTGTCCTAGAGGAACTGTGTTTGGCCTAGTCTGCTTTGGTTGAGCGATGTGACAGCATTTGTAAACCATTGTTTGAGCATGTTATATTCAGCAATAGATCATAATATTTTGTGGGTGTAGCACAAGTATTTTTACCACTTCGACAAATGTATTTTTTTACTGCTTTGTGAGACATACTCATGTATGATTCCAACCATAGCCATTGGTTCTGTCAGCTAGTTTGTCCTTCATTAAATTAAATCTTCTATCCATTGCAGAGAGAGCGCTGGACCTGTCTGATATTTTATTGTTTATCTCCCTTCTCATCTTGGCCTTGTATGTTGTCTGTCACAGATATTGTAAATATTTGTAAATCTGAAATGATCTGAAGCTCCATTTCTGATTGAGATTGTTCAATGCTACAGCTTAAGTTACCAATAATTTAGCCCTGCTTTCAAAGTCTGTTCAGTGATCAGTTTTCACTGCTTCTTTTATTGGTTGCTGTGTTATTTTAGTGGATGCAGGGTGCGGTGACCATAAATGTTTAGAGTAAGGTGCTGTTTCTAGATCAAAACAGACCACTTGGCTAAGTTTTAGGCCTAATCTGATGTACTTTCATTTTGTACATTGTTAGATTCTGATGACATATCTGAATGTAGCCATGTTTATCAGGTCAAGCATTCTAGAAGGCTGCAGGTTGACTGGACACGTGCTGACTTTATTTCAATAGATATCAGAAAGATCCTCTGGTCAAATATAAAACGTATATTTGCTATTGGTGCAACAAATTGTTTTTTATACATACAAAATCTAGGTGTTTTAGGGTACTACTATATATTTTTTTAATTGCCAATGTGAAAGACTTACAATTTAGCATTGTGTGATGTGTAATTACTGGAATTTTTGGGTGATGGCTTGTCTAAAGCCCATGCATGGCTCTTTCCTAAACTGTACCAGCTGATAGGGAAAAGAATTTGAAAAACTGTGATTGCCCTGTTAATCTGTGTGATCAGATTGTCTCAGGAATAATGTTGAAATTGTCAAAATTTTTGTATGTACTTTTATGCTGGATGTGTGTGTGGATTGTAAATTTGAATTTCACATTGCACCACTAATTAAAATCTAATTTGAACTATATGTAATAAGTAATAAAGATTGAAGTCTTATTCTAAAGCCATCACCCATATCAAAACTTTCATCCTAAATTCATTGGAAGGAAACTTTTGTGCATCCATCCAGCCCCTTGGACCTGCATTTCATGTTGCATTTTGTTTCATTTCGTTCTGTTTTTTTTTTTTTTTTAATATTATGTTACTTTGTTTTGATCAATTATGAACAATGTCCAGTTCCACTTAGGTCATTTACAATACTCCAAGAGCTACTGATAGTCATTTTATTCTAGTTCAACAATTCCAATGCACAGACACAAATTTACTTCCCAGATCAGTGGTGGGAATCAGTTAGGCATTCAAATTTTGTGCCAAACACTCAATCATAGTTTGAGTACATTGTCTGTTTTACTTGGGACATTTATGTCTTATGAATGTGATTTATGTGTACTACTCACAGTATTATATAACACTAAATTCCAGCTTAGCCTATGGAAAAGTTTAGGGTGTGCATTATTACAGTTGGATTGATTCTAGAGTTTGCTCAAAATCACTCTTTTAAGTCTCTTTTGTTTGGGCTTCTATTACTCTGTCCTGCATTGGAAGGTGTTACATGTAGTACCAGAGTGTTGCTCTGCTCCGGTGCTGCTACTTTTAAGTATACAGTGTGGCAGAATTATGTAGTAGAGATGAAGAGTTAAGTGGGACTTGTGACACTGCTGACGTGTTGGTGCTTTGTTTCTCCCTTTCCTTTGTTTTGTTAATTCTTTTTTTTTTTTTAGAAAATTTTTACTGTTATGTTAAATAGAAAGAGTTGTAAAGTACAGTTCTGAGTGTAATATTTTTTACTATTAGTGATGCATATGTGTGAATGTGTACATATGATACAATAGTTAATTTTGTGTAAGCCGAGAAGATTTTTAACTGGTTATCTAACAGTGACCTATTGAATAGTGTTTTTATACAGTGTCAATTTTATAAGAAATCCATTGCTGAATATGGATTAGTGATTTTTCTTTCAATGTATCGCATGTAACAGCAGAGCCTACAGTGATGTGCTAATGTACCAACTTGTGTGTTAATCTGGGAGTGAATGAGTGAAATGGGATCAAGACAGTTGTGGTGGATAAGTTTCCTGAGTATCAACTTTGGATATCATATCATCAAATCAGTGGATTGTCACTTTATCAGGTATGCCTTCTTTTTTTTTCAATTTTTGTTGTTGTTGCGAATGAATGGTTTGTGACTTTTTTTACATAGTAAATAATGAGAATGAAAGAAGAGTTCATGTCCATTATACTCACAGTGTAGCCAACTATGATGGCTGTGTAGAGTGTCCAAAGCTTTGTTCCATGTACATATTTTTCAGAGGGAATAAAGTTTTCCATCTGTACAATTATCCCTCTCTTATTTACTCTGCAAAGCCCAGCCCTCTCTCTACCTGTGTCTACTCAAGAAATCCGTGGCTGTCTCTGTGCAAACGGCTCCGTCAGGTGGAAGATTGTAGAAGAATTCTCTCCGACGCTCTTGGCTGCACTGAATGGGACCTGGGGGAGGGGAAGGCAGTACTCTTTTTCTAGCTAGACGAGACTCTCAGAGTGCGCCGTCGACCTTCGCGGTGTCGGGGGAAGGGGGGGGGGGGGGGGTGCTGAGAGTGGAGGCACCCACTGGCGCTAACCGGCGCTGGCCGCGGCCACCGCGCCATGCCGCCGCGCCGCCATGTGACCGTGCCCCGAAAACGAGGACGTGGGGACGAGGCGAGTGGGAAAGTGGCCCGTTTAGCAGAGCCGTCGCTGCACTGCAGGCGGAGCGGTGCATAGCGCAGGCAAACTGTCGCAAATGGCGTTTGCTTTGGAAAGTGCTGCCGGCGAGCAGTTTCCGGCGTGGCGCTGCGTTTCCCCGCCACCTTGCCTGCCTGGCACTGCCTGGATGGCGATGATGCCCGTCGAGATGCTGCCATCACGTCGCGACTCTGCGACCACCGGCCGCGCGCTCCGTGCAAGCACCAGGTTTCTCACGGTGTAGGGCTAGGGCCAGGGCCGCTAGGGCGGTGCGCTTGGTGCTGTCTCTCTCGCACCACCGCGGCCCATGGGTGCGAGAGAGACAGCGAGCACTGGCGGCCCTGCCCTGCCCACGCACCCTGCCCACTTTGGAGCGAGACGCCTGCTGGTCCTGGGTAGTCCTGGGCTGTGGGCTGTGCCGCTGTGCCGCCGCGCCAGCTTCCGACGCGGGCCGTGGGGCCGTGGGGCACGCCGACACATGTTGTCGCCCTCCGCCTTGCCTTTGGGCCTCGTCGCCCCGTCTCTCTCGCACCTGCGCAACGCCCCGCGAGTGCGAGAGAGACGGGGCGAGGCTGCTGTGGCTGCTGGAGCCCGCACTGGCCGCCATGCGACGCCATGCGGCTCGAGAGGGATTCAATGAGAGGAGGAGGATCCCGGCCCTGCCCAGGCCTCGGCCTCACAGATGCAGTGGCGTGGAGGAGTGCACCGAACGGAAGCAGAAGTGGGGAGGGCGTGCAGCGGCAATAAACTCAGTTCGCAGTGCAGCGCGCCAAAAAGGAGCGTCTTTATTTTGCTGGCTGGATCCGTGCTTTTTGACAGCGTTTTCGGGGATTGGGCCATTAGCACAGCAGTGTGGGACTGGGACGGTCGCCGGGCTGCCCGTCTTTTTGCGTCCCTTCCGCAGCGGAAATACCGAACACGCCGGCAGGCCGACACGGTGTCCCCGCCGTCCCCGCCCCCACCGCCCTGCTAGTGCTAGGCCCCGCCCGCCCCGCCGCTGCCGCCCGTTCGTCCGTTACGCGGCCTGAGCGGGCGGCATCGCCATACCACTGCGCAGCGTTAGAATTCGACAGCCAATTTTGAGTAGATTTTGTTTGCCAAAGTGCCGGCGAGGCGTGGAGGGGCGGGCCGGCTAAACGTCAACGAGTGCGGGCTGCGGGCCAGGATTATGAAGCCGCACCTCGCCGAGCCGTTTCGAAGAGTCGCTCGCTCTCTCTCGCACCCGCGCGGTTCCCTGCGGCACGCCGCGCGGGTGCGAGAGAGACAGCGACGCAACGCCTCTTCGGAATGAGTCTGCTGACGGGTCGTGGAGCCGCGTGTGCTCAGCGCCCTCGCCGCCCTCGGCCCGTGGGGGCGTTTGGCGGGGCACTGCTAAGGGCTCCCTTGCCTTGTGTCTGTCTCGCACCCCCACGGACCCTGCGGACCCTGCGGGACGCCCCGTGAGAGTGAGAGAGACGAACGCACTGGTGCACTTGCACTGCGAGCAAGCCTCCCTGGGCGCGTCTCGTCGCGTGGCAACCTGTAATTACACTGGAAAAAAGGGGGGGGGGGCGTGGACCACGCTTTCAGTGGATGCCAGGCCGTGCGCGGGGCGCAGGGGCGGCGGGGGCTCTATCGTGCTTCATGGTGTTGACGCCGAGGGCCTGCCCGGCCTGCCCGGCCCCTCACAAAGGCAGCCCCAGCACCGCAGTTAAGCCCCATCAGAAGACCTTCAACGCACAGCGCCACTCCGCTGTTCATCTGCCGGCTCGTTCCGAAGACTGCTTTCGTCGCCCTCTCTCTCTCTCTCGCTCCCTTGCGCCTCTCGCCTCGCGCGTGCGACAGAGACAGCGCGTCACAGTGTGGAGCCGGAAACCGGAGCCCCCGAGCCTACACGAGGAAAGGCGTTCCAACCGAAGTCCAGCTCGAAGCACACTCATGCGCAGACGCGATTTCTCATCACACGGGCCATCGGTTCCAGGTTTGGGCGCGGGATGCGTCGGGAGGGGCTGGTGGAGTGAGAGGGAGGGGCGACATGTCAGATACCTCCAGGAGGCTACACTGCGGTGACTCCACTATCGCCAGCATCGAGGCGGTTTGCGTCACCATAATCCGCAGCAACTTCCGGCATGAGCTTGGACATTGAAAAATTGGTATCACCGAAAGCTCCCAGCCGTTTTTAGCAGATGATACCTTTTTTAAAAAATTCCACAACAAAGTTGAGGCACTTCATTGGTTGTAGAAGTATACCTTTTTTGTACATTTTCTGGCTAGAGAGTCTCAGTCGATCGCACTAGTTACGCCATGGCCAGGCACGTGATCGTTCTGCAATTATGATAGGTGTGTTTCCGAGAAGCGACACGCGCTTGACAGTGGCGTGGCACGTCTATGACCGGCTGACTCATCATCCAATTTGACCAACTTGTCAACAAAAACATCACCTGGGACCAATCTTTTTTTTTTTGTCCCTCGCACGTGAATGAATCGCGCGGGCTTTCCGGATGCAACCCGCGGTGCCGAAGGAGGAGAAGAAGAGGGGGCAGGCGTGTCGGGCCGTATAAATAGGATTTCCACTTCTTTGATTTTACGGCTTTCGCAAAGCGCGGGGAGCACAGCAAGGCAGCACTGCAGTCAGGAGCATTCGTCGCCGAGCACTTTGGTACCGGACGAGGGGGGGGGGATGCATGTCAGGCGGGTCGATGGCCGCGGTCGCGTGCGTGACACTGTAAAAAGCCCCGCAGCCAATGTTTCAAGTTTCACGGAAGGCCGCGTAAGACGCGTCCGTCGGTGTGACGCAGACTCGCTATCGGCCAGCCTCGTTCCGAAGGATCTTCTCGTCGCTCTGTCTCTCTCGCACTCATGGGGCGTCCCGCACAGTGAGACGGCGTGGCCTGCCTGGAGTTGGCCTGTTTTGGCTGGCAAGCTGCACTGGTACACTGGTACCGCTGAGGCCGGCATCCACACGGTCGCAGCTAGCCCAGCCCCGGCCCAGCCTAGCGCTAAGCCCAAGGCAGCCCAAGGTCGCGATGTGGTTTTACGATGCTCCGGTCCCAACATGGTGCTAGTCGACTAGTCAAGCCGAACCGGTTGCCAGCCTGCCAGGCCGCCAGTGTGTGAGTGTGCGTATGTGAGTGCATCGATTGCGAACTTGTATTGGCCCACGGCCTGGCGGGGCCTGGCGGGGCCTGACGACGCCACGATCTGGCCAGGATGCCCGGAGCGACTCGGCGGGTCCGATCTGTCCTTTTCCCGCGGATATCGGCAGCGTGCGCGTCGTGGAGTTTTGGTGAGGCGAGCGTTGCGTCACCGGGAACTGGCTAGACCTGGCCGGCCGTGGTTCACTACGATGCAGTGCACAAAGGGACAAATTGAACAGTCTAAACAGCTGAGGCAGAAACGATGGAAGTTGTAGATCTCCCTCGGGTGGGCTCGAACCAGCAACCTTTCGGTTGCGCCACGGAGGCCGTTGGCTCCACGACTGCAGATGCCTGTGTCGGCGTGCTGGAGTCCCTTGAGGCGCTCAGAGAGTCGCGGCGTGCTTTGCGGCGCTTTGCAGCCCGCGGACGCACTAACGGTCCCGCGCGGCGCAGCGCTCTGTCTCTCTCGCACTCGTCGGGCGTGCCGGCGAGCCGCAAGGGCGTGAGAGAGACAGAGCGCCGCCCTGCTCCAGACACGTGCAGGGCCTTGGGCGGGGCGCGGGTGGCGCGGAGCGATCCGCGGCGACCTAGAGAAGTGCTGCGCGCATAACGGTGGCGAGCTCGGCCCCCGCATCAGTGCGAGGGAGACAGAGCGACGCGGTGCTGCAGCTCGACAAGGAGAGCGTCCTCTTGGAACACTGCGAGGCGCTTCGCGTTCTCTGTAGACTGCGTGAAACTATGCATGGCCCGGCGTCCATCGGCCGGCCGGCAGACTCGTTCCGAGAGTCGTTTTCGTCGCTCTGTCTCTCTCGCACTCATGGGTCGTCCCGTACAGGTGCGAGAGAGACAGAGCGACTAAAGCGACTCTCGGAATGAGTCTGCCGGGCCGCGGGCAGGCTGGCCGCGTGCCAATGTTGCTGCCGCGCTGCCCCTTTCTGATGAGAGTCCTCGTCCCGTCCGTGAGTGGCGGCCGGGCCGGCGGGCTTCACGCCGACTCTGCAAACTACTTAGTGTTAGAGCGCGGCCGGCGATTTGGCCAGCCAGGCGGCTGGGACTCGGGCCGGGAAGGCGGCGAGGGAATGGCTGTCAAAACTTGGGGCTGGCTTGACTTGCCGCCAAGACACTGGAGTGCTGGTTTGCTGCATTGTGGCGCCGTGAATCGCGGTGGTCTTGGCCACCGCCAACCTCGTCCCTCGCCTGTCCGGCTCGCACTCCTACGGGCCCTACGGGACGCCGCGCGGGTGCGAGAGGGACAGAGCGCCGTTGCGCATCGGCCTGCCCTGAGGACGTGGGACGGCGTGGACGGCGGCGTCCTCGCGGGCTTCCGAACGGAGACAATACACAATATCGTCCCGGCCGGAAGGCGCGGTGCGGCGCGGTGCCACCACTGTGAGAAAGGATGCCGCGGCGTTCCCGCGGTCAGTGCGCCGGCCGCGCCAACCGCGCCAGCACCCCGTCAGGGGCACGCCGACGAGCGAGTGTCATTGGAGCATCGGCCGGGATTCTCCAATCTCCAGAAGTCTTGTCAGCGTTCCCTTCCCAGGACACCGCCTCGGCCCGCCCGTCGCCCCGCCCAGACCCACCCGCGCAGCCCGCGCACAGGGGCGGAAATCCCATCCTTCTCGTTTGTAGTGTACAAGTCAAGTTTTTGGAAGTGACGGGCCGCCCAGCCGGCACACATTTTTCCGGGCCTCTCGTTGTCGGTTTCATCGCGCCCAGCACACTGCACTTTCCGTCTCCGATCTGTGATGTATAAAAAGCAGCCCGCCCCGCGCACGCCGCGCCTTTATCGCCCCACCGTCCGTGATCAACACGTCGGGCCGAACAGCCAGGAGTCTGGACTGCTCTTCTCCATTCTTCACACACACACACACACACACACACACCAAGGCCTCCTCGTAGACTCCGCGTCCAGGCGGCCGCCGCTCGCTGGAAATCAATCCCTTTTCTTCTCTTTAGAAGGGAAAATGATTGAGGCCGCGCAGTCCACCACGCTCACGCAGAGCGGCGCAGAGCGTCTCGAGGGCGTTGCCACAGCGACTCTCCGGAGAAGAGCAGGGAAGAGCTCACGCGGAGGAAAAACAACAACAACAAGACTGTCCGGCCTGCCGGGCTGCGGCTGCAGCGCCAGCCTCCAGCCACCCAGCAGCACGAGTCCGGCCGTCTGATGCCCAAGGATCAAGGATCGGTTCATCGCTCTGTCTCTCTCGCACTCACGGGGCGCCCCCACGAGTGCGAGAGAGACAGAGCGACGATCCCTCGGAAGCGAGCCGCAGGGATTCACTCCGGCAGCACACCAGAAACATGTCGGCCGTGGATGGAACACGGAACCATGCAGCCGATCGGACCGATCCCAATCAGAACACGGGGATTACAGACTCCGTCTCTCTAGGCCAGGCAGCCCATGCCGCGCGGTTTGGTTTGGAAAGCGAGAGTGGCGCGCCGGGGCCCAGCAGACTGAGAGTTTTCGTCGCTCTGTCTCTCTCGCACTCATGCGGCGGCCCCTATAGGTGCGAGAGAGACAAAGCGACGCCGTGGCGGGGCGTGGTGGCCCCTAGTGCACCTCACGGGTGGGCGGCGCGCGGCCCATCGCGGCGTGCGGGCACTGTGTTCAACACCGCGGTGGCAGAGCAGCGCTCGGTCGCCCCGTCTCTCTCGCACGCCCGCGGGACGCCGCGGCAGTGCGAGGGAGACAGCCAATGGCAGGTGTGCCGGCCGCCGAAAGCCACGGGATGCGCCACAGCTGGGCTGGCAGGCTGGCAGCTGGATGCTGGGCAGGCGGAAAGACTACCTGACTTTGAGACGCCGGGAAAATGCGGAAAGAGACGATTTGCGGCGACAGCTGCTGCCGTCATGGTGATGTCAGCACCGCGCCGGCAGCGGCACTGCAACGGCACGGCAACGGCACGGCAACGGAGAAGAAGTTCGAACCGCGGTGGCGGTAACGGTAGAGTCACTGCAGTATGCAAGGCAGAATGGTTAGATTGTGGTTTGTACTACGCAACGGAAGGCCCGTATGCCGAAGGCGTCAAAGGTAAGGTCATGGTAACGGCAGCTAACGGCTTTGAGATAGTTTGCAAATGGCGGGGGAATCGTGGTCCAGCCGGCCTGCGGTACCCTGCGGTGGTACACTGGTAGACCAGGTGCGCGGCCTGAGGCATGCCTGGCTGAAGGGCTTTGGCGGTGACTTCATCTTCATCGCCCTGCAGTGCCGTGCATCCATCGATCGCCGGGGGGCCGGGGCCGGGCCGGGCGTCCTTGAGCCCCTCCTCGGCGTGGTGCAGCACGGAGGGCTGCTGCGGGGCGGGGGGGGGGGGGGGGCGCACGGCGCTCTCGGTGTGCGGGTCAACGCCCTGCCCCTGCCTCGGCGTGCTGTGAGCATGGCAGCGAGGCGTCTGGTCGTCTCAAGCCTCACTTCCAAGCTGAACACTGGCCGCTCTGTTGGCGCACTGTGTAGTCGCGGCGAAGTGGCAGTGGCCTAGCTGGCCCAGCGCAGCCCAGCGCAGCCCAGCGCAGCCCTGGTGAAAAGCCGCAGCATTCCTCGAGCATGGAAATCGGAGCCGAGTGTCGAGTGTAGTAGCATCGCGCCCGCACTGTCGGTGTGTCGGTGTCTCCGCTGGGACGCGAAGCGCGAACGCCGACGGACCGCCGGGAAGGCAGGCAGGCCCGCCGCGCGCGTCGGCGCTCGCCTTGCCTACCTCACAGGCGCTATCTCTCTCGCACCCCAGTCTGTCTCTCTCGCTCTCGTGCGGCGTGCCGGCGGGGTGGGGGAGAGAGACAGCGACGAAACGGCCGGTGTCTCTCGGTGGCGCTCCGAATCCAGCGTCTCCGCCGCGGGGTGCGGAGCCCCGCCACGCCGCGCCACGCCGCGCCAGTACAGTGCCGCGCCGGTCCGGGGGGACGAGTGCGATCGACGTGGGGGTAATGTGAATGGACGCGAGAGAGTGCTTCATTGGCGTTGTTGTTCGCCGCGTCTGTTTGCGGATGTTGTTGCTTGCCGTTTCTTGTCGTTGTTGTTGTTGGGTACTTCACAAGTGTCCGGTCGGTCGGCGGGGCGGGTACCTCCGCTGTGTGTGTATGTGTGTGACGCGACACCTGTGAGCACCTTGCGCCACGCCACGCCGGCAGGGGAGTCCCAAGTCGCCGGGTCGTGCCGAAGCATTCTTATAAGGCCCGCGTGGCGGCGTGGCGACGTGGCGGCGCGCAGGGTGGGAGGGGGGTGGGGGGGTGGAATCGATCGTCCGTCTGGCGAGCCGCTCACTTTCGCACCGGTCATATAATCATCCTGGACGTCCACACACCGCCAAATCGGGACGAGCGGCGCAGGACGCCATACGGCATATTTGTCTTTTCGCGGTCCAAACAACCGGCAACGCGACGACGGGACGGTCTGGGAAGTCCGAGGGTCGCGCGGACGGCGGGAACGCGGACGAGAACATTCCGCGGGCGTGCCCATTCTGCACTGGCGACGAGGTTGCGCCCGCGTTTTTGTTTCGGATTTTTCCAAGGGTTGTGCTTTCTTTCCCTGGTGGGCTTGTCCACCCGTCTCGGCATGCTCGTCTCTGGGCGCGCGGCGCCCTGGCTCCAAGTTGGGCGAGCCGCCGGTCTGTCTCTCTCGCGCTCGAGATGGCCCGACCCACGAGTGGGAGAGAGAGAAAGATAGCCCGGCGATGCGGCCCACCTCGCCTAATTTCGTATGGATAATTCCATAGGACGGCGGGCCGCTCGTCCGCGGAAGACTGTGTCGAGGAGGCGACCGACCGACGGCCGCAATGTATGCAAGCGACGTGTGCTCGTGTACAAAGCCCTGCCCGGCCCTGCCCAATACCATCAGCATTTCAAGCGGCCGGCCGGGTGGCGCGGGGCGGGGCAGTCCGCGTGTGCGCGCAGCCACGTCCTGGGGAAGGGGCAGGGGGCTGACCCCCGCCGTCCGCGGCGCGTGCGACCGCAGCACCGAGTTCGACTGGCCGCGCGGCACAGTGTATTGGCCAGAAGACCAAGGCGGCCAAACCTCTAGACGCGTTTTGAGCTCTGGGGTCGCTAAATGGGGCTCGAGCCGAGCGTGTGACCCCACCAATGGATTCCTCGTTCGGAGAGCAATCCATTTGTGGGGTCACACGCTCGGTTTGAGTTCAATTTAGCGACTGTGAGCCTCCACCGGTCTTCTGGCGAGTTCGCCTCCCCCGCGTCCGCGCGTCGCCGGCGACCTTTCCTCCGCCGTGTCAGACAGGTGCGCGTCATTGCCCGTCATTGTCGCGAGGCCGCCAAGGCCGCCAAGGTCGCGGACTAAATGGGCGCCTCCTTGCATGACGCGAGCGTTTGCAGCGTTTGCCATTTGCCTTTCCCGCCGACAAATTACAGTTGCAGCAGTGCGTCACGGCGGACTTCTTGGGCTCGACCGCAACGGCGGCGACGACGACGACGACGACGGCGAAGCCGCACAGTGGGCCAGAAGGCCGGCGGAGGCGGCCGAAACTCTAGACGCGTTTTGAGCTCCAGAGTCGCTAAACGGCCTCGAACCGAGCGTGTGACCCCACCAATGGATTCCTCGTTCGAAGAGCAATCCATTGGTGGGGTCACACGTTCGGTTCGAGTCCCATTCAGGGACTCTGGAGCTCAAAACGCGTCTAGAGTTTTGGCCGCCTCCACCGGTCTTCTGGCCCACTGTGGAGCGGCTGAGCAGGCGGAGCCACCGCTCTAGAGTCTCCAGCGTCTCTAGCCGCCGCCAGCAGCACAGCTGTCTCTCTCGCACCCCTACGCGAAGCCCTTCGAGTGCGGCAGAGACAGAGCGACACGACACGGCGCTGCAGTGTGCTGGAATCCCAGGCCGGGGCACCACGAGGCCCCACGCCGCGGCGGGCGCGGTGACGACTCCCAGCAGGGCCAAGCACAACGCCACGAAGGGCCCCGCCCCGCCCCGCCCCACCCCGCCACGCCCAGCCAGCCCACTGTTCAACTCGCGTCTTGTCTCGTGCCCCAGTTTGGCGGTTCCGTGTGGAAATCTAACAAGCAAAGAAAAATACTAGAAAAAAATAAATCAAAAACCTGAAAAATGTGCGCTTTTTTGTAACCTGGAAATCCTTTACTATCGTGGTCACTCCCTGGAAACGGGCAGTAAAAACAAAGACACTCGCGACGCCGCGGTTGTCGTTTGTCGGTGTGTTTCGTGATAAGAAAAGCGGCGGCTTTCTTGCGTTTCCTCGGCCAGCTTTCACTTGGAAACCGAGTGGAGTACCGTATCAGCCGCGTGCGGCCGCGTGCCCATGGCGTGCCACGCGAACCGCTCTGCTAGAGCTTTCCGTTTCACAGACACTCACGCACACACGGACACACACACGGTGGACGTAACGACGGCGCTGGAATGCAGGGAATGACCGAACGAGTGAGCCGAGTGAGCCCATATCGCTTAGAACACGGCGACGACGGCGTAATAGCAATAGCAATCCCGGCCGACGCCTCAGACCCTCGACACAAACACGACCAGGACACTGCTTGATCACGCTTTCAAGCCGACGACGAGAGCGGAGTATCCGCCAGGCCACCGGCCGGTTTCCGTCGCGAGGAGAGGGGTTTGTCGCGAAAAAAAAATGGCCAACCCCCACGGCGCGACGCCCTTGGAGTCTTAGGGAGGGGGGAGGGGGAAGTCCCTCGACGGCACCCCTGCTTCCCCCTATCGCTGTCTCACTCCCACTCGTGGGGCGTTCCGTCAGGGTGCGAGAGAGACGGAGCGACGTGCATGTGCGGTTTCGCCCGCACCTGTCACTGCGTCACTCCGCGCTGCCGCCAGCAGCCTGCAGCTGTCCAGCCAATCAGCACTGACCTATGCACTGCGGCTGGTGCCGTCTCTCTCGCACTCTTGCGGGGTCCCGTGGGGGTGCGAGAGAGACAGAGCGACAGCGTTCGGTATCCAGCAGCTGGCGTATTGAGACGAGCCTCGCGGAGCTGCAGTGCGATGCTCGCGGTCGCTCTGTCTCTCTCGCGCCTTGGCGGGGCGTCCAGTGAGTGCGAGAGAGACGGCACCGTTCGGAATCCCGACAGTGCCGGCGCCGCGCGGTGCAACGACGCGAATCCAGCAAAAATGGCGGTGCAGCGCGGTAAAGGCGGTTCTGCCAAGGCACCGCCAAGCCGAGGCGGCCGCGGCCAGGTCACCCTCGTCCGCCCACCACCGTGGCGGCGTGCGCGTCCAGTACAGTGTACATTCTCTCTCTCCCGCGTGGGACAAAACACACGCCGGCTAGGCCGAAACGTGTCGCCGAGTCCTTGGGCCGAGCAGCGCAGCAGCGCGCACCGAGAGCACAGAGAAACAATGATGATTTATATTAAAATTTATTGCGCGCCGTGTCGCTGTGTTGTTGTTGTTACTGAACCGTCGGCGGCGGGGGCGTCACGTCCACGACGCGGGCCGTGGGGTCGCAGGCCTCCCCCGCACCACCACCGCGACACGCCGCGCCGCCACGGCCGCGGTTGCATCTGACTTACCCGCCGCCGGCTTTCTCCCTTTCTCAGGCAAGTGAGCCCCCTGTCTCCGTCTCTCTCTCCCTCCTCCGTCTCGCTGGCGACCACTGTTTTTCAAGCCGCAAGGCAGCGGCCCAGCAGCGCGGCGGTCGCCGGGAAAACAGTTATCACCTGCCAGGCTGACTCCGAAGTGCGCTTTCGTCTCTGTCTCTCTCGCACCCCTACGGGCGGCGCCCCGCGAGTGCGAGAGGGACAGCACTGTTCGGAGCGTGCGACTCCTTGGGCGCGCATTGTTCCCGGCGCGTGTTTGTTTACCGGCCAGCCCGGCCAGCCCCCTGAAGGCTCCGGGGCAGAAGAGGGGCCGGCGTGCTTCCGAAGCGAAGGGCGAAGGGCGAAGAGACGTCTCCCCCACGGCCTTGGTCGGCGCGCTGGGCTTCGCGGAGCTTCGCGGAGCTGCGCGGGGTGGCGCCACAGGCTGCGCCTACGCCAGCCTGAGTGGGCTTGCATAATGCAGCCCTGCCCTGCAGGCTGAATCCGCCTCTCTCTCTCTCTCTCTCTCTCTCTCTCTCTCTCTCTCTCTCTCTCTCTCTCTCTCTCTCTCTCTCTCTCTCTCTCTCTCCCTCTCTCTCTCTCTTTCTCTCTCTGTCACACTCGTGGTGCGCCCCGTCCGGGTGCGAGAGAGACAGAGCGACGAGGCGCCGTCCGCTGCAACGCCATGCGACGCCTCGGACCCCAGGGCGCATTATTGTGCGCCTTTCTGGGATGTCATCACTTTCTGGGATGTTCGCCGATCTTGCAGTGTCGTGGGCAGCACAATTTCTTGCCATTCGAAACAATGCAGTTTGTAGTCCATTCACACACACGGCCATGGCAGTTTATTACCATTTATTCGCAAATCGGTAAAATTTCTAACTTGCTTTCCAATGCTGTCTGCCTCGCTGCTAGGAAGAGCCATTGTTATTCTGCTCCCGGAGTCGTTCCCTATTGGATACACGCGTTCGAACAGAGCCCAAACCAACTGAACGCGAGTGCACAGCGGTTGGTATCCCTGCTCCGCGGATTCCACCGCCCTGTTGCGTCACCTGACCTGCGCTGCTGCCGCCAACTTGACCAAAACAAAATCCAAAACAAAATGGATATCCAGCGCGGGATGGGCCATGGGGCCAGGCCGCGTGGGCGATGAAGCAGACAAGGCTCGTGGTGTTGGAGGCCCTGCCGAGGCCCACGGGGCCAGCCCGGCCAGCCCGCCGAGTGATTCAGAAGATCGCTTCGTCGCTCTGTCTCTCTCGCACCCTTACGGAGTGCCCCATGAGTGCGAGAGAGACAGAGCGACGAAACGACTCTTCGGAATCGCTCGGCCGGCCAGCCCGGCCAGCCCGCGTGGCGCGACCTAAGTCACTGATTAGTTTCAACGTGTGACGCGACGTCCCCGGACTAGGCGGGACCAGGCAGCGACAGCGTGGGCGAGAAATTAATCCAAGTCGGCCAGCGCGCCACGTTTTTCCGAGTCAAACGGCGTTGGCCGTGGCGGTGGGAGGGCCGGCCCGGCCGGCCGTGTAGTAGAGTCATCATTATTATAATATGGACGGAAAGTCCACTCGCTCCACTCCGTTTTGGGGCCAAAGTCGGGCCGCTTAGAGCGCGCAGCAGTTTCGCAACGCTGCGTCGGCCCGCCCCCGCGCTCGTGCCCGCGCCGCGCCGTGCCGGCCGCGCCGTTTCGGGAAAGAAAACAACAGCAGCAGCAACAACAAGCAATTCAATCTCCTCCAAAAAGTTGGAGTTTCCTATGTCTTTCTGTATTGCCGAGTCTGGAAGCGGGCGAGTCATTCAGTCATTCGCCTCTTATGCCATCCTGGGCCATTCCGAACATGACTCTGTCTCTCTCGCGCCGCTGTGGCACTGCGGGACGCCCCGAGTGCGAGAGAGACGGAGCGACGCCTCGTGGTTGCCGTGGTCGCCCCAACGCCTTGATGATTTAGTGGGCGGTGAGGTGCAGCGCGGCGGTGCGTTGGCTTGCAGTGGCTTTGCCGGCCCGCGGGCTATCTCTGTCTCTCTCGCACCCCTGCGCGACTAGCGCGACGCCCCGCGAGTGCGAGGGAGACAGAGCGATGCCCTGGCCGGCCCGATGGAGGCGATAACGAAGTATGGACCTAATTAGCAGTGCGGTGGTGCCGCCAGTGTGCCACGCTGTGCCGCCCCAGCAGTCTGCAGTCCGGCCTGCTGATTGATGCCTGCGTTGCCCACTACACTAATTAATTAACTAGATCGGAACTACACTGGGGCCTAAGAGCAGAGCCCTGTTCGGGGGCCTCCTCACCTTTTCCTACTCGTCCAGCTGGCACCTGCAGGGAATTCAAAGACCACCGCCGCCGCGGCCCGGGCTTGCTTCTGGCGGTCAGTGGCCACCGAGCATTGCACTGGCAAACGACCAGCACACTGGTACAGCACGGCGGAGTCGTTGGTTCTGCAACTGGATAAAAAGCGGGGCAACTTTGAAATATTCTTCCGCCAGGCCTCTGCCGACGGGCTGGCGGGTTGGGGGCGGGGCAAGGCAAGGGAAGCCGGCGCGGCCGCACCGCCACACCGTTAGCACGGCGTTAGCGCCCGACAAGGTATCCTTAGAGCCTCGTCAGCGGTACTTAGCCTACCCTGTCGATATTCACCGAGCCTCGCACCAAAAGTAGGCGTGTCTCTCTCGCACTCGTTGGGCACCTCGCTGGTGTAGAGAGAGAGGGAGAGGGGAGGGGGGGGGTGCTCGTCGGAATCGGACAAACCGGCCCCAACACCAAGTACTGCACCATCAAGAACAAAAAGCATTTGATGGGCAGCAGTTTGGTGCATTGGCCTTCCTGGAAGGGGCGAAAGAGAGAGATGGGGAGAGAGGCGCGGTGCCGTGCCGTCATGTGCCGGTACCTTGGCCTGGCCGGTACCGACGTCCTGCCGAAGAGGCGACGCACGCATACTAACGCCGGACTCACGACGACCAGACACACCCCACTACACCTTACTCACACAAAAACGACGTTCCTTGCCGTGTGCGGACACTGAAAAATTCATCGGGCATTCCCTAGAAGAATCTGCCGAGAAAGTTATCGTGCCCGATGTATTCCAACATGATCCTTAAACATTATTGCGGAATCCCGCCGCGAAGTCTCATGCAAATGGGCTGATTATTATCGGGAGAGTAAAATCCGAGACACTGCACTCATGAAAGGCGACCCCACAATGCATGCCTGAGAATGACTGAGGAGGGCGATCAGGTTTTCATACGTCTGAATCTCCGCAGATGATTTTTATTTTCAGCCAACGACTAAATGCGCGTCGCAGTGGCGGAAAATTGGAGGCTTTTCGCGGTCGTCGCGGATCGGACTAGCAGTGCGAGTGCGACAGAGAGGACAACAATGCTGGCACGCGGATTCAGGCGATTCAGGCCAGGCTGGCCATGCCTTGACGAGCCGAGCCGAGCCGGCCACAGGCCGAGCCAGGCCGAGCCGCGCCTTGACGAGCCGGGCCGGGCCGGGCCGCTAGATCCTAGCATATGCAGCTTGCACAGTGCGGGCAGTGCGGGTACCCCGCGGTGTTGATTCAGTTCGCCGAACAGTGACGCATAATTTGCCAGTGACTTGCCGGGCGCGGCGCTCCCTCGCGCTGTCTCTCTCGCACCCTTACGCGACGCCGCGCGAGTGCGAGGGAGAGAGCAGCAGTCTCCTCTCCTTTCTCCAGAATGCGCGGCCGTGTGCATTTCTCGCAGACAGCGCGCGTCACATCAGCAGGTGAAGGCGCGGCTCATCAATCAAAAGACTGCGAGGCGAGGCATCGGGCTGAGCGGAACGCGAACGCGACACTGCAGCCAGGCAGGCAGCCAGGCAGGCAGGCAGCCAGGCAGGCAGCCAGGCAGCCAGGCAGGCAGGCAGCCAGCCAGGCAGCCAGCCAGGCAGGCAGCCAGGCAGGCAGGCAGCCAGGCAGCCAGCCAGGCAGCCAGCCAGCCCGACTGCCCCTGCGCCCCTCGCGGATCCATCGCAGGCCAAAAGCCACGGCGCCACGCGCGCACTGTAGAAAAAAATAAGTCAAATCGACTTTAAACTGTCGAAATACGAATCTTCGTTTGGAAATGTCGAAGAACCTCTATAAGGCCTGGAAGAACTTCTCTGGCGCCTCTAAGAACTTCTATTGCTCTCTTTCAGTCAGTATGGCATTTCTATGAAAATCAACCAAAGTTTAGACGATTTGACTTCATGAAAACTCGTCGCTTTCCGTGCTGCTACCGCCCTTCTTGGCTACGAGAGCGCCTCCGTCTGCCTGTTCGCTCACGCCAAATATATGTAGGTTAGCAGCGAGTAAGAGTATTGTCTGTACCCACGCGGCCGGGGCGGGGCGGGGCGCGGCGGTCGGTAACGGGTCGAACGGTTTGCATCGAATGGGCGAGTGGTTGCCGCCCAGCCCGTCCCTCTGCCGACGACAACAACAAGTGACACAGCGAGTACTCGCCGCGCCGTGCGTCTGTCTCTCTCGCACCCCTACGGAACGCCCCGCGGAGTGGGAGAGAGACACGGAGCGACGAAAGCAATGTTGGCCGAAATGGTTCGGCAGGCATTTAGCAGCGTAGGCTGTGGGCGTCGCGGCGGCGCGGTGGCGCGGTGGCGGGCCCGCCTCGACGACTCGATGCCAGCAGATAGGTGTCAATGACTTGATGGGAGATAGGTGTCAGTGTTCCCGTCCGTCAAATCAGTTGACACCTCGTCCGATTACCTTGTCCCATTCAATTTGCGATAAATTATCTCGCCGTTGTTTCCATCTGGCTTTGCAACAGCGCGGGTCGTGCTTGCCGCCCTTTTGCTCTTGGCAGTGTAGGGGCGTGGGATGCGAGGCAACCTTAAGGCAGGTCCGTTTCTGACACAGTTTCCGCGCAGCGCCGCGCGGCGCTCATGCCTGGCCGAAGCCGCGGCGCCGCGGCGTGTCGTTGCCATGGCAACACGCCGCGTTTGCACACGCACACGTCTAGCCTCGCGGCGGCCGCCTCGCCTCGCCGCCCTGCCCGCTGTCGCTGGTGTCTCGCCGCGGGCGGAGAAAAAATACATCGTGGAAGAACGGAGCGGGAATAAAGAAGGAAGACGTAATGGCGGCACGGCACGCTGTCTCTCTCGCACTCGTGGGCCGTCCCGCAGCGGTGCGAGAGAGACAGCGACCAAAACGACGCTCTGGATCAATCCACAGGAGGAGGAGCTGGCGGGGTTCTCGCTGTGCGGGGCGTTGCTCTGGTGGCTGCGGGTTGCTGCCGCCGCCGTGTCCGAGACGTTGTCCGAAGAGGCCTCGGGGGAGGTGGATCCAGCCCAGGCCGTCTCGCCCAAGCGCCAAAATCAAGGATCAAAGGTCGTTCACACCGGCAGCCTCGCTCGCGCGCCCAAGTCTCCTTCTCCTTTTCCTTCTGTATCGGCGGCTGAGATCATCATCGCAAAAGCGGAGCCGCGCGCCGCCGGCTGTTTGGCAAGCGAAGAAGAAGCTGCCGCGTTGCGCTGTCTCTCTCGCACCCCTGCGGAAAGCCGCGCGGGTGCGAGAGAGACAGCGGCGAACGCGCTGAACGCCGCGAGCAAGCCTGCAGCCAGGGAAATGACTTGGCTGCGGAGATGTCGGCTGGAGTAGCAGTGAGGGGCGGGGCGCCACCAGTCCACCGTCGGCGACGGGCGCGTCGGCGTGCGACTCTGTCACGGTGACATCCTCGCTCCTCGCGAGTCAAACTTACTCCACGCCCGTCGGGCTGGTCGGGCTGGCCGCTCCGGGCGCCGCGGCATACTTTCGCCCGCTCCAGTACGGCCCAGCCCGGCGCCCGGAGCCCCGCAGCGCGAGGCCGTGGCAGTGCCGTGGCAGCGCCGTGGCATGGCCAAGAGCGAAGAGCAGGGAAAGCAGGCCAATTCCAGGAGAGAAAAGGAAAGGGAGCGAAGCGCGCGCGCCAAGCGATAGCCCACTGTAAAGCCCACTGCAAGTTCAAGGAGCGTCGAGCGCCCGGCGGGTAGGCAGCAGTGAGGCGCGCACGACACTGGCGGGCGCTTTCGGCCATTGGAAGCCCTGTTGCTGCGCGGCCCCACGGCGGTCCCCAAGAGTCAACCCGTCTCCCTCACACCCCTACCGCACGCCGTACTAGTGCGACAGAGGCAGGGCGAAGCAACGACTCCGGCTAACTAGCGGCGCCGCGCCTGATAACCTAGTGTCCCGACCGGCAGTCATAATTATCAGAGCCTGAAGGCTGCGGGCTAGCCGGGCTAGCAGTGCAGGGCGCAGGGCGGCGCGCACTTGGGCCGGCCAGACCAGAGCCATTTGCATTGCAAATGAGCAGATTGGAAAAAGGGTGGGGGGCGCAAACCGCTGCGATGCGGCCATGCGGGCGATGATCCGTGACGGCTAGCGGCCCGGGGATTAAAAACACTCGGCGTGAGCGAGTCGTGAACTTGCGCTTGAAACGGGGCGCCTCGACCTTCTTGCCGGCCTTCCCGGCCTTCCTCAACGCGCCGGCCGAATGAATGGAGCCGAGGCCCGGTCCTGCCGGTGCCGCCGTGCCGCCGCGGCAGGAAATACCGGACAGGTTGCGTCAGCGGAGTCACCGCGCACACGCCTGGAGTGCTGGAGCTTCACCCCTTCGCCGTGCCAGGCCTCGCACACTGTTTGGGCTGGCCGCGCTCAGACACTCAGACGGAGCACTGCCCGGGCACGGCGGCACGGCGGCGCGGCCTTCGGGGGCCGTCTGTAAGCGCGGCGCGCCCTCGACTCCGGGCGAATTTACAGTGGGGTAAATGCAACTAATGGCGCGGTACGCAGTTCGTTCGGCGCGGCCTGGCGGTGGTGCCTGCCGGTGGTACCGGACGGTACCGACCGATGGCCGCGGCTCCGCCCGCTCCGCTCGCCAAGCCCCTTGTTTACGACGACGGCCAGCACCAGCAGCGCCAGCGCGGCAGCGCGGCCGGTCCGCGAAGCAGCGCGAAGCAGTGCGAAGCGGGGAAGCAGCGAATCGACTGCAAGCCGCCAATAAGCTGTGTGACTCGACCCGTCTCGACTCTGTAAACTTGTTGAGCGAGTTGGGGCGTCCCGATGCCCAGCCCGCCCCGCCCCGCCCCGCCCCGCTCCGCCCCGCCCTGACATGTCCAAGCCGGCGGGGCAGACGGACGCCACGCCTCGCTTTGGCGCAAACACAGAGTCCCGTCCCGTCCCGCTGTCCCGCTCGGCACGCATAAAGTCATCGACGAACATCCCGAACATCCCCGCTGCGTGACTCACTCCCAGGACTCCGGCACGGAGGCTGCCGAACAGTCTGCCTCGCTCAGGCCCTGACGCGGACCGCCCGGGCAGTGCGACAGAGACTGCATGTCGGCGACCAGTGTGCTGGAATCTCATCCCCGCGGCCGTCGTCCGACGACGTCCAGGTCGGAGGCCAACGGCTGGCCAACGGTGCGGCGCGAGCGTGCTCGCAACAACTTGGTTATTCCGAGGCGACCGAAAGGGAAAAATCAGTGGAAACACAAGCAGACGTCACCCGGATCTTCGTGTCGTCTGCGCAGAGCCATGCCCCCGGGGTCAAGCTCGCCGTTTTGCATTGGCTCAGGGCCGCCCGGCCGCCTGCTCTGCCCGCTCTGCCTGCTCCAGCATGGCCAGGTTTTGTTCCAGCTGACTCCAGCTGCCTAGCCTAGCGACCCCGTGACGACGCCGGCGCGGATCAGCGAGGCTCGGCTGGCTCAGCTGACTCTGTCGCTTGCGCCCTTGGGCGGTGCGCGCCACGCCGCCACCTCGCACCTCAGTGACTCAACGGTGAGCGGCGTACCTGCACGGTCGGCTCGGCACGGCACGGCACGGCTCGCCACGGCGCGGCGTGGTGTGGAGGTCAGGTTCACCTTAGAGACTCTGCATTCCTTTCTATCTATCGGCACGGCCGGCCGGGGCATCACCTGGTGCGGGTACCTGGGGTACCTGGGTGCCTTGCCGCCGCGGTCAGACGGTCAGCGAGGCTCAAAACAAGAAGAAGGAGAAGGACGCGTTTCGGAGCGCCGTCTTGTGACTCACACTCGCGGAGGCCTGTGCCTGGCAGATAAAAAGCTTGTCGTTGTGTCTGTCTGTCCGTCTGTCTGTCTGTCTGTCTGACTGTCTGTCTGTGTGTCTGCCTGTCTGTCCGTCCGTTCGCCGCCTTGGCCGATGGCTAGTCTCACCTCCTCCCACGACGTTGGTTCCGTTGCTTATCTGGTGCTCGCGCACTATCTCGGGAGCTGACGCGCTGCCGCTGTCCTTACAGTGTATCAAGGCCGACATCCTGACACACTCGGTGTTTGCCCTTTCTGCCCCCGCTCGGCGCCTTGACCCGCGGGTCGTTATTTCACTTCAGCGCGTCCCACTTTTCTCCATCCGGAAAAAAACAGCGCGCGGGTCGCGGGTTCGAACCCCGCTCGCGGCGAGGTCCGGTTTTTCATACTTCCCTTCGGATAGCCGTAACCGGCCGTGACATAAGGACTGCACGACTATGAATAACTCGAGCAGTCACTTTGCACTCCGGACACAGTTTCTGCTGCTTTCTTCGCACTGGCGAGGGCAAGCTGGTTTACAAGAACGGCAGTCCATTTTCGCAGCGGAATATCAATCCGACACGGACTTAAGGCGCGGGATCACCTAAAACTGAAGTTAACGGATTGGGCTCAAATTTTGTACACGTGTTCGGAACACACTTCTGATGCACCCCACAAATTTTTTTGGCGCTGGTTCAAATTTGAACAAAGATATTGAGCGTTGAACTGTTCAATCTTTGTGCAGCTCACCCACCAAAAGTACGAAACGTAGACCAAAACTATAAACATATTCCGGCAGTAAAAATGAGCGCCTATCCGTTGTGGTACCTCCGAAGTTCGTGGCGAAGCTCTATGTAGTCCAAAAAGTTGGTCAAAGTTGGGCTAAAATTTGGTCAAAGTTCAACTCCAGATTTGACAGACATGCCCCTGGGATTTCGTTCCCAGAGGTACCACAACGTGTGCGCACGTCTTTCCCCTGCACAAATCTACCTTCAGATTTTTTGTGGTATCGATACTTTCTGAGGGTGAGCTGCACAAAAAAAGCACTGTTTTTCCCTGCTTTTACTCGTTTTGAATTTGGCGGTCGACTCGTGGCGCTCTGAGAGGTGGCGCGGCGGAGGTTTTCGGAACTGCACGGAGGTTGGCCGGTGCGGCGTGACAAGTTTGTGATGGACACCTGGCTGCATTCCGATCTATTGTCTCCGCCGCGCGTGCCCCCTCCCCTCCCCCCGCTGCAGTCGCCAGGATTCGGAGGCGAGGACCGGCAGCGCGCCCGGCCACTGGGGCAGCCCCAGACGGCCCACTTCTCGGATGGGGGCAGGGAGGCGAGCATTCAATTTTCCTCCATTTGGATAAAGTTTTATACCGCCGAAACCGCAATGAAACAAGGAACACAGCTAAAACATGTTCGAATTCGAAAATTTGAAATTTGAAGAAAGAGTTCGTTGCTGCACGCCCGCAGAGAGCCACCTGTCAAGCCGTCTTTGTGCACTTTGACGAGGGTGAGGGAGATCGTCTCGGCTGCCCCGGCGTCTACACTGCCAAAACAGGCTGCGCCGACAATAAGGAAATGCACATGGAGGATAGGACTTTGTCACCTGGATTTGGTCCTCATTTTTTTTTGCAAGTAGCTGACAGTGGTGCTCTCTCTCGGGAAAGTGCCACACTTTTAGCAACGGAGATGAGATGGGAGTATTGACCAAAGCAGCCCCGGCTATACCCCGCGCGGGGGCCGGACCCGCGCGGCCCCAACGTTGCACCTCCGGGGGGTGATCCCGCGACCCGCGACATGTCGAAACTATTGTGGCGGCTTTGTGTGGGGAACAACATCACTTGCGTCGCTTGCGCCCGTCCCACCGCGTCGTTGAAAACATCGCGCACAACACGCCGCGCGCCGCTTCCGAAAAGAGTCGCCCCGTCTCTGGCGCACTCGCGGGGCGTCGCGTGAGGGTGCGAGAGAGCCGGGGCGACGAAACGACTCTCCGGAACCGCGCGCTCGGCTGGAGTGTGTGTTCCTTGCCGGTATCAACGCTTGAAAATACTGTGTCATCATATGCAATCACGAGTCATCACAATGGCGGTTTCGCAAGGCGGTGCAAGGCAGCCGTGCAGCGAGAGGCGAGCGCAGCGCAGCCTCGCCTACCAACGGCCAGCCAACGGCCCGAGCATCACGCCGACACAACGCAAATGAACGACCAGCGAAACACGCCACTACACCAGTAAACCCGTTGCTAAGTTATTGGCGTCCCTTTGTCTCCGGGGCGCTGCGGCCTATGGCTGCGGCGCGCTGCTGGCATCCACACTGCCCCCACGCGGCGCGCTTTCGAACACGCGGGCCGGTGTGCAACCCCGTGCATAACAGCGGAGCTTTATTGTCACGTTTGACACCCTAGTTTCATTTACTGGCAGCGCCGATGAAATCTGTTTTCTCTGTAAGATTATTCTTCAAGGGGAAACCAACTCAAGATTTTCATGTACAGTATTCTCCCGCATTAGGTCGACTCGCAATAAGTCGTTTTCATGTGACGGCCCCCGCTTACGCACGGGGGTTTATGGCCCGGCGAGCTCGACCCTCGGGGATGATTGACAGGTCCTCCGTGCCGCCAGGTCGAAAACGCGCGAAAACCCGTGACGGACCCCGAACCGCAGTGCCGACCTGGCCAGGTAGCGTGGACCCGTAAGGCGCCGGTCGGCACTGCGTTCGGGTCACTCCAGTGTAGGACCCAAGGGCCGGCTAATTGTTTTATGGCCTCCACGCGGAGCTTGCCGGACCCGGCCTTCGCCCTGTGTGTTTCGGTTTCGTCGTTGAAATGTCCGTAAGTATCCGTCCAGGGAAACAATCAAGATTTTCATGTACACTGATTATATTTAGAGTATGATTACATGTGATTTCTTTTGATTATTTTGTTATTTATCACTGATTAAGGGGGGTATTAAGTTGATTATTGGGAAATATTGGGAATTATTTGAGCGCCGACCTCGGAAAGCTGTTAAAGTGTCGGAAATTCCGTATTGGTGACTTTGGGCAGCCACTGCGTCAAATTTAGTTGCGGTCATAGGCCTTCCTCGACGCCTTACTATTCTGAAGACCCTACTCTTTCATGCCCTGCCTCGGGAAGGCTTTGACCGCTGATAATTTGGGAGCAGTGGTATCTCAAAAATGGTCAAAAAGTGAATGAATTTCAGAAAATTAGCGTTTTTGCTGACTTTGAGCGGTCACTGCATCCAATTTAGTTGCGGTCAAAGACCTTCCTCGACGCCTTACTATTCTGAAGACCCTACTCTTTCATGCCCCGCCTCGGGAAGGCTTTGACCGCTGACAGTTTGGGAACAGTGGTCTCGCAAAAATCGTCAAAAAGTGAATGAATTTCAGAAAATCACCGTTTTTGCTGACTTTGAGCGGTCACTGCATCCAATTTAGTTGCGGTCAAAGGCCTCCCTCGACGCCTTACTATTCTGAAGACCCTACTCTTTCATGCCCCGCCTGGGGAAGGCTTTGACCGCTGACAGTTTGGGAGCAGTGGTCTCGCAAAAATGGTCAAAAGTGATTGAATCCCCGAAAGTATGATTGTCATTTCATTGGATGATGTTATTTCACTGACGTGCAATGATTATCTTGAGTTGGGTACCCCTTGGTACTCTTCAAGGTACCGAAAGAAAACGAAACAAGTGAATGTGTGAATGGACAACGCCGGCCGCGTCCACGACGTTCGTCCTCTCCACGCGACTGCATTTCTCTGTCCTTCTCGGTGCACTGTAATGGAGGTAAAGTGGCCCAAAGAATTTTCTTTAATCTCTCTCTTCATCTTTTTTTTTTCACGGAGCCTCCGAGGCGATCACGTGGCTTCGCCGTCCGGGCTGCGTGCGGGGCGCGAGGCGAGGAGGACGGTCCCGGACGGCGACGCGCAGGCGTGCTGCGTCAGCGGTGCCGCGGTACCGATGCAGCGGGCGTGCTGACGCGCCGCTGGCACGGCACGGCACGGCACGGCGACACGCAACCACTCTGTTTGGATTTCCGACTTGTCCGGCCACGCCCGCCACTTCCAACCCCTCGCCGCGCCGCGCCACGCCACGCCACGCCCCGTGACGGCGAGGTCTTGATTCCAGCGGTGCTCTCCCCGTGTATGGACGTCCAGGACGTCCAGGACGTCCAGGACGGGCACGACGTCGAACACGGATCGGGAAAGGCGAGGCATCGCGTCCGCTCCCAGCCTCCCGTTCACACGCGTGTCCCGCGGCAGCGGACTTACGTGCTTTACAAGTACACCGTTGGGTACTTGGTTTGCGATAAGACTGCACACATTTCACTTCTGCCTGCGGAATAACGAACATGAATAAAAGTGTGAGTTATCGAACCATCGTCAAAATCTCAGGCTCCTCTGGTCTCCGCGGCCTGGAGTCGAAACACAGATCCTTCCCTCCTCGCCCAGCTCATCTTGGTGGCCCCGGAAGGCGCGTGTATCCACGCGTGACTCGCAGAGCCAGGAAAAACAAACAGCGGTGCGGGGATTCGAACCCGGGGCAGGGAAGGCCCGCCGGTGAGGAAGCGCACTGCACGGGGCAGCAGCTGGCATTGTTCGCTGGGCCTGGCTGTGCCTGGCTGTGCCCTTGCGCGGCGCGCCGGCCGCCGGCTCTGCATGAGTTTGTTTACACGAATCTTATTTACTATTGGGTCGCCGCCATGCAGGCCGCGGGGAGCGCACGCCCAACGCGGAGAGAGAGGGGAGTGGGGGGAGGGGGCGCTCAAGAATAGCCCGGCCGCGAGGAGCAGATGGACCACGCCCGACGCACGGCGACGGCCGCGGTGCCGCGGTGCCATGAGACCAGCGGCGCCAATGACATTCCTTTCCCTTTCATCTCCCGCAAGGAATAAACATCATATTTCCCGGGCCGTTCTCAGCGTCGTCGTTTGTGTCGTCGAAAACCCCACACGACAACTTCCGTGCGCGATAATTGGCAAAAAAGAGGGAGAAATACTGCACGGCGGAGGAGAAGAAGAAGGAGGAGGAAACATGTGGCACCGGGGACCCGGGATTCGAACCCGGGCCGCAGCTAATTGAGGGGTGCGTGTGTTGTGCACGCGGTCACACACCCCCAGCTTCCGGCTTGGCGGGGTGGTGGGTGTGCGAGGGCGTCGTGGCGCGGGGCGGGGCGGGGCGGGGCGCGGGGCGGGGCGAGGCGGGGCGGGACGGGGCGCGCCGCCCACCTGGCTATTAATTTCAGCTCCGTCCCGATACATCATCCTCCGCCTCATGTTCCTCATCTTCGCCATCCTTTCCCCGCGGCCGGTCCCCGCCGGTCCCCGAGACCCAGGACGGGCGGGAAGAGCCCGCATTGTCCTGCACAGACCGAGTCGTTTCGTCGCTCCGTCTCTGTCGCACTCATGGGGCGTTCCGTACGGGTGCGAGAGAGACGGAGCGATGGAGCGGTTGTTCGGCAGCGTCGCGGATCGGTCGCCAATGGGGCCGCTAAGGGCCGCGAAGGACGCCGACGACGACCGCCATGTTTATTCATCAATGCCGATCGTATTTGAACGCGGCGCAAACAAGGGCGCGACGCCGCGCCCCGTGGCGTGCCCGGCGTGCCCCGGAGAGCCTCATCCTCGAGGACAAGCCCCAGGCACGCCCCGGGCACGCCCCCGGACGCCACGCCACGCCGGCACGTGGGGCCGCGCTCCCAGATTTGTCATCGCGTTGTGGCAGGGCCGTGGCAGGGCCGTGGCAGGGCCGTGGCGGGTTCGAACCCCCTCGCCGGCCGTCGTCATATTTTTAAGCCGGCCTGATGATGCGTGCCTCGTCCTCGTGATGGATCGAGCTGAATCTCCGCGAGGGCCGAGTGGGAGTGGGAGGGAGGGGGACATAGGGCTTTAGCCGAGAGTTTCGCCGGGGTTTCCTCCTTTCCTCCAGTCGTCGCCCTGTCTCTCTCGCAACCCTCCGGGCCGCGCAATGAGAGCGAGAGAGACGGGGCGTTCGCGGTGACTCACGGATCCAGGGGCCAGTGGGGCCACAGAGGGCACGCCACTGCGAGGGACCACGCCACTCGAAGTGCAGTGAAAGTGGGAATTGAGAAACGACACTGGCCGGGCTATCACGGCACGGTCGGCCGCCGGGCCAACGGTCTGCGTCAAAGATAAGTCGGCGTCCAAGGCCGAGACAGGCCGAGCGGCGACGCGGAGGAGCCGCGTGACGAGACGACGAGCAAAGACAAAGAACCAATCAATGGCTTACGGTGACGTAAAGGCACGGCGATGAGTGTCGGACAGACGGACTGACGGGCAGACGCGACAGCAGAATGGCGGAATGATAGTCTTCGGTGCAGCTAGCTGGGTGCCATTGCCAGTGTAGGCGCCTGCAAGGCCTGGACGGCCTGGAAGGGCTGAAACTGGTTCCGAGGCGGCGGTGCGGCGGCGCACAGACTCTCTAGGTGCATGGCGCCAGTGACCTATAATTACAGTGGTGCGGCGTGCATGCCCCGCAGTGTCGGAACCAAAGCCATTTCCACGGAACGACGCGCTCGGCGTGGAGAAGGAATTGAACACGTTGGGTAGTTGTTGGTTCGGTGGGGCCTGAGTGAGTTGCTCGTTTGTAGAGCCTTTCCCTAATTTTTTAGTTGCACAATCTTCAGTCTAGCCCTCGGTTTTGGTATCATAAGTTATATTGCGTAGTTGCACTGAACTAGGTCCGCAGGTTGTTCCTGAGTCGTTCCACTGCACTGCATGAGATAACGGCGAGGCAACGTAACGCTAATCATCGCGAAGCCTCCTCATCCTGCTTGCCATTCAAGGCTGGCCGATGATCGAGCGGTCGATCCTATCGTTCGATGCCGTTCGATGTTCGATTATACACGCGTCCTCAGTGATTAGCCCATCGTGACGTGACGACAGGCGGAAGTGCACTCGGCGGACGTGCGCGCCGCGCGTCTCGATCGCTTCCTGCCATTTTGAAAAGTCGATAAAACAGGACGAGACGTCTTCTTTCCCCCAAATACTACTTTTACTCGATTCGATGCGGTGAGGCAACAAGCACACTTCGTGGCACTTCGTGGCACTTCGTGGCACTCTGGCGGGTGTCGGCATACCCTGACACGTCGTGCATTGCTCCCTGCTGCAGACTGATTGAGAGCGTCTGGCGCGCTGCATCTCTACGGACCATGCGGGGACGCTCCTCAGACTGACGAGAGTAGTGGACGGCGACAAAATCGATCTCTCAGTGTACTGGGTGCAAAAGCGTAACAATGTGCGCCATAAAACATTATCGTTTCATCCGAAGACGGAAACGGGACTGGGGGAGGGGGGGGGAGGATTTGGGCCGACCCCGTCCACGTTCCGCATCCGGTGCGGGCAAGAACCTGCTCGTTGCGGGGTTAGAGGATCGGTATTTCACAGCCCTACGCCAAAACGCACCCCACACTGCCAAAAACGGCCGGCAACTCGTCGCCCAGCGACTGATTGTTTCCGCCGAAGGAATGCGGCCAATTTACGCAGTGAAGTTGTTTGTATTCGCCACACACGAAATTGAATGAAGTGCAGGGATTGCAGTGCACCACCATTATAGTGCAGGTAGCCCCCCTCACAAAAGGACACACGGACGCGCCACGCCCTTAGGGAGCCCTAGGGAGCCTTAGGGACCAAGGACCCGGAATCACTCCACTTTTTCCCACCATTGTGTTGTTTGCCATGCCGCCGCTGCGCGCCTCGCTGCAGCCCTGAAGCCCGACAGTGGCGTAGCAACGCCACTGCAGTGCCACTGCACTGCAGCCTGCGCTCCTGCCTCGCTCTCGCACTCGAAGGGTGCCTTTGCGAAACCCTTGCCTTCTTGAGTGTACTCTACGCGACATGGATAGCCATGGCGTGAGAGAGAAAGAAGAAAAAGTTTGGTGTGTGTGGAGGGGGGGGGGGGAGGGCAAGGGGTGGAATTTGAATCGACACACAAGAGCGATGGCTGGCCCGGTCCCCTCCGCGTCGAGCCTCCGCGTCGAGGGGCTTTAGAGACACCCTTCGACCAGCCTACCTCATCAGCATGTGTGTGTGTGATCCACATCGACATTTACATTCTTTCTATGGAGCTCAAAGAGGTCTGCAGAGGACAGTGTACTGCGTGTGTGTGTGCGTGTGTGCTTTGGGGGCTGATGGGGGGCGATATTGAAATTGAATAATGGGTGTTGGATGCGGGCAACGCGGGCAGTGTGTGTCGGCCTGCCTTGCCTATGCCTGCTTCCAAGCGCTTGACCGTTGACCGAGGATATAAAGTAAAGTTTACACAGCTATCGCAATCAACTCGTTGCCCGTCCCCCTGGGTGTCATTACAGTGCACGTGTTGGCTTTATCATTACCATTACCCGCTTGGATTTTTCCCCCTTTTTTTGCCGTTGCTCTAAGCCGCTCTAAGCAAACTTGCTCTGCCGCCACCGTTTCACTTTGGGAGTGTTCGTCTGCCCATTGGCGGAAGCTTGGGCAGGGCGGCAGGGCCAGTGGGCAGGGCTCACACTTTGCAGAAACAGAGAAGGAATTCGACCCGCAGAGGCCTGGGCTGGGCCCTGCCTCCCCCCCTCCAACCTGCCTGTCAGCCTGCCCAGCCTGCCCACACGCCCTGATGGGCAGAAGAACACACCACTGTAGCGGCGCTCCGGCCCCAGCCACGCTCCAGCCACGCTCCAGCCACGCTCCAGCCACTCGCTGACCCGCTCACGCGCGCTGGGCAGCCGCACTGACGGCAACAAGCACTTTATGTGCAGAGGCTGGACTGTCGGACTGTCCTTGTTCCACCGCGAAGCCGAGCACTGCGAGCGAATTCCTTTTCCAGTTTCCCGCCAAAAAGTTGCCTCCTCATTGGCCGGCCTGCCTGGCACTGCCGGGCGCACTGCTAGGCTCAAAGGCATGCATGATTGCCCCCCTGCGTGTCTCCTTTCGGACCGGGGCGCAAAAAGTGCCCCATTTCGCGTGGAGGGGCGGGGCGGCGCGGAAAAAGGCGGTCCGGACCGGAACCGAAGCCGCCGCCCGGAACCTGGCTAGCGTCAAAGGACTCCCTGATGACACCCTCCACGTGACGAGGCGCTCGCCGTTGCATAATCAGCGGATTTTCTTTTCCAGTGTGGACGCGGGCGTGGCGTGGCGCGGCGTGGCGTGGCCGCGGTGCGCGATGCGGGGCGGCGACGGCGGCGATGGGCGCTGCAGATAGCCAGAGGATGGTCATCTAGGCGGCCAGCGCGGCGAGGAGGAGCGTTTTGGGAGGGGCCGTCTGCAAAGCACGGGGTGTGGGCAGGCCGGCCGGCTTCGGGGGACCTCCATAAACCGTCAGCCTAACCCGCGACACGATGAGGACCGCGCCGTGGCTTCCCGACGGCCCCTGTTGCGGCAGGTTGGGTCCGGCAGGCCGCGGTTGCGGAGGGAGAGAGAGAGAAAGAACTTGAAATGGGCGTCGTGCCTTACGAACGAAGCACTCCACTGGGCAGCCACTGCAGTCGCTGCGGTGGCAACCCTATTGTAGTAATGTGCCCGACGGCCCGACGACGGCCAGGTTTCGCTCTCGGTGGCGCCGTCCCCGCTTTTGTCCTTGTTGTTCGTCGCGGATTGTAAAGCACCGTCCAGCTTCCAGCAGTTGCTGCCTAGGGCTGCCAAAAACGAAACGTCCTTCTCCGTGCCGCTCAAGTGGAAGTCCGTGCGGACATTGCCGCCGACGTGGGTGCATCTCCACATGCACGCCGCAGAGCGCCGTCACTCAGCTTTTAAACGAGTGAGAAAGAAAAGCTGGGAGAAAGGCGGCAGGGAAAAGAGCGAACAAAGCTCAGGCCCAACTGATGAGAGGAACTTGGCCTGACCTCCACCTGCTCGCGGACTCTCCGTCTGGTCGCCGTCGTCCCCGTATGGGCCGTGTGGCGTGGCGGCGTGACCCGGCCGCCTAACCTAACCTCCGCCCCGCCGTGGCGGCGGCCTCTCACTTTCATCTTGCGTCTGCAGGCGCGCGGAGTGCGCAGGGCAGCCAGCACACTGGCGTGACGGACTAATAATGCCCTCATTTACGGGAACGGACGAACGGACTGGAACAAAACACAAAAGGAGGGCGGCGTTGCCACGGCGGCTCGCCGATACAGTGGCGCTGCCGCTGGACAAAGGTGGGCTGCCCTGGAGAGGCGGGCGGGGCGCCACCCTCCTGCCGGGCTGTCAATTGTCAATTAGCATACCAACTGCCGGGGCAACGAGGAACTCGTGAAAAAGTGAAAAAGGCGGAAAAAGGTTGCAATCTTGTGCACGAGCTCGCCCGCTCCAACGTCACAGGCTCCAGCGTTCCAGCGGCGGGACTGGGCCAGTCGATTATCAGTGGCGTGGCTCTGGAACGTGCGCGGGCGTGCTCGGGAGGTGCTCCACGTGTGAGGGGATATAGAACGCCCCGCCCCGCCCCGCCCCGCCCGTGGCTGGATAAGAGGTCATTACGAAGTGACACTGATGCTGCTCCGGAATGGCTCCAGAATGGCTCCAGCGCGGTGGGCGTAAGTGCCGCGTGCCACCCGCTGCCCTGCTCCAGCAGTTCCAGCGTGTCGACAAGCCCGACAGCGCTTTCGTCGCTCTGTCTCTCTCGCACCCTCGGCGCGTCCCGTTGCGGTGTGAGAGAGACCGAGACGGTGCTCATTGAAAAATTATTCCAGCAATAACGCCCCCGGCCCGCCGCGATGACCTTAGCCGCTCCAGCAGTGTGCCACAGTGTGCCACAGTGTGCCACCCACCGCCTTCTTGGCGTCTTCCGTCCTTTTCTCGTCTCGCCCTCTCGCCACTGCAGCGCCACTGCAGCGCCATCACGCGGCATCTCTTCGCAACGCAGCCATGCTCCATGGTTCAGGTTGATTTAGCGTTTTCTGCGGTTTGCGGTCGCGCTGCCGAACCGCCGCGGACTGCCGCCGAGAGTGTCGCTCTGTCCCTCTCGCGCCGACACGGCGCGACCCGTGAGTGCGAGAGAGACAGAGCGGCGAAAGCGACTCTCGGAATGAGTCCGCTGTGAGGGTCTAGCGACGTCTAGCGACGTCTCGCGCCGCGATGGCTCCTCAGATGGCGGCCGTTCCCCGCAATGCCACAGCCAATTAATTTCCTCGGAGCCCCCAGTGCTCCCCCCCCCTTTCCCCACTCCTCGCGGACTTCCCTCGTCTCGCGCGGCCTTGCGGAAAGTATAAAAGCCCCAATTGTTTCGGGGCCGCCGCGCGCCCCCGCCCCCACCCCCGCTCTCCCGCCAAAAGCTCTCCGATCCTTCATTTTTCCGGTGTATTTGGCGTGCCCGTTGTGGTGGAAACGACGATACGACACGGGCGCAGAGGTGGTTTTATGAATGAACGAGCTGGGAGGGGCGGCGGGGGGCGGCAGGGGGCGGCGAGGGGGCGCTGACCCCACAAACCGGAAGCCCTTTCCTCCCGGCTCTCCCTGTACATATATATTTATCTTCACCGGTTGCCTGCATGTCCTGGCTGTCCTGGCGCCTTGGGCCCCGCCGGCCCCGCGTCGGTCGAAAGGGAATACCAACCATCAAGATCGAGATGGCGCGATAGGCCGCGTGTCACGCGCTTCCGAGAAGTGTGACGGTCGCGAGACGAATCGTGTGACATCCTCGTCACGAGGATCGACACGCATGCCGGCGTTGCGACATACGTGGCAAAAATTCTCACGATACCAGTGTGTTGGAAGGGATGCCTACCTCAGCCTGCTTACTGCAGTAGGCAATAGGCTTCTCAAGAGCAAACGCCTGGCTAAGATTAGCATTAACAAATTAATGGCAATAAAGTCGGCACTGGTAACCACTCGGGGCAGTCTTCCCCGACAACTGAAAAGTTGGACTCTCACAGTAAGTGATGGGCGGACTGGCCTGCGAGGTTGGTATCCCTGACAAATATTGACAGACAGCGCCGCGAGAGAGGGGCACCACATTTGCCTATCTGGCCATATCAGCCGTCAGGCAGGCAGGCAAGCTTCCCAGCAGGGGCTGTGCCCGCGCAGGCCGCACTAGGCAGAAACCGAAGCCTGTTTACCGAAAGTTCATGACGGCCCGGCGGCCTAATCCTTCTTGACGCGCGAGCTGGATCAACGGGCAGGATTAGCGCGGCCCGGCGCGGCCCGGCGACACGTCGGCTCGTGATATTGTCCTAATAGACCGCCGCGGGCCGGCCGGGGCTCTTGTTGTTGTTGTTGTTTTTGTTGTTTTGTCGGACCGGACGTGCGGTGCCGCGATGCCGCGCCATGGCGTCAAAGTCGTATCGCACCGCCATCGGGTCAGCAGAGGTTAGCCAGCCAAGCCCACGCCACGCAGCGCGGCGCAGACAGAAAAGAGAAGATTTCCGTATCGACGAGGATAAAGACAAGTCAATAAAAAGACTCTGCCGAGTAAAAGTACGCGTCGCAGTGAGTGCGGCGCGCGCGCGGCCCGCGCGGGGCACTGTGGGAAGGCGACGGAGTGACGAACCAGCGAGGTCCCCGATCGGCTGCTTGCGGTCGAGATAAGCAGCTTCCGGAATGCAGCAAAAAGGAGTGAGTCAGCTGGGGCCGCTGGGGCCGCTGGGGCACGCCGCCACCAGCCCGTCGAGCTTGTTGTGGGTGCGGAGATCATTTCCCAGAAGTCGTGCACGGCGGACTTGCGGCCGCGGCAGCTGCACGGCGTCGCAAGGGCAGAGTGCAGTGTAGTGGTGGCGCAGAGTGGGTCAGGTTAGGGTGAGGGTCGGTTCAGGTTATGCTAGGTCAAGTCAGATCAGGTCAGCGGCCCGGTCTGGTCTGGTCAGGTTAGGTGAGGTGCGGCCGGGTCAGGTTATGTAAGGCCGGGTGAGCTGTCCGGGCCAATAACAAATATCAAAACGCCGCATGCGGGGCGGGGGGCGTGGGGGGAGGGGGGTTCGATTTCGACCCGGTGCTCGGAATAAATGGCGGGGGCGATTCAATAACAAGAGAGCACTGAAACGAAACAACGCGTGCTTGCGCCGTTACTCTAGCTCACTGCGGGCCGTGCGGGTCACAAAGAAGGAGGAAAAAGGAATGGAGGCACTAAAACGGGAACCCTGGAGACACACAGACACACACACAGACACACCTGTGTCCGATGCAAACGCGAGGCGAAGGCGCGCACGCGCTCGCACTCCCCGCATGCGAGGTTCATGAAATATGGACCAATTGCCTCGTTTCGTTACGGTTCCACTGCACTGCGTGTGCTCCGCCGCGACGCTCCGCGGGGGAGAGGCGGCGGAATGGACTTGTAGAGCGTAGAGGGCCAGCCGTGTGGGATGTGCCCCTACCGCTGCCTTCCGCCATTACCGTTCGAAAGTGCCGCCTGCCGCCGCTAGGTGGCGCTACGTGCCTTCCCCGCTTACCCGCTCGCGGGCGTCCTTACCCGCAGAAGGAGCCCTGGCGTGCGGGGCGGGGTAATTCGTAGCCGTTTCGGGCACTGCTTGTGGGGGACGACGAGGGAGGTACTCTCTGGAGATGGCAGTGTGTCTCGGTGTGTCTGCTGAGGTATTTTGACTTTGACCACCTCCACCGGCCTTCTGGCCCACTGTGCGGAGGATAGCGAAGTGGAGTTCGAGTCCCAGGCATCGAGCGATCGTTGGATAACCCCGCGCGGGGTCGGCACCGCTAGGGCACCGCTAGGGCACTGCTGGGTCAGCACGTCCAACAGGCAGTGCGCAACCTAGCGCAACCCGGTCGTGATTTGGTGTGGCCGATGCAGGAGGCGGTCGCGGGGATGCCAGGATCTCTATTAATCGAATTCGATCCTTGCATTGTCCCGAGAGTGCACTGCTAATTTCACCTTAGTGAAACCGAATGAGTCCCGCCGCTCACACAAGTCACCCCAGAAACTGGATGTGTTTGCTTTCCTCCGTCTCCCATTTCCCATTTCCTCTTGACTGCAGACTTTTGGACGGCGACGCGACTTCACTTCCTGGCTGCCTTGAACTGGCTGCGAGGGAGAAAGCTCTAGTGCTCGCCGCGGCAGCGACGGGCACCGCGAGGATGGGCCTATCCGGGCGGGCATCGGATGTCGCGGCGGGCGGGGCGGGGCGGGGCGGAAAGGCCCGCGATCTCCGGCAGGTGATGTTGCACAGTATCGTGTGTTTAGGGGAAGTTGGCAACTCGAACGGCGACTTCATTACGCCTGGTCAGGGCCGTATCGCATTTCCGCGCGGCACGCCTTGGGCACGCCGCCGGTAGGTAGGGTTGCCCACCGGCTCGCGCGCCGTCACATCGTCATCATCACCATCATCATCGCAGTACACTGGGCGGCGCGTAAAGTAATCCACAAGTTGGCAGCCCTATGTCGTGTAGACGAGGCGGGCGGATCCAGAGGACAGTCGTGTGTGTGTGTGTGCTGAAAGCGGGGGGGGGGGGGGGGGTGCGGTAGACCGATCATTTCCTCACGTTACGGCTGTAGACGACGCGGTGAACGGCGTGGCGCGGCGTGGCGCGGCGTGGCGTGGCGGCGTGGCGGCGAGACGCGCTGGCAGGCAGCAGACGGAACAGGGGGACGTGACATCCTCGTACAGAGCTCGCGGACGTCCATCGCGGATGCGTGGATGCGTCAGCGACGTCGAAGACCGCCTGAAAATAGAAGTCGGACGCAAATTGGTGTTTTTTGCTCCGCGCGGCTCTGCGTGAAAGCGAGGACCCGGTGTAGGAGCACGGCGACGTGCCAGAGGTTCGTCACTCGGGGCGTCCTGTGCGGGTGCGAGAGAGTCGGCGCTGTTTGGAATCAAAACGGGTAGCGCCATCTTCCGGTCGAACGTGTGCTCTGCAAGCGAGTCGGAAACAGCACTGTGAAACGGCACTCATTGCCCCCTCCCCGCGAGCGACACCTGGGCGGCACGCAATTCTCCAGGCAAACCTCAGAGGAAATGAAGGGTCCTCTCTCTCCCTCCCTCCTGAGGGGCACTTGTTCGTTCGTGACTGCTCGACGGTGCGATCACGACTGGGCTATCGCGGCACGGCCGGCGGACCGATGCCAGCGTCGCTCTGTCTCTGTCGCACTCACGGGGCGCCCCGTGGGGGTGCGAGAGAGACAGGGTGACACGAGACGAACCCTTGGAAATCGCCAAAGCCAGGTAAAGGTTAGGTGAGGCGGTTGTGGGACTTGGGGGTTGGTTGGGCAAGAGGGCAGCCCAGAGATATTAGCTAAACGGGTGGAATCTGGATGTCGGGAAGGCTGGCGGCGCGGCCGCGACTTGGCGGCGTGCCGATGACCGTGTGAACACTGTGAACACTGTGAACAGTGTGAACACGAACGCGGCCTTTAGGTCTACTTTCCCGAGAGCTGCTAAGCCGCTCAAGGCACCATTTCCTCCGAGTGGAGGGGCAGACCAGGTTCAACGCACGCAGCCATTGTGTCGTTACAGAAAGCACGGCCTCGGCGGGGCAAGGGGGAGGCGCATTTCCATATCCTTGGAGGTCGCGGCCAGGACTCCATTCACACATGTGTCGTCGCACTGCAGGTGCGCGTCGACGACGTCGCCGGGGCGCGAGGGCGCGAGAGAGACAGAGCGACGAATCAGCCTTTCTCTCTCGCTCGCACCTCTGCACCGACATGCACGCCCAAAAGCCTTTGACGCGGCGTTCTTCTCCGGCATTTCCCGTTGTCGCGCAAAGGACGAATTCGCTTTAGCAAAGGTAGCACAAGCTGAAAAAGCAAACCCTCGTCGCCGTGCCTGTGCGACTGCATAGCTACGGCTGCCCCCGCTCGCGAGATTGTTCCAAAAGCGGGATGCTTCTTTTTACGGACCGGGCTTTTTACGCCAAAAACGTTACGCATCCCATAAGGGCCCCGCCTCCGCCCACCCTTCCTCAGGAATGTCCGTCCGGAATCTCTGGCTGCGCACGCGGCGCAAAAAAATAGATAAAACAGACACGCATTCGTCCTGCCGTGCCCGGCCGTGCGGGCCGTAGTACACTGCACAGCGACGCGCTACACGCGCCGTCATCCTTGTCCGTCACTTTGATGCGACTGTGTCCGAGGCCCGCGGGGCCCGCGAGTCCCACCCGCCGCTCGCGGAAAGAAGAATGCCCGCCCGGCGCGCACGTGTGTGTGTGTGTGTGTGTACGTGTGTGAGTGTGCTGTACTCCTGTACTCGCGCGTACACTCCGTAATGTCGTTATTCCAATCAGTTGACAGCGTGAATTCGCCGGGGCGTGACGACCGTAATAGCTTCGTGTGCTGCCCACGACGCAGCGACGCCCCCCCCCTCCCTCCGGCCACGCGGGAGGGCGCGCACTGCATCGCACACTGCATATGCTGATGAGTCCATCCGTTCCACGTGGATGACCCTGCCCTGAGCCGCCCCCCCCCCGGCGTATCTTCCATTTCTTATTTCCTCTCTCCGCGTGCCTACCCACTATATGCTCCGCGGCCCTTACTGGCCATACTGGGCGCAGTGCAACTGTCAAGGTCACCGAAGGTCAGGTATTCGGCAATAACCTTCGCGGCACTCGTGTGCCACTGTACTCGCTGCCGCGTCGTTTGCTCTGATTGTTGTTGTTGTTGTTGTTTTATTCGGTTTGTCTGCGACAGGGCACTGTGCACTGCCGCCGCGTCGTCCACCAATGCGTTTGAGATAACCTCTAGCTTGCCTTGGCTCGGGGCGTTCGTTCGTCGTTCTGGGTTCGCGTCGACCGCCACCGCAGCCTCCACTTGTTCAACCCACACATGCATCCAGGAGGGGGGTGGGGGGGGGGAGAGGCAGCGGTGTGTTCGGCAGCCTTACACGCATCCACACGTCATCTAAATTATGAAATGAAGGGAAGAGAGAGGGAGGGAGGAGGGGGCTGGAGGGTCTTGGCGTGCTGACTGAATCGTTTTCGTTGTTCTGTCTCTCTCGCACTGATGGAGCGCCCCGTACAGGTACGAGAGAGACTGCCGCTGGCCGTGCATGAGTGGAGGGGGACGCCAGCTACGCCGCTACGCCGCTACGCCAGGCCCGGCAGCTCAGGATAAAACCACAGCGGAACATTAGAGGGCACCGCCCACCCTCAGCACCGAGTCCGAATGACCTGTCTCTTTCTCTCTCCCTCACCAACAACGGACGCCCCGCGAGTGCGAGAGGGACGGAGCGACGAAAGGTTTCTAAAGGTGACGCAGCCTCGGTGCCTCGCCCGGCCGCGGTAGGTACTTAAAAAAAATAACGACACAACGAGTTGAGCCTAATCAGGGCGTTGTGGGCGTGAAACAGTGTATCGCCCCAAGATTAGGCCGGTGTCGTTGGCGCCGTCGCGCTACAGTGTAAGTGGACACGCGCGAACCGCTTTCCGTGAAAAGGCGGCAAACCGGCGCATGTCTGATACTCTAGCGCGCAGAACAAGCTTGACCACCTTGTGCTATCGACACCCTAACCTAACCTAACCTCAACAAACGGAGAACCCTCCAGTTCTAGTGCCCACTGTCGTCTGTTGAACATGTAGACGCGATATTTCTGAAGAGTTTCTAAACTCGCCGTCCCGTTGTGCTCTGTATTGGCGTCGCAGGTATTGATTTCTCAAGACTTTGAGGAGTGTACAGAAAGGAGAGGGGCTTGGCCCGCGCAGCGCGGCCCGTTACACCACCGGCATTCCCCTCATGGAGTCACCCGCCACTTTTATTTTTGGTTATTCCGATTCTATTTTGTTTTCATTTTCTTATTGGGGTCTCGGCGGAGAGAGAGAGAGAGAGAAGAGAGAGAGGGACGTCATCACAAGAACGCCAGGACGCCTCCCCGTTCGGATCATCAGACTCCTGTGTGTTTTCAAGGGCATCAGTTTCCCGAAGTTCGTTATTTCCCGCGAACCAGGGGAATGACGCCGCCCCGCCGCGGCGACTCCTTGTCGAGTGGCGCTCGGCGCGGCGTCTCTTTTCTTTCCTTTTCTTTCCTTTCCAGTGTAGAGTCTGTAGAATAGCCGCTGGCTTGACTCTGGCCGCGCCACTCCAGAAGGGCAGTGATTGCTCTCATTAGCCGGCCGGCCCTAAACGCGGCGCCGCGGTCTCTGTCGCACTCACGGCGCGTCCGGACTGGTCCCGATGAGTGCGAGAGAGACAGCGCCGCGGCCCTCTGCCGCCCGGGGCGCTGCTGCAGTCGAGGCGTCGAGCCAAGCAGACGCGATTGATTCGTGCAGCTCGTCGCCGACAACACCGACAAGCAGGCCGAGTCCGTGGAGGCCAGCGCGGCGTCAAAAACAGCCAAATATTTCACGCCCACCGTCGGATCCGGGCGGGGGAGGGGCCGCCGGGGGTGGTGGCCGCGCCTGGCCGTGCCTGGGTCAGCTCAAGTGTCCAAGACAAAGAGGGCCTTGATGAGGGCGGGGACGCCGGCCCGGCCAGAACGCCCCTATGAGCCCCCCGCGCCGCGCTACCCGTCCGCCCGTCCGTCCGTCCCGTCCGCGGCCAGCGCTGCGGACCGCGGCCGCCAGGCGGCGCCACCGGCCGGACGGACCGGGGCCTGGCTCGGCGCATGCAGCGCGCACAAAAAGCGGCGCTTCATCGAGAGGCGGGCCACCGGAGCGACTACTCGAAAATCGAATCACTTGCCTCGCTAGTCCGAGTAGTCCGAGTAGTCCGAGCAGTCCGAGCAAAGAGGCAAGAATCAAGGATCGAGAGCGAGCTAGTCGTTGTCCGCGTTGCAGCCCGAACCTGGCCGAGCCCAGGAAGCTTGCTGGCCTGCTCGTGCTCACGGAGGCGTGGTTGTCATTTCTAGATGAGCTTCCAGTGGGCTGCCTGCGCAGCGCAGAGCAGCCATGCGGACCAAGCATTCCATTTCCTGGAATTCCCTGGAGTTCCCGCGGGCCTTCGCAGTGCTTCGCGCTTCGCAGGTGAGGGAGCCCTCGCCGGATCCCTGATTGATAGAGCCGTGGAGACTGTTTTCCTCTCGTTCCGCCGGCCAAGATTGGAAGCGGCGTAATCAGATTAATGTCTGAAAAAAAGGGCAAAAGTGGCGGAAAAATGAGGAGAAAATAACGCGTTCCCGCAGAGCGATGGGGTTCCTATCGATCCGAAGGGAAATGGAAAGAGAGGCCTGAAGGATCCAAGGACGCTGCGATGGGATGCCCCTATTCTTCCCCCCAAAAAGAAGGGTCCGTCCGGGATTTGAACCCGGGACCTCTCGCACCCTAAGCGAGAATCATACCCCTAGACCAACGGACCGGCTTGCCGAGATAAGACTCGCGATGCGATGACATTGCTGCAACGGCTCGGGGCGTCGTGACCAGTTCTGGCCGCTGCTACACTGCTACGCCCGTGCGGGAAGGGGGGCCCCGGGCCCCACCCACCGCGCCACCGGCCCGCCGGGCCCAGGCTGCGGGGAACAGACTTTTGCAGCAAAATGCCACTTGGCATGCCCAGTCTTTTATTAAAACGGTGTGGTGGTTTATGCCAGCCGCCCCTGCCGGTAGCTTCCGGTACTTACCCTGGCCTGCCGACCTCGCCACTGATAAAAGTCCTTGCGGTTCCCTTATTTTGTATACGCAAAGTGGCCGCCGACACAGCGCAAGGCTTGTAGTATAGTAAGTTTGAAAAAAAACGGCGTCGTTGGTTTACTTTTAATTTCTTTTTCCACACTTTTTTTTGCGGTGCCGACCGAATCATTCATCCGCAAAGGGAGACCTGGTCTAGTGGCTTTGGGAAAGACGAGCGCCGCTCTGGACATGCAAAAGCCACGGCGGACGAACCCCCCCCCCCTCCCTTTTCCCCCTGACGTCTAGTGAATATTGCAGCGTCAGGCTGCGCACCGCACCGCGCGGGGCGGGGCGGGGCGGGGCGGGGCGGGGGGCTCCCCGGTGAGGCGTCACAAGTTGCCGCTGTCCGGACAGTTAGTTTTCGCCCCGGCAGCAACGGAGAGTCCGGATAG
>NW_023144634.1:6427491-6457242 GCF_012932325.1 Thrips palmi
AGTGGACGAGGGCCGACACTGTGAACGCCGTGGAGTGTGGACCGACCCACATGCGAGGGCGGCATGCCTCTCGCATGCCTCTCGGGGCGCACCGCACAGACCGCACAGACCGCGCACCTCCTTCGCGCCGTCAACCCGCCACTGGAAAAAAATAAGCCGACAAGACGAAACTTTACTCAGTTTTCTGTGGGGGAGAGAAGAAACCCATTTTAAATTGGACAACGCGTCACTACTCTTCTGGTTGTCCGCGCGTTGTGCCCGCCAGAGTTCCAGACGCGCTGCCGTTCAAGTTCACACAGACCTTTCCGCCCACACCGGCATGGCGGCGGTCCTCGCTCTGGTCCGATTCTCCTCGCTCTGTCTCTCTCGCACTCGGGGAGGCTGCCGCAGGGTACCGCAGGGGAGCGAGAGAGACAGAGCGACGGGGTAATTAAGGCGTACCCGCTGCGCCCGCACTGTCTCGCTCATTAAGCATCTCGCACTGCACGGGCCGCGCCGTCCGCGCCGTCCGCCCGGGCCGCGCGGGTCAATGTCGCGGAGAACGTCATCAAGACCAATTAGCAGGCAGTGCCTGCGCGGTGCCGCGGCGACAGAACTGTGGCGCCGCGGCGGGGCGGGGCGGGGCGGGGCGGGGCGGGGCGGGGCGGGGCGGGGCGGGGCGGGGCGGCGCCGCCCTGGGACACGGCACCACGGCACACGGCCCGCGTCGTGTTCCCTCTTCTCTCTCTCGGAGCAACGAGGGGGAGTGATTTCGAGGAAGAGAATGAAGCGACGCGGTGAACGGGAACACTGAGGGGCGATGCCGGCCGGCCAACGCCGAGCCGACACGGTTCACCTTTTTCCGACCTCCCCGCCCGCGCTAAATTGTTTCCCGATAAAATCCCCTCTTCCCTCGTCCCGCTCCGTAATCTGTCAATAAGAGCAGATACGCTCGGGCCGGGCGGCCGTGCCGGCCGTGCCCGGCAAGCCCAATCTGCAGGTGTAGGGGAGAGGAACAACCCAGGATCCAGGTCGCAGGGTTTGAAACCAAGGTCGCTCGGTCGCCGCCGAAAGCGATCCGACATTCGACTCCATCGAGAGGCGAGAGCGAGGCAATCCCCGTGGCTCGGGGCTTTCTAGGTGTCGCATCCTCTTTCTTTCTCTCTCTCTGTCGCACCCCTTCCGTGTTTGCCCGGCCGGCACCCCTCGGCTCTCTCCCAGGTGAGCAATCAGCAAACACACCAGCAGACTGATTCCGAGAGTCGTTTTCCGTCGTTGTGTCTCTCCCGCACCCATGGGGGACGCCCCACAAGTGCGAGAGAGACAGCAACGAAAAAACCTCACTCGGAATCAATGTGCAGGCGGTCAGTCGCCCCAGTTTGATTTGAAAGGTGTGCCTCCCCCGGGCGTGGGGCTGCCCCAGGCTTCCGTGCAGCGTGTGCAGCTAGCCAGCGCGGTGTGGACCAAAGTCGGTCCGCCCTGTCAAAGGCCCAAAGCAGGTCTTGTGCACTGTGTGCACGGACGCAAACAGCCCCGAAGCGCAAACAGGCGCGCTGGAACTGGGTGTATTTTTTGCCCCTGCGTCAACCACAGGCGCAATGTCCGTACTTGTACGGGAAATGGGCTTTTCACAGTGTGGATGACAGGAAGGCCGGCCGCCCCGCCCCGCCCCGACGTCGCATCGTCGAATCGACTCACGTGCCGCCTGCACCGGCCAGCGTCTCGACGCCGTCGACGCCCCCCGCGGCATTCCTGTCTGCCTCTCTTTCTCCCCCCTCTCTCTCTCTCTCTCTCTCTCTCTCTCTCTCTCTCTCTCTCTCGCGGCGCGTGGCGCCAGGGGCAAGCACCGGCAGGCTACGCTGCTCGTCCTACAGTGGTGGAGCTCCGACGGGACGGAAGAGACCAAAAGAGGATGACGAAACAAAAAGAAAGAGAAATGCGCACGTGTGAAACGGACGGCGGGTTGGGTTCGAACCCGGGCCTATTCCATTGTCAGCCAGCAGGGCCAGCAGGTCACGGTGGACGATTATCGGTCTGCTGAACATTCCGACACAGCAGCTTGGACGCACTGCCCCCACCCCCTCCCCGTCGGCTCATCGCCTTGGTGTTCGCACCGCCTCTAGTTTTAGCTTTTGAACGGCGATACATTTTCCGAGCGACAGGAGAGAGAAACATCCCGAAGTGTACCGCAGGCTGATTCCGAGGGTAGCTTTCGTCGCCCTGTCTCTCTCGCACCTCTACGGGACGCCCCATGAGTGCGAGAGAGACGGGGCGACGAAAACGACTCTCGGAATCGGTCCGCTGTTCGTCCTTGAGAATCGGCCAGTGGCCTCTGAATTATTCCGCCCCGAAGCCCCAGGGGAGCGCGCTAGAGAAGCAAGCGAAGCCCAGTTCATTGTTCCTTTCCTTTCATTCGAGTAATGAAATTAAATTTCTACGGGATAAAATGAGAGGCAGGGCGCCAGGTCCTCTCTCTCTCTCTTGATAGCTGGTGGCCCGCAGCGCCGCAGCGGTGGCGGCGTGACCGATGTCCGTCCCGTTATCGAAAGCGGACGGCCGCGGAGCCCCAACCTCGCTCTTGGCTCAGGCACTTGGCCGCCACCTGCAACCAGCCCGGCTAGCTCAGTCGGTAGAGCATGGGACTCTTAATCCCAGGGTCGTGGGTTCGAGCCCCACGTTGGGCGTCCATTTTTGGAACAGTCGGACTGTTTTCTGACGCGTCGTGGCTCGTTTCTCGAGTTATGAAGAGGCACACAGTAGCTGCTAGCTGCACTGCAAGTGGATTACAACACACAGGGGAAATCCCGATCCCGCAGGAAGTGCGCCCAACGGCCGCCTTTGCGACGTCCGCTGCGTGTGACGTCCTGCCGCCTTATCGCCGAAGGGAGGCTGGGTGTGCGAGAGAGAAGGAGTGTGTGCCGTGGGTGGACGGAGGTACACCTGCAGCCGCAGTCCTGCCAGGCCCGGCCGCTACAGTGCAGTTGCGTCTCGCGGCTGTTCGTTCTAAGAGTCCGGAGCCACAGAGCTAGAGAAACAACATTGAGACGTACAGTCAAGTCCGGAATCCGTCAGCCAGGCTTCGCTTCTCCCTAGCATAAACGAGCAGAAAACTCAATCTTCAAGCCCTGATTTTAAGGAAAGTTGACTGATGTGCGAGTCGTAGTTTCGTAGTTGCATTGTGTATCGATGAACGTTGGCACGCTACCTCCGCACCATGCGGTGAGTACAAACAGTCCAAAAAGTGTCTCTCGCCACTCGAGTGCCCCGGTCACCCTGACGCGCCGCATTGGCAACAGCGAACCATGTTCTGCCTCGCCGGGTTCTTCCGGCGGCGCCACTTCGTCAACTTCTTGCTCAGCTGCTGCTTGTTGTACGGACTGTACGTCCTGCTGCAGGCGAGACTGTTCCTCAGCAGAAACGGTGAGGCCGGGGAGGAAATGCACACCGCGCATGCCAAGTACAGACGACGACAATGAGCAGGCTGCTGGTTTCACAGAGTTTCCAGTCGCCCTGCTGTACCGCAGCCAGTTCGCCGCTTCGGATCTCCACCGCCCCGCCACGGCCACGGCGGGTCCCACGACAGCCTCCACCAGGTGCCGATCCACTGTGATCCCATTTCGAAAACGAATGCCGCAGATCTGAAGGCGAGCCGCGTCCTCCAGGTCCTCCAGGTCCTCCGGGCCCTCCTCGAAGTCGTCGACGTGCCCCCCTCCGCCGGCGGCCTGGCTGCTGGACACGGCGGGGTGCCGCGTGCCGGCGCACCAGCCCTTCAGCAGGGAGGTGATGCCCATGGTGTACGACTTCCCGACAATCACGTGCGCCGACCCGCCGCCGCTGGTGCGGTCCAACGACACGCACTTGTTGTTGGCGGCGGGGTTGGCGGCCAAGTACAACGCCAGCAGCGTTGCGTGCTGCTTCACGGCCATGTGGCGCGTCCGGGGCCCTCGCTGGCAGGACGACCGCGGCGTCCTCGACGACGGCGTGGCCTACGGCAACGACATCCGGTGAGGGCTAGCCGCGGCGCGGCCGTCCCGCGGGGTGTGGGTCGAACAGCCGTGCTGACGAACGGATTGCCTTTTCCAGCTTCGCCGACGACTGCGTCCCGTTCAACGACTCCATCGCGGTGCCGCACGAGTTCGTCCGCGTCACCTGTACTGACCCAGCCAGCCCCGAGCGGCGGGAGGTAACGAAGACCGATCGTGCTGCACACCGAGACCCATGCCAGCCATCGGCAAGCACGCCCCGTCCGCGTCATGTCCGTGTCATGTCCGCCAGGTGTACCTCGACTACTTCGGCTTCGTGCCCGTCCGGCGGCCGCGCGGCGCCTCGGCGGGGGCCTCCGCGCGCGAGCACGTGTCCGAGGACGCGCTGAGCGTGCTCGTCGTGGGCATGGACTCGCTGTCCAGGCTCAACATGATCCGCAAGATGCCGAAGACGCGCGCCTTCCTGGAGCGCCGCCTGGCCGCCAGCAGCATGCTGGGCTACAACAAGGTGGGTGTCGGCCTGCCGGCCTGTCGGCCTGCCGGCCTGCCGGGGGAGCGGAGCACCTCGAGTCATCGGCGACGTGCTGCCTCGCTGCAGGTGGAGGACAACACGTTCCCCAACCTGGTGCCGCTGCTGAGTGGGCTGTCGGTGCCGGAGCTGAAGAAGGCCTGCTGGACCAACAGCACGACGCACTTCGACGCCTGCCCGTGGATCTGGAAAAGCTTCAACGCCAAGGTGCGTGGACCTGGCCGCAGCCACTCCGTGCCACTCCCCCGTGACTCTGGCGTGCGCCATTCTCGCAGGGATACGTGTCCATGTTCGCCGAGGACACCGCCTGGATGGGGCTCTTCCACTACCTGAGCCGAGGCTTCGTGAACCAGCCCACCGACTACGACCCTCGGCCCCTCCTGTACATCGGCGAGAAGCACCTGGCGCGCGGCGGCGGCAACAACGCGCAGTACTGCATCGGCCAGCGCCACCAGATCGAGGCGAGGCCCGTCGGCGTTGACGGCGCGTTGACGGCGTCACCCCCTCCTCGTGCTGACGCCCCGCTTGGCCGCCAGGTGCTGTTCGACTACGGGCTCAAGTTCGTGCGGGGCATGGCCACGCAGCGGCGCAAGTTCTTCAGCGTCATCTGGGGCACCTCGCTGTCGCACGACCTGCTCAACCAGCCCGACGAGGCCGACGCCATGTACGAGCGCTTCCTCGCGGACATCCACGACACGGGCGTGCTCAACAGCACGGCGCTGGTGTTCCTCAGCGACCACGGTCTGCGCTTCGGCAACGTGCTCAAGACGTACCAGGCACGCCGCGCCGCGCCACGGCCCCACCCTAGGGCCCCGCCTCACGCATACTGGCCGAGTGACCGGCAGAGGCAGGCCGTGCTAACAGTGCTGGTGCGCAGGGCCACCTGGAGAACATGCTGCCGACCATGTACGTGGTGCTGCCGGACTGGGTGCGCCGCCGCTACAAGCAGGCCGTCAAGCACCTGCAGTGCAACCGCCACCGCCTGCTCACCGTGTACGACCTGCACCGCACGCTGGGGCACATGACGGACCTCAGCACCCTGGAGGACGAGCGCGTCCTCGCGGACTCGGACCGCGTGCGGAGGGCCTTCTCCAGCAAGGTGGGTCGGAGGCAACGAACCTGTCCCACTGTGTAGTAGAAGACGATGTTCATGGCGCGGCTGCCACCGCAGGGACCACAGGGCAAGAGACGCAGGCCGAGGGCCATCGGCTTGACCACGGCCATACCCAGCACCAGGACGTGCCAGGACGCCGGCATCCCCACCAACTTCTGCGCCTGCCAGCACCTCACAAAGGCCCAGCCGTTCGAGGTCGAGTACGTAGACAAGTGGTTCATGCCGGACGAGGCCCTCGGCCGACGACGCCACGCCACGCGGTGCACCACTAGGAGCACTGGCTGGCTGGCGGCGAGCGCCCGCGCATGCGAGGGTGGAGTGCCGCCTACCGGGCTAGGGACGAGTCGTGTTTATTTCGTGCTCCGGGTTTTTGCTAATTAGTAGTGGTATAAAGTCAGTGTTGTGGTCAACATGTGGTATCGATCGATGTGGTTCGCGTCCGGGCGTCGACGTGTCCTAGTGCAAAGTGGTTTAGTGCAACGGTGTCCGAGTAATCAGCAATTTACCCCTGGTGTCTTTGTCCGGGCCCTTGGCGTCCCCTCACACATGGCGCAGCGTCTGCAGGCCTGAGCGTGGGGTGGGGGCTGGGGCACGCCGCCCTGGGCCTGCCGAGCCGGGCCCCGCAGCCGCAGCCCCTCGCCAGCAGCGTGTGCTCCAAATCAGTGTTCGTCGACGCCAACATCAAGCGAGTACCGGTAGCAGGTAGCAGTGCAAGCATCCCAGCGCAACTCCAGGTAAGAGCGCGGCCGTCCCCCTGCCGGCCCTGCTGACCGCGGTCACCCCCGCGCCTCGCGACGCGGGCCCACCACCTGCTGCGGCTCGCAGACCTCCGTCATAGCAGCGAGGCGCAACGAGGGTGGCGCAATTGCATCCCCGCGCACCGACGCCGTGGACGCGGTGGCGTCGGTTCTGGTGGTTTTCCCTGCGCCGGGCCGTGGCGACGCGCACCAAGACGCTGTGCGGTGGCCTGGCGGCACGCAGTCGGTCCCCCTCTGGATTCCAGCAGGAAGTGGCGTAGCACGCAGCGTCGCCGCCCCAGCCTCGCTCCTGTCAGTTCACAGCAGCCGGACCTCCTAGCCCTAGCCCACCTACGCCCATGAACATGTGAGCCGCAGCGTCGTCTGGGTTCTGTTTTTCGTCACGGTCATTTGCATTCTCCCCCTCCCCCGCCTCCCCCGCCTCCCAACGTCGCAGCGCAGCAGGCCGCCGGCCGACCCGACCCCCCCCCCCCCCCCCCTACTCCCTCCCCCGCCGTCAAAGCAGTGCGTCTCCGTCGCAGGTCCAGCAGCCGCCTCGCAGCCCCCACCCCCACCCCCGGGCCCTAGTCCTCGTTCGCAGGTCGTTTTTCTACAGCTGGCTCACTGTCACGGGAACTTTTACTTTCCGCGCGCAAGATCTGGCACCATCGGGACGGTAGCACTGGAGTCATCGGTCCGCGGCAGGAGCTCAAGTACTTCGGTGTCGCGGTCAGTCTGCGAAGCGGCGCCAGCGGACATCACAACGCCGTCTAGACCCCTATCCTTGCGACCGAAGAGGATCAGCCCTGCAGTATCTGGCACACCTACTCGCGGGCGCGCAGTGCGGCACAAACCGCACGCAGTTAACACCGTGGGGGTGGGCCTTGGGCCTCGCATCGTTCCAGGTCTCACGACGAAAAGTCGCAGATGCCTGTACGGCAATGCATTTCAGGCCTCACGACGCTGCGGACAGATACCACAACTACAAGGTCGCATCAAGAGGAGGGTAGGAGTGAAGAGGCTGAAGCAACTAGAAGACCTGCTCAACACAGCCCCTAGAAACGGGGTGAAGAAAGACGAGTGTCGGACTCGGATAAGGTGTGTAGGGGTGGACGGCCAAAAGGCTGTCCCCGCTACATACCCAGATTCGTGGGCGTATGAACCCGGTCTACCGAGAAAACCACTCCTCTCAGTAGGGACGCCCCGTCACGTGCTGGTGAATCACCGACATGACCGGGCGGGCCCGAAAGCCAGACGATCACTTGTGGTCCAGGCATTAATCGCAATCGCAATCGCATGCGAGGGTAGGCCAGCCCGCCGGACACGCCGAGCGCGCTGGGTTGCCTACCCCGCACTCCGCGGGCGCTCGCCGGGCCTCCCTGGCACGTCGCTCCGTCTCTCTCGCAACCATGAGGCGTGCCGGAGGAGTGCGACAGAGACAGAGTGCCACCACCACGGCTCCACCACGTCGGTGTTTGGCGTCCGCAGCGTGCAGTTCGCGGCGGCCTTCGTGGTCCGCGAGATGAACGCCTTGCTGTCCCGGTCGCCGCAGTGCTGGAACGCGTCCCTGGACGCGGTGCTGGACGCGCGCAGGGGGGCGCCGCTGCGGACCGGCGACCTCGCCGAGGACGCCGACGAGCGCGAGTACCAGGTGCGTCACCGCCTGCAGGGCCTGCTGCAGCTGGTGATGCATGCCCCGTTCGAAGTAGTCCTTGTTGCTCCAGATGCGGCTGCGCACCCAGCCAGGGAATGCCCTGCTGTCGGCGGCGGTCCGCGTCCACGTCAAGACGGGCCGCATGCAGCTGGCCGGCTCCATCGGCCGCCTCAACGCCTACGGCAACACGAGCTGGTTGTGTCCTTGTCCCTCAAGTTTGCCGTCATTGCGGCTTATTTCATTTCGCCTTCTGCCCCCAGGTGCGTCGACACCGCATCACTGCGGACGCTTTGCCACTGCATCGAAGAGGCCCCCACAACAGCAAACGCCAATAGTTATAATTCTAGCAATAAATAAAGTACTTTTATGGAGAGGCGTCTCGCGCGACTGTACACCGCACCTGCAACTCTAACGCCACACGGGCGGGTGAAATGTGCGACCCTTGTCCATCCTCGTTGGTCCCAGTTTACCAATGTCCCTCATTCTGTCACGGTTTAGCTTCGCGCGTGTATCGCACTCATCCAGAGAAACAAAATGGACATCTCCGGTGTGCGAGACATTTGCTGCGAATCGTTGGCTATCCTGTGGTCAGATTGTGGTCAATCCCTTGACATGTAGTGGGAAGTAGACAGCACCCTTTGTTTTGGATAGAGCGTAGCAGAAAACTGAATCTAAGAAATGTTTATGTTTGACGACTGTATAATTTGAATCTGCATCGAATAGTTTATATGTTGCTTCCTATTGCCCCAATCGGTTAAGCAGCGTTAGAACGGATGTCCCTTTCGGTGAAAAAGAGATTGATTTGATGACCTTTCCAAAGAGCCTGCAGAAGTCGACAGGAGGCGATCCATTTCCAAGAACAGCAACCAAACTGGGCTGGACAAGATACGAAAATGTGGCCAAGCGGGTTAGTGTTGCGAGCATTATCTTTCTATGAGTACTGTTGGCACTGTTAATAACATCTTAACCTCTTTGCAACCTTATTCTCAATTTTCCACGTTCATTCTCGGTGTAATTTGGTCTTGGCACACTTACCTAAGCCATGATTAATGACTTCTTTGATTTTGAGTGAAAAATTTTAACTGTCTGCAAATGAAGATATAATTTTTTAGTCCATCTTTTCTTTTAAACATTAGTTAGACTAAAGAGGACACTGTAGTTTACTGCCTTTAAAATTTTCATCAGCCGTTGATTGAATCACTAACCTCCTCTGTTGTTCTTATCTAAATTAAGTTCTTTGATTTGATATTGATAATTTTCTCTCGTTAGGACGGATGGTGTTCTTTTAGACCTGCGCCAGAAACGTGCCAATCAAGAAGCTGTCAAAGATGAAGAGGCCCATGACAGTGACGACCCTGAAGACTGTGTTTCAGATAGCTGGCACTCCAGTTCACAACATTCCCAAGGTATGAACATCATCGTGCTCTTAGCATGTCTTGTTAGTTGTTTCTTATCACATAACTCATTACTGGTTTTGTCATTTTTTCCCAAGGTCCAGAAAATGGCAGCGGTCCAAGAATGCCCTTAAATTGCCCCGACTGTGGCAAGTCCTTTTCGCACAGCAGCTCTTTAAAGAGGCATTCACGGACTCATACAGGTGTCCGGCCATTTATTTGTAATATTTGCAACAAGGGATTCCACTACAAAAATAATCTACAGGACCATGCTAGAACGCATACTGGAGAAAAGCCATTTAAGTGTCCAGACTGTGGTCAAAGTTTTGCTCAGAGCAGCACATTGAACCGTCATATAGGAACTCATGGCAAGGAAAAATCATGCCATGTGTGTGGCAAATCGTTTGTGAAGTTGAGCCTCCTCCAGAAACACTTTGCTTCTCATGTAGGAAATGCAGAGTCAAATTCAAAATTAGGAGAAGGAGTTCCGGCTGAACAGTGCAAGGATGAAGCAAACAATGCCCGTGCCCGCACGCTTAAGAGTTTGCAAAATTTATGTTGTATAAAATGTGGCTTAAAATTTGAGAAAGTTGTTGATTTACAGCAGCACTTGTGGACACACATTGGTGTAGGTGATGGCCAAACTCTTTTCTATGAGTTGGCTACTATCAATGGCTTGCTCAACATGGTTGACCTCATTAAGCAAGGTAGTTCTCAGTCCACCGACTAAATTTGAAGCATAATTATGATGGTGAACAAATTTTAGGAGCTAACAATTCTATGCCTAGCATTATAATATGCCTTAAAGAAGACTTTCTAAAGTATTGCATGTTTGTGTCAAAAGTTCCTACTGAAGATTCATTATTCCGTCCATTTAAAATCTGTTCCTAAACTTATTTAATGTGCATCTTTCATCTTTTTGTTTACTGAAGGAATCTTTTAGTTTGAGAAACTGTGTTGACTGTTTCTTTGTTTATTTTGCTTTATCTTTGTGATGTTTAAAGGACCTAATACACTGCCCCACTTGCCTCACATTTGAGTGGCAAACAGAATGTTCATCTGAATTGTTAAATGCTTTATTTGTGTGTGATTTCAATTCCAAACTTTCAACCATTTAAGTGAAGATTTCTATTTTAAGAAATAACACTACTGTTATTAATATTTGCTGATGCATCATATTCCTTTCCTTAGATAGTGTAAGTGTTAAAATATACAAATAAAAATATATATACTCACATCTTTTCAGGTGGCCATATTGCTCATATTGTCTAGGCTAAATGTACTTGCATAGTTTTAGCCCTAAAGGGCAGGTATATACTAGTCACGATGAAAATCCATTAATTAAAATGACTTACATGAAGTGATTCAGATGTCATGCAAAAATACTCTTTCTCTTTATTTTTTCTTTAGCTAGGGACAGTGGCTATGTTCATGAAAGCAATCAAACCAAAGTTTCAGCAGCATTGGTGCAAGCTTCTTTTTACCTTGAATGTACATGCTTGAACTATTGTGTATAAATTGTCATTCCAAAAGTAAAACTTTACTTAGCATGGATTTATTTCTTTGATTGGTTTGACTGACAGTATCTCTTTGAGTGTAGACTTTCACTTTGAACCAAGTGAACTCAAAACAGTATACAGTACCCCTCAAATCTTCCTTCTCGTTTAAGGAATCTTTAGTTCATGTAACATTGTTAATGTTTCTCAGGGATGATTGTAATTAATTTTAATGATTGAAATGTCACATCATGCTTGATAGATTTGAAAAACAGAGATGAGATGTCTTCTCAGTTAAAAAGTCTGTTGAATGGAGTGGCACAAAAGGAATATTGTGGTAAGTTATGGACTGCATACAGCTTATAATTTTTGAACAAATAAGTTCACTATGCTTGATTTACAAATCATTTAGTCACTAAAACCTGACTGCCGAGTCAAGCCAGGAGGTAGAAATGGTGAAGATTGTTGTAAAGAATATTATTCTTTGTTATTGTTGATGTTGTTTAGGTATTTAAACTTTTTGTTTTCATGAATATGGAGGACTAATGGCTCACAGATACTGCGTGTACCACTTAATGTATCTCAACTCATTCTACCTCAAATTTCCTATTTCTCAACATTTTTGGTTGACCAATTTTATTGTGAGTATTACGTATACTTATGAGATTATGTAGATGCTTACTGCTGAATTGTTGAAGTAAAAGAAAATTAGTACACAACCATCCTTATTGTCAGACACTATGTAAATGAAAAAAAAAAAACCTTTGTAAATCTGAGGCCACCTCTATCTGAGGCCAGCTCTATCCGAATTCTCATCAATTTGCAATGAAGTGGCTTGTTATTACTGAGAAGGATTCCAGCATCTGAATGTAGAATTATTTCTAGGAATGTCTAATATGAAGATGGTTATTTCTATTTTGTAACAATTTATTTGTAAAATCTCAAGTATGTGATCAGTGGTGGCTGAGCACCACAAGCACAACTGCTATCAACAATTATACTTCAAATCCAACTTTCAATAAAGCATGCATAATTAACAATTTTGTTTCTTTCATTATTGATTCTTATTTACTGATATAACAATTATCTGTAACAAACAGTGAGCTTTGCCACAATTTTGATTTTTTATTTCATTTGTACTGCTAGTGTTTTGGAACCAGATTCTGAAACCACAAAAATATGTATGAGTGCAAGTTTTGTAGGAGACACTGAGAGCAAAGTGTGCCTTTGAATACTCACCTCGAATATTAACAACAATTGCATTGGCACCAATACCACGCAGGAAGCTCAACCACAGACACTGCACTGATGACAAAGTGTCATTAGGACTTTTCACTTCTATGAACAAACACTGCAACAGATATAACCATTTATTTTCAATTCTTCAGTCAGCCAATAGTACTTGTGGTTGAGATATTGAGAAGTTTATACCTTTTTCTGGGAGGAACACCAAAGTATAAGATCTGGAAATCCACATCTGTGAGATTTCCAGTCTTGGATAAGCCTCCTTGACACAGCAACAAAGGTTGGTACAGTTACACAATCTAAGAATGTCTGTCAGAGGAATGAAGAACATTACATTATATAAAATCATGAAATTTACTCACTATCTGTAGGCTTTCTGCTTTCTTACTTGAAAGTTTAAGTTTTCCAGCCTGTCCCAATTCACAAGGCAGGTAGTATGTCCATATTTTAAACGGAGTTCATGCAACTCTTTTGCAACTGACTGAACATCTTGACGCAACAAATAATTAAAATGTGCCTCAATGGGTTCTTTCCTAGATTCATAAAAGAATTTAGAGCCCCAATCTAAGGGTCTGTCCTGGTAAGGACTTTGGAATACTAGTGGCACAGACACGTCGTAAATGATGTTCCACAAAGATAAAAGACACAATGAGGATATTGTTGAGCCTTCATCATGCACTCCTAATGAAAGAGATCAATAAATAAATATTATATAGCAAGTGACTTTGAAAACTTTTTTTGGGCAATAAAAATAATTTCCTCTTATTTACCATTGTGAAAACCAAAGGACTTATAATGGTCAATGACAGTTTCTTCTACTGACATGAAGGCTCTGCATTCTGCACTATCTTTGACATATATCTTTTTTAGACCCGGTTTAGATCCTGTAAGGGCTCGAGCTTTTATTTCCACCATTTCTGGAGCTTCACAGGGTGGGTCCATAACACGCTTAAGCTGTTCTTTCAGCTCTTTTGAAAGCCCATTTTTCTTTAATTTGTAAACTTTCTCCGCCCTAAGTTGCAAATGCATCCTATCAACAGGGCTCAGTGATGATTTCTTTTTCAAAGCGGAACATAACACTTGGCTAGCCTAAAATAAAGGTTCAAGAGAAAATGGAGGATATTATCAGAAAGAATGAATGAAACATTCAACATAATTTTTCTTCTCTGTTTAAAAAAAAAATAGCTTCCTTTGTAGTTATTAAATATCCTTGAAGATATACTCACCTTGACAATATTCTTGATATTAATGTGAAGCAGTGATGACAGCAGAAGAGCCCACCGGCCCTGATATTGGAGACAGTATACGTTCTGGTTCAACAGAAATTTCAGAATATCTAATGCCAGAGTATACTTCTTTCCTTGTTTCAAAGCATCTATTGACTTTGTTAGAGAGTATGTGTAGGAAGACCCAGCACAGAATTTTCGCAGAAATTTGGGTAATTGCAGGATATGGTCCCTGAATGATTAATCACTCATGAGGGTTAAAATACCAAATTAATTAATACAAAAAGAAGGAGCACCTTACTTACGTTTCAGATGATACACCTAACAAAGCTTTCAACTGACTCATACAATTCTTAGTAATTTGCTCTACTTCTGTATGCCCTTTATCCTCTATGGCAGCATTTAAGTCCTGATGAAGCATCTTAGCTTCCTCATATCTGAACCAAAGATAATAAATAAGCAACTAGAAGGCAATCTATTTCAACAAACAATTAGAACAGGAGCAACATACCTAATAAGCTGTTCCCTTGTCTTAAAAATTTGAACAGATTGATTGGTCTTGACATCAACTATTGGAAATACCATATTGCCAAGCTTAACTTGCAACAGCAGTAAGGCCTGTTCGGAGCTAAGCTTGTCTAAATCTTCAAATGAATGGAACATTGAGAATAGAAGGATGCAGCGACGAAATACTATTCTCCATTCAGTGGTTAATCTAACACATTGTCCAAGTGCAGCTTCCACTCTAGAAATAAAAACTGCAGATGAATATATGTGGCATATTGAAAATCGTATGATCCAGCACTTCATAATATGTAAGAGTACTTTTGCCGTAGAGGGTTGATGCCATTCAAAGTAGACTGGGTTCTTTGCATAGAAAGTAAAGCCTGTACAAGATCCGGCTTATTACCAGTTTTTTTCAGTTTAAAAGCTGAGCAAATTTTCTTTAAGTCTTCTACCTTCAAAATATGTAAAAGTGCATCTGTCGTTTCATCTGATACATCTAGAAAAGATATAAACATAATGAAGGAGATAAACAGAAATGAAAAAAATCAAGGCAAAAAAAGTGTGCCTGTTTACCAAAACACTAACCAAAAGTGACAAAGCCTTTGTTTTCAAGAAACTTGAAGAGAGGTGCAAGATCTATTGAAATATCATTGTATGAGATATCTGAGCACCTATTCCATTTGTCTTTTCTGTTCATCAGTCGTACATAAAGTTGAATTTCTTGTTTGCAATGACCTATCTCTTTTAACGCATTAAGTTCAGATTCAAGAAAAAGATGATGGTAAGCCACATTATTACAAACTTTCTGCAAAATTTATGTCAACAGATAAAAGAGTAATTAGCTAATTTATTTAATACTAGTAATAATAATCTAAAAACAATTTTTACCTTCATTAAAACAAATTGTTACTTTTTGATACTAACCCTAATCATAAAGCAAAAAGCTTCATAATAGTAAGGACCCTCATTCATTCCGTCTTCATCATTATGGATACGCCTTCGCACTTTAGAAGCTGATCCAGGTGGACTTTGCGCTGATGTGCTTGCCACAGGGCTTTTGTTCCTATTTAACAAGCGTATGGGAGAGTTTTTCGACAGCCTCTTTTTCTTTGGTGATGGTGACTTTGAAGGAGAGTGCAGTGTGTCTCCATCTCCTGAAATCCGAAAGGACAGTAAAGAAACATTATTTCAGAGTTTCTGCAAAAAAATTTCCAGGATATTTTCAAAAGTATTGGCACCTTGACTTAAAATTTGTTCTGCCTCAGTGCTGGAGGTCCCTGATCCAAAGAACTTGTATGCTCTGTTCCGAATACTACTGGAGGTTTTGACGCTGGAAAAATTCAGGGTCCTCTTGGTTGCTTGTGACTGCATTCCTTGGGTCTGGGGCAATTTACTTGGTGTTGCTTCAGGTTCATTGTCACTATCAAGACAGTTCTCAGTGAGTTCTGCGATTTGTTCAGGAGTCAACGATAGAGGTGGTTTGTGGGATGACCTCTCTGGCGTTGCCTGCAAGTTTGGTATGGCACTTCCTGCACCAGGTAGTGGAGTTATTTGTTTTTCTATAGGTTTCTTACGCTCCCTTTTGGTGCCAGAAGAAGATGGTGTCGGTTGAGTAGTATCATTGCTATTGAACTGAGGGCTATTATTCTCCATCTTAAGTTTGTTTCGGATGGTTTGCAAAATGTCATTGGCTCCTCCATCTTTCTTAATCCAAGGATTAGCGACAGGATACTTCCAATTTTTTGTCTTATCGTTAGAAATTGTTTCATGGACAATTTCAAGATCATCATCACTGTCTCCCATTGCTCGCTAAACCTAGAACTAAAAATACACTCATTTTTCGCATCGTGGATACAATGTTCAACTCTATCAATGCAAAAGTAAAAGGTAGAGAATCGGAATAAAATGTACTTTCATTCAAGAAACTTACCATAAAATTCAAAATAAAAACTGCCCAGCTGAGTGTTTGTCGGTGTTTGTTTTTAAAACGTCAGCGTTGCAGGTATGGGAATGAAAAACTTCTAAGAACTTAAGGATTTGCGAGGAAGGTTATTCTAGCACTTTACCGAAGTTGATTCGGAAAAATGTCCAGTTACTCAAATCAGATAAGATTGAAATTGAATCCAGGATCATCGTGGGTATTCTTGAATGCAAAATGAAGCAATTTTCTATTTTTTTAAATTTATTTTAGTTTTCTAGTGCTTGTATATATTTCTCATCTAACCACCTTGAAACAGATTGCGATTGCGATTCGCATGGCGCCGTGCATTGGTGGCCATATTTAAAATAAAAATAAAAGAATGTGATATCGAGCATCCAAAAGCTGCGGTGGCGATGGACGATGGACAGCTTCCGATTTCGTGTTAGAATTTGAAGTTTATTGTTAGTTTGTGTTAATAATGGCGTATTATTGGAGCTAGTTGCATGTAGGATACTATTTCTCAATTTGGTGCGTCGGTAGCAGTTCTTAGTTTTCGTGTAAGTCCGTTAATTCTCGAGCATCTCAGCAGTGTTTATTTCAATAACCTATGTGGTTCTCCATTTTAATCATTTTCGTGCTGACTTGTTATTTCATGTGGATTGTTGTATTTATCGTTCGCGAAGCTCTTGGTCGTGGCCGGCACGTTCTTTCCTTTCCCTAACTAGGGTCACTGTGCCTGTGGCTCCAGATGACTCTTTAAAACCTTAGGATAATATAAATGTTCTTATTTAAAAGTAAATATTTGGTACTGTTGTGTTAATGTTGTGCATTTTTTCTGCGCAGAAAAATGTGGTCTGGCACAAGTAATGCCAGCAGTAATGCGGAATATTCTCAATGGGCGCTTAACCCTTCGGCTTATCAAAACCTCTCTCATGATGAAAGTGAGTTCTGTACAGTCTTGGTAGTCAATATATTGTTACAAATTTAGTCATTGGTCCAGTGTAAATTAATTTTGCGTTCTTTTTCCTTTTCAGTTGACTGGGCGCAGCTTGCACAACAATGGATTCAGATGAAAGATACGTTTCCACCTGACCAGGTACCTCCGGCACCCCCACCCCCTCCCATTGGACCCATAGGGCGTGAACGAGAAATAGTCAAAGAAGTACATGATGTTGGGCCTGAGGGTGGTGAAGCACCCATGGATATGGAAACTAAGGAGGAAGCTATGGAATCTTCTAGTTCTCTTCCTCCTGGTGACCCAGGTAGTGCAGCAGTTGATGGCTGTTTTCCTTGTGCTTTATTACGAAAGTGTTGTAACTGTTTGTCTTTAATGATTTAACTTCTGTTTTTAGCTGACCCATCTACATGGGGTACATGGAATAACTGGGGGGCTGGACCATGGGAATGGCCTAACAATTCAGTGCCACCACCAGCAAACATTGTTGTTCCCCCTACATACGGGTATAACACAGCAGGTGGCCAGGCCTTGTTGGATGGAGCAGTAGCTAGTAGCTTTGAGTACAACCATGGCAACTCAGAATCAGCCTCCACACCCACTGGTGGATTTTGGCCAGGCCCTGGAGCTGCTCCCGGTCCTGCACCCCCTCATCATGCAGGCAATGATGCTGCCCCTGCGCACCCATTTGCCAAGCAGCCGAGGGGCGGTACTTGGAAAAGGGGTGGCAGCCGCCCACCGGCCAGAGACCGATTTCTGCGAAGTGACAGGAAGTCTGCGGAGATTGAAGATGTGGACACCACACAAACCATTGGTAAGTTTGGTTTACTTTTCTGTATCTTAGCTTGACATCTTAGACGTGTGTGGCATCGCCATTGATCTCATAAGGAAACTTTGCTGTATTATTGTTTTAACACTTATTTCATAGATGCTGCTAAACGTCGAAATTTGCCTGGCTGGATTAGGGAAGGCCTTGAGAAAATGGAAAGAGAAAAGCAGAGAAAGATAGAAAGAGAGCTACAAATGAAAGAGAGAGAGGAAATGCTTAGACAGAAAATTCAGGAAGAGGAGGAGGCATTAGCAGAGGCTGATGAGCCAATGATTCCCAAAAAGAGCAAATTTGTCAGTAGAACTAATATTGTGAATCATAATGACTTTTGAGTAACTCATTTTACTATATATATTAATATTTTCAATAATTTAAACAGGAAAGTGACTCTGAAGATGAAGAAAAGCAAAGCTTGAATCAGGAAAAACGGAAATCTAGATTTAGTGATGCTGAAAGTCCCAGCCGGAGAGGGAAATCTCCCACTCCAGAGCCTGAAGAGCCCCCAAAGAGCAAGGAGGAAATCATGCAAGAAGTGGTAGGGTTTCTTCTTAAATTTTTTGTCCTATACTTATTTTTTTTTAGAATTAGAAATAAGTTAACTAATTTAAAAAAAAAAAATGTTTTTTAGATGGTGAAGGTACGCCGTATGTTAACAGAGGTGCTACTGGAGGTGACTACAGAAGAAATGCTGTCGGTAGCTGAGGATGCATTCAATAGGGCCCGAACTAAAGGTATAGCTAAAACCCAATTTGTGTGCAAAGTGAAGTGGGTCTTTTTCTTGTCTTGCACTCCACAGACTTTTCAACTGTTATTGAACATTTTGTGCACAAGAAGGGTACATTTCAACATGTTGAAATGTTGGACTGTTTATGACTTAGCTTTTGGAACACTGTTTATCTTTTTCTGTTTACATATCACCATTTTTGGTGTGTTTTTGAACTATAAACAATTTAAATGGGATATGCTTGGAAGTCAGGTAAAAGTGTTACACTTTCAGGTTCCTGCATCAAATGAATGTGTAAGTTGGTTTTTTATCTACTGTTCCAACCACTGGTGTTTCATACACTGAAAAATTCACACACATAGTTGTTTTTAGTATTATTTTATCACATCTACTTCAGTCATATAGGAGAACAATTTTTTGTGAGCTGATAAACACAAACCACATTTTAAAATGTTTTTGGGACAGTTTCTAGAAGGGATACAGAAACACTCATTCCATAAGCATTAAGCATTGCTCTTTTAATAAAATTTGTATCTTGTGACAAAGCTCCAGCAGCAACAGTGCAGAAGACACCGGCATTAGCATCTTTGACCGGTAAACTTGGTAAGTCTCATTTTCCTTTTGTGTGCTTCTCCCCCTCATCTTACATGCACAGTAAAACATGACCTTTTTCATGTTGTATTCAATCCAGCTTGTTGTATGTTTGTTGTGTATGAATGGGATTCTTTTTATGGTGAAGATGCCTCCTTTTAAATGTTTTCCAGTGTTAGATACAAATAGCAAAGTTTGCATGATTTATCCTTCTTACCTTTTCCCATATCCTTTCCAGTTTTTCTATGACAAAATATTTTTTGTGGCTCTTGACACGAATTCATTCTATGTTGTTGATGAAAAATTGGCAATCTAGCTATTATGATAACTGAAAATGAAATATTAGTTCTATTAGTATCTTAAAATTAGAGGGCTTTGAAATTAAGTGGATTTTGTAGATTCATTCTCTAGGAAGCACAGGAGTTCCATTGGAACTTGGATCAAAAGTTCTAATCTTTGGTGCTGGCGCTTTAGTTTTGAATTTGAGGCATTTCAAAATGGTCATCTTCAATACAAGAGGCACTTGAACAAAATTTTGCATACTTTTGCTTTCAGTGTTTTCTTGATATAGCATGTTGGGGAGAAAACTAAATCATAACAGCATGTATGGTTTATGATAGAATTGGTAATTGTTAAGTGGTTCACTATGTGATGAATTATTTAAATTCAAATGCAGGGATCAAATGTGTCCTTTCACTATTATGTTCAAAAGTTTAGTTTTAGTCACATATTGGACCATTGTGGGGAATGTCTGTTTCTGCACTGTTATGTTGTCAACTTTTTCACACATCCTACTGTGTGATGGTGCAGGTTTGGGAATCTATGATGACAGCGAAGACAGCGACTCGGAGAATGAAGGGGACACCACTCGGCCTGCGAACGGCGACGATTCGGACGAGGACATTCAGGTACACTTTTATTAGCGTTTTGCTTCTGGCCGTCTCAGATCTAGAACTGGTTGTTCTAACATATTCTGAATTTCTATTGCAGGAAATGATCCGCAGGAGAAAGCAGGAATTTTCTCTTATTGAAAAGGAAATAGAGAAAAAGCTTGCGGAAGAAGAGGATAGAGAAAGGAGAAACAATGAAGAAGATGATGAAGAGGATGAAGAACAGACTAAAAGGAGGGGCAATGAGAGGGGAGGGGGGTACAAAGGGGAAGCACAGGTAGAGAGCCAGAAATCTGGATCAAATCTTCATTTGAGTCACCATGGTGAGTATGGTATTGTGGCTTAGACTTTGTTTTTCAGGTTGTTGGGTGTTAATTTCCTAATGGGAAGTGACAAATGACATATGTTTCTTAGAGGAGACAACTTTATCTTCCTCTATTTATTTGGAAAAAAATTTGACGTGACTACCATGACTCTTGTACAGTGACACTAAGCCTTTTAAAGAGCTAAATTATACTAAGCTAATTTATATCTGGTATGAAAAGTACCTAACAAACAGACTATTGACATTACATTCTCTATTCATGAGACAGTTTCAAAATTAGTGGGAATAATAACTTGGGTCTCTCCAATTTCTGTTACCCTTTTGTGTACATGCCTGACAAATAATCCATATTTTAGGGCATCCGGAAGAGCGAGCCAAGACGGAGGCACCTAGTGATGGAGGAACTCATGATGTCCGGACGAAAAAAGGTTTGGTTCCATTCCTAGAATCTGTTTCACCGGAGAGAAGTGATAGGGACTCAAATCGAACCAAAAATAATAGGCACCGATCAAGTTCAGATGGCGAGTCTAGTAGATCAGACTCCTTAGAAACAGGCTCTATTGCTTCTTCTAAGGCCTCCCATAGGAAAAAGAGTTCTAAAAGCAAAAAGCAGAAAAAGGACAGAAAGAAAAAGTCAGAAAAGAAGAGAAGTAGAAGCACAAGCCGTGAGAGAAAATCAAGGAAGAATGGGAAGAGAGATGATCATAGTAGATCAAAGAGTCGATCAAGAAGTCGGTCAAGTAGTAGGGAGAGACGTAGAAGAGATCCTGACAGAGACAGTAGTAGCAGAAGAAGGTACAAAAGTGGTTCTCACAGGGATAGTCACAGGGACCGGGAGAGAGATCGCTATCGGGAAAGGGATCGCGATAGGGATAGGGATCGTGAGAGGGACAGAGACCGAAGAAGAGATAGGGACAGGGACCGTAGGAGGAGGGATCGAAGTAGATCCAGCAGCCATTCAAGGAGCCATACCAAGAGGAGCTCATCCGACTCGAGGTCTGTGTCCGTCTCTTCACATCGCCACCGTTCAAGATCCAGGTCAAGATCTCATTCCAAACGGACAAAGCATCGAGACAGGGGCAGGGATTCTTCATCTGCAAGTTCCGATCGATCGTCTGGTAAGAAGTCATCAAGGCACGGACGCAAGGACTGAGCAACTTGCACAAGGTGGTACCTCTAACTTCTCCTTAGAACTATTATAAAAAGAAGCTCTTCCTCTCTAGCTCAAGGCTAAGATGATAGAATAAGAGAGTGATCCTAAAAGTTGCAATACTGGTGTGCTAAGACTGCCTATAGTTATGTCGTCTTTTTTTTTTCAACTTTTTTCTTCTAATGTACATGCTAAAAGAGAGGAAGTGCTTCACTCTTTTCTTATTTACTTTTTATTTAAAGTAAGATTTTCAGGATGCTGCTTTGTCTTTTAAAAAAACAAAATTTATTTTCAATTAAATAATTCCATCAAAACATTTAAATTCCGACCTTTATGGCAAAATGGTCTTTGATACAGTTTCAGGATTAATAGAATCCTTAGAATGACTTGTTATTTTTGTATGCCTATTACAATGTTCATGTTTCCTAAAATAGTCAAGCCTAAGCCTTTCACTTCAAACTATCATTCCTTCTTGGTCTAGTCGGACGAGTCTGTTCCTTTGTAGTTGTTAGGTGTAGGCAGTCTTGCGGAGGCTAGTCCGCAGTCTGGAAGAATGGTGTTTTTATGTTACAGGATGAAGTGGAGCATGTTGTCGATGGCCGTCGACCACAACTGTGCCTGTGATCTTATATAAATCCCCATTTTTTATGGAATCAACTCTAAAACTTAAGATGGGTTTACATTTTCTCCATTAGTTTCTATGGCCACCGAAGCCAGTGATTTAATATACTTCATTGCTCTAAATCCCATTTGTAGCTGAAATTTGTTTTTATTTGTATCAGATTAATAATGAATAATAGTTAATCTATGCATTGTCTTAGATTTCACGCAATCATGTGGTAATAACTTAATATTGTCATTGGACTTCCTATCTTCATGATTTCTTGTTTAGGGAGTGTGCAAGTTTTCTTGCATTCTGTGTTTTATTAAAAAGTTCACTAAGACTGTCTTGGTATTTGATTTTTCCCATAAGCCCTAGACCTGAGAAAAAAGTAGAAGCGCCAAATTTGAAGCTAGTTATGGATGCTTAAATGCATACAAAAAGAATACCAGTAGCTGCACTTTATTGTTTGCTTATTAACTACGGGGACAAGAGTACAATGGGTAGCACACACATGCGAGCAGTTAAAAATATATGATTAAAAATGCATGTTTTGGACCACAATTCTACAAAGTACAACATTGATGATAAGGCACATATATATATAAATTGGGAAGTTAATTTTACATCAAAATTGAATACTCGGGTTCACAGACTGGCAATTTAATTTTACAGATTTTTTTCCTCTTTCAGTAGAGTAATTTTTTTATTTTTTAAATCTTGGTTACTGGCAGTGGGAAGCTGCATAATACAGCCACCAAATACAAATATTTGTGCTTCATTTACATTTGAATCGATGGGTGACCGTTACTCAGTCTGTCACGCAGACACAGAATCGGTTACTCCTTTCGGAATGATGGTATGGGCAACACCCTCCGTCGTAAAATCCTCGGATCAGACCTCGCAAATTTGGTTTCGCACTCCCTTTCCCCGGCCGTCGGCAGTCAGGTCTCCTCCCCTCCGATGGCAGTTGGGCCGCGCCGGGTTTTCGGGCGTGGCAGTCTTTCCGACCTGGGAGTCGAGTCACTCCAAGAAGACGGGGCGGGGCGGGGGGAGGGTCTGTTGGCGCGTTGCCGCTTCACGGGTACAGAATGTCGTGCACGGAGCGCGGCAGGTGGTTCAAGATGAGCATGCGGATCTTCTCGGCGCGCGTCACCGCGGTGTAGCGCTGCAGCGGGAAGGTGCGGCACACGGCGTCCTGGAGGGAGCGCATCAGGGGGGCCATGTCCGTCTCCTGGAAGCGGAACCAAAAGCAACGTGACCAAGGCCCTTCTGGCTGCAGGGTATCCAGGGTACTGGAGTGAGAACTGAGAAGATTGCCGGCACGAACCTTGCCCTTGGTGTACGGCTCGAGGTTGCGTCGGATGGTGTACTCGAAGTAGTGCTCGCCGTAGTCCTGGCGCGACTCCTCGGGCATTCCCTCCCACATCTCCTTGGCCTGCTGCAGCAACTTGGTGTCGTCGTACCACAGTTTGCCTGCAACCCCAGACCGCAGTCGCTGTTCGTCACGGGGATCCAAACAGTTCCAGCACGCGGAGTGGGACCGGCGGGGGGACTGTACCTGTGGTGTAGTCGCCGGGCTCGACGACCACCACGTCGACGCCCCAGCGCCGCATCTCGCTGCGCAGGCAGTCGCTGAAGGCCTCCACGCCGTACTTGACGGTGCAGTACGGCGCCTGCAGCGGCGCAGTCACGTGGCCCAGGACGCTGACGACGTTGACGATGCGGCCTGCGGGAGGGACGGCGTCAAACTTATCTTTCCTTTGCATTTGTTCTACCGCAGTGGCGGTCCTGTGCTCGGACCTTTGACTTTTCGGACGAGGGGCAGGAAGACCTGCGACACCCGGATGGTCCCCAGCAAGTTGATCTCGGCGGCCTGGCGGAACACCGGGAGTGGCACCCACTCCACCTCGCCGAAGGCTGCCCACTGCTCGTTGTTGATCACGGCCCACAGACCTGCAACTCCGCGAAGCACGTCACAAACCCTCTCCTTGTCGGTCTGCCTCCCTCGCACCCTTATGAGGAGCTCCTCGAGGGCGACGGAGGCATCCTGAATCGGGTAATCCGAGTAAGAACGTTACCTTCCGTGCCGTCGGGCAGGTTGGCGGCGATGTAGTCCCTGGCGGCGATGATGTCCTCCTCCTTGGTCACGTCCAGCTGCAGCACGTGCAGCCTGCCCGAGCACTGGTCCTTGAGGCGGCCCGCCTCGGCGCACGCCTTCTGCTTCATGCCGGCGAACACCGTGAAGCCCTGCAACGCGCAAGCCGGCGCAACGAGCCGAGTGGCAGTCTCCTCTCTGTCGGTGCCGCGGTAGGCCCAGCGTGCTTCACTCACCACTTCATCCAGCTGCTTGACGATGACCTGCCCCAGACGGTTGTCCGCCCCGGTGACGAGCACGGTCTTCCCCGCAGCGGTGACCTGAACGAGAACCACTGTGCTGTGCATTGCCGCGTCTCTCTCGCACCCCTGCGGGACGGCCCTCGAGTGCGAGAGAGTCGGCCTGCTTACCTGCAGGTTGTGGTAGAACCACAGCGTGGCGAGGGTGATGGCGGTGAACCAGAAGAAGAGCGTCCAGGACGACACTTGCGAGATGCGCAGCGTGTTGAGGATGAAGGCCAGGATGACGGCGAGCGCGTGCGCCGTGAGCACCGGCAGCAGGCAACGGTCCACCACGTCCCAGGGCAGCTCCTCGGGCCGGTCCAGCTTGCTGCCCTGCGGAGCAGAGTAAAGCGGAGCGCAGAGTGTCAAAGCGGCAAAAGAAAGGAACGCCTGTGAAGTGCCGGGTAGGCAACCCTACACACAGCGCGCCGGCGGCTGTTGGCACCCTGACAATGCCCTCCTTCGCCACTGCGGTGAATGGCTGGCTGGCTGGCTGGCCATGGCGGCGTGCTCTCGGGGTGCATCAAAGAACCCTCTCAGCTTCGCGGCTTGAAAGTAGAAACGGCGTGTGCATCCCGCCGTCCTGGCAACGGGAGGTGCAGTTGCCACCCCCCTTGTGGTCACGGCCGCCACGCTAAGTGGGCCGAAGTGGGCCAACATGGCGAGGGTGGCAACCCTATGTTGCGCCGATCGCCCGCCGTACCAGCCTGCTGTTGCTGTGGCTTGGTGCCGGCAAGTCAGTGCGGGGGTAAAAATAGCAACACAAGGTAAGAATGGAGGCACCTCGGCGTCGGCCCATGGGACGCGGTTCCGATAGGATTCCGACGGGAATGGCCGCATTGATGGACACATGAGGACCAGCAGCGACACTGCTGGCCTGGCTTGCCGACCCGGTGTCAAGTCGACGTTCGGGCGCGCCGCCTTCCGCAGCCCGTCGCGCTGCGGTATTGTAGTCTGCACCTTGACCCTGGGGCTGGGCCTGGGCCCTGGGCCCGATGCAACAGGCAGCGGCGCCCACAGCTCGCCCCCGGGCGGCGCGACTTCGACGCCACCCGGCCCCTGCTGCAGCCCCGCAACCGCCTGCCGCAGCTCCACCTCACCTTGTCCTTGTCCTGCTTGTTCTTGGACTCCATGGCGTCGGCGGGGCGCGCTGTGCGTCGCTGTGCGTCCCTCCGCGCGCGGCCTCACTGCCTTACCGTCCACCAGGCCCGGCCAGCCCCCACTGGGCCACCGCCAGCCGCCAGCCCCGCCACTGGGGCAGCTCGGTACAGCGTCGCCGCGACCCTGCCGCCTTGGTCTGCCGTCCCCTTCACGACGCCGCGCATCCCCGGGGACCGTCCGTCAACAATCTATCATTTTTTTAAAAAACTCCCGTTCTCTCGCTCAGTGGGTTTGTGGACTTCCCTGCCGCGGGCCTGCAGCACCTGGAGGCGACCCCGGGCCGTTCTCGCCGCGCTTACGGCCGGTCCCCGCGGCCAGGCCGAGGGGCAGGCCCAGCTAGCGGCGGCCGAGGCACGCCTTGGCGTGTCGCCACCACCGAGACCTCAGGACGTTTCCAACTTGCAACTTTGGCGTCGGCCTGTCGGCGCGGCGATACCCCGCGCCACTGCAGCGGCCCGGTGGCCCGGCGCGCGAGGCGTACCGGCGCGGCGCGGAGTATCGCCGGCGGCGGGAAGGGAAAGGGAAGGGCTTCCCTAGAATAGCTGCAAGACGCGGCGCGCAGCGCCCTCTGTTGCCAATGTTGACAGGCTGCTACTGATATTAATAGAACGAGTTTTTGCGCTCCGGCCCGCCCCGCGCCGCCCCGCGGCCAGGGGTCGTGCACACTGTACAGGGAGGGTTGGCAGCGGGAAGGGATGTCTGTGACCCACTAGAGCGGATTCGGGGCGTTCACTTTCCGTCGCCACTTCCTGGCTTCGGCGGCCAGAGGACTGACTCCGCACTCATGGGGCGAGAAAGGGAGAGACACGCTGCGTTGAGCATGACACTGCACCGGGCTGCCGCCTGCCCCCGTCGGAAGACAGAGGCGTCTGTTCTGGCAGTTTCGGCGCGGAAAACAAGTTTATGGTGCCGGTGGTCGTGGAGGCCGTGGAGAAGGCGGTGTGCGCCCCGCTTGCCCCCACAGGCCCTGCCACGCGTAGCGCCTCGCCGCGCCTCGCGCACATCCTGCGCGTCTCCGCCGTAAACACCGAGCTACACGTGCGGGGCCCGCGGGACGGCGTACCGCCGTACCGGCAGCACGGCCCGGCTGGGCTCGGCGGCGATGCGGCGGCGGTGCTCGGCTCGTCACACGCGCGGCGCGTGCGGGTCCCTCACGCCACCGGCTTCAGGCCGCCCACCTCGCGAGAGCGATCCGAACAACACTCCTGTCGCTCTGTCCCTCTCGCACTCGTGGGCGTCCCGTAGAGGTGCGAGAGAGACAGGACGATGAAAGCACTGTTCCTAGTCGCAGTAATACAATATTTGACCGAAGGAAACAAAAACCACTCTCAGGGACCGGTATTTGAACTCGGGACCGTCGGCTGAGCGGCTATTCATCATAGGATCGACTTGTTGTGGTTCGCGCTCTGCTCTTTGGGCCTGGCTGCGCATGGCCGGATGGATGATGAGAGGAAGGGGGGGGGAGGGTGTTTGTCTGTTTTCGGGACGACCGGCCTGGACAAAGCCTCAAGCCGGCAGCCTTGAAAGTACCTCTACCTCCACTTTTCCCCCAACACAACTCGGCGACCCCCCCCCCCCCCCCGCCTTTCCCCCCGAACCTTCCACCGTCCTTACACCTGAGCCAGGACTCCCAGACCTGCGTGGCGATGGGTGTGTTCCTTCGGCTCGACCAACACATGAGACTGACCAACAGCAGACGGCTAAAGTGTACAAAACAACCAGATTCTTAAAAAATGTCTTTTTTATTTGTAGACGACTTTACAAATTTAGCTGTTAAATCCGTGCCGCTGTCTTTCTCTGTGCTGTACGGTTGTCGCAGGGATTAAAGAAGTGTGGCTCGAACAAGGAAGGTCGCCGAGGCCAAGAGAGGCATTCCCTCTGGCAAACCGCGTGCCGTCTCACGGAAGCAAAACCCGTCTCTTCGAACCGAACGCCAGAGTTCGATTCGCCGCCGCCGTCTCCCCCTTCCCGCGCCAATTTTTTCCTGCTCGCCGAAATGCGTCAAGTGAGCGACTCGGTTAGTCCGCCGCCGACAACACGAGCCCCCTCTCTTCCTCTCTCACGCTGCCCCGCGCTGCTAGCGCGCTAGGCGTCTGTCTGGGGCAGCGTCCGGAGTGCTCGTCGCGCCGCGCCCCGCGGACCACGCCGACGACGCGGACGCAGCCCAGAAGGCCACGCCGCCGGCGCGCCTCCGCGGCCAGCCAATGGGCGGACAGCGCGGGACGCGCGGCGCGGCGTCCGCCAATCGTGGGGCTCTGCACCACGCCGCCACGCCGCCGCGCGTGCAGCGTAGAGCAGCAGGGCCTCCACCTCCACCCGGCCGGCGAGGATCCTGACCGGGGCCACACGTGGCGGCCCAGGCCCAGGCCCGCTCTAGCAGTGCTCCCGACAACAACACCACGCCCCGCCCCGCCCCGCCCCGCCCACCACTACATAGTCCTGTTGTCCTGGCCAAGCATCCTGGCGTAAACAAACCGCAACAACAAACTGCGCAGCCACTCTGCCACTTTCGGCACGTGGCGCTCAGCGCTTTCGCCGCTCTGTCTCTCTCGCACCTCTCCGCAACGATCTACGTGTGCGAGAGAGACAGAGCGACGAAAGCGCTGTGCAGAATCAGCCGGCGACGGTCGCGGGTCCGAACACCAGCGAGTCCTTCCAGGGAACGGGGATGCATCAAGAGCGCCTGCGAACCCGGGGGTAGGCAACCCGGCGCGCTCCAGCGTTGCACGGGACGGTATCCCCGTCGCCGTGCTCGCTGAGGCTGCTGCCCGCAGCGTCGCTCTGTCTCCCTCGCTCTCTTGGAGTGTGCCGAGAGACATTGTGACCGGCTGCAGAGCGACAACGACAACGTACAGCACGTGCTGCTTGCTGCACTGGACTGAGTCATCGAGGCACAGCAGGTTGAGACACCCGGCACGTCCACGCAGCGTCACGCAGTTGTCTGTCTCTCTCGCGCCTTTCCGACGCGCCGCATGAGTGCGAGAGAGACAGAGCGAATGAGCCTGCGGCGGGGCCACGCAGCAACGCGCAGCAACGCGTCCACGAGTTGAAAGAGCACGTCCGCGACGTTGCGTGGCGTGAGTCAGTGGCACTCATGTGGACCGACTCCGAAGCGTCGCCTCGTCTCTGTCGCACTCGTGGGGCGTCTCGCAGGGTCGCGAGAGAGCGAGAGAGAGAGCGATGCAACGATCCTTGGGAATGGCTGGGCCTGCAGGCCGGCTGCACGCCGGCGTCCTTGGTGCACACCGTCCGGTCTGGCCCGGCCCGGCCGCAGGACAAGAAAGTGCTGACTTGAGTCAGGGTTTGCGTTCTCGAAAATAAAACTGTCTGCAGCCGAAAATGGGAGGGGGCGTCGCCAGTGCTGCCAGTGCGCTTCCGTTGCGGCGGGCCTAGCTTGGCTTGGCTATGGCAGCGCCTGCGGGCTGCTTGCGCACGCCGAGCTTTCGTCGCTCTGTCTCTCTCGCTCTCACGGCGCGTCCCGTCTGGGTGCGACCGAGACGGCGACAAAACCCGGTCCGGAAGCAGCCTGCCACACGCTCCCCTGGCAGGGTGCCGCCCAGACGGCGCTGCGCCCGGCGTGTACACTGTACACTACCGACGCCGGGTGCTTGTCAACAAAAACACGTTCAAAAGTCTTGCGATTTGATTACTAGGGCCCCTTCCTAGTGGTTTTGTGTTTCCCGCCAGTCTGAGACAACCTGTAAAAATAACCTTTGTCGGGTTGGTCACAGCTCTGTAAAAGTATCTTTAAAGCTCCAGGTTTGCCTTAGTGATTTTGAGCTTTTTCTGCCAGCAGCAGCTTGGGAGGGTGCTAGCTGACTGAGGTGCTAATTGAACCCTCTCCTTGTACTGTTTTCGCCGGCTGTGTCTGTGTGCGTGAGTGCGTGCGTACGTGTGAGTGTGTGCCGAGGCAAGCCAAAGGCTCGGCCCAAGGTGTGGGCTGCCTCCATGGCCAGGGTCGCGCCGGCTGGCCGGACGAAGAGCCAGGCAGCCAGCCAGGCAGCCAGCCAGGCAGCCAGCCAGGCAGCCAGCCAGGCAGCCAGCCAGGCAGCCAGCCAGGCAGCCAGCCAGGCAGCCAGCCAGGCAGCCAGCCAGGCCGCCAGGCCAGCCAGGCAGCCAGCCAGGCAGCCACAGCCAGGCAGGGTCGCGGACGGACACCCGGACAGCCAATGCACTTGCTTTGCATACAAACGGAGCCGCAGCGTCGGAGGCGGTCGAGGACTTTGTTCCCGCGAGTCATTCAACAAATAGGGGCCCAGTCTAGCGCTCTTTTCGGCTCGTTTTCGGCAGTTGCCCCGCCACTAGGAAATGAGTCCACGACGATAGCGGCGTACTCGCAGAGAAGATAAACGATCCACGCC
>NW_023144634.1:6457742-6652869 GCF_012932325.1 Thrips palmi
TCGGACGGCGCGGCCGATAAACCGACGACGACGGCGTCTAGACGACTCGGTAATTAGACAATGTCGCGATGCAGTCGCGGCTGGAGTGCCCCCCCCCTCCATATCTAATCTTGCTTCCGCTGCGGCAGGACGCACTGCCGCGTTCCCAGCGTCAGACTGCTGCATTCAGTTCCCGGTGACACGGAGTATGCGCGGAGTGTGTTGTTTTCGCACTCCCAAAGTGCAGCCTGTGCAGCCCAAGCATCGCGCCAGCTTGCATGGGCGGCGCGATTTGATGCCACCCGCTGAATGGTGCAAAAGGGAGGTGGCGTCGGAGCGAAGCGTCGTGCCGAGCCGCGCCACTAGAAGTCAACAAGCGAGGCGCACCGCCCACCTATCGGCGGGAAAAGGGGCGGCCGGGTGTTCCAAGAACGCCGGGTCGAGGGGACCTTTTTTTCCGGGCGGGGCGGCAGGGGCAGGGCAGGGCTGTGACCCTGCTTGTCGAGCCGCCCGAACCCAAACGGGAAGCGCATTGCGTGCATTATGCATTCGACTCGTTCAAGTGAGTCAGCCGCTATCTCGTTCCCAAACAGACGAAGACAGGTGAGCGCGCTTGGGCCGCTTGTGCGTGCCACCCACTCGCCCCGCGCCCCCCGCGCGCCCCGCCCCTCCCCTTTCGCCGTCGAGCGTGGCCTGAGCGCGTGGTGCGATGCCCGGCGGCCTGCCATTGGTCGAGCCGACGCACAGCACGGCCCGTCCACCGAGACCGAGTGTCTCGCCGCCGCGGTGCCACCGGCCCCACCGGCGCTACCTGCCTCCGCCGCCTCCGCCGCGCTCAGCTCGTAGCGCCGGCCGACACCGCCGGGTTTAAGGTTTACCGGGGCCCCAAATTTTTACCGCCCCCCTTTCCGGCGGACGCGGTACGCCGATCCACCCCCTCCGGCCTTCGGGACGCTCCTTGGATGCGAGAGGTCCTTGATGTCCTCGACGGGCACCTGGAGGGCCCCTTGGGGCAGCGCGGCACCTTGGCCCCGCCTCAGCCTTAGCGCCTTGGCGGTCTGTTTGGCCATCCTTGGGCAGGCGACCCAGACGGCAGCCGCTAAACTTATGCAAATATGTTGCACCGCGCTCCGCGCTCCGCGCTCGCAGGCCGCGGCGCGAGGTGGCGTGGTGCTGGCGTGGTGCTGGTGCCGGTTCGCGTTCCCATTGGGCTCGGCGGCCTGGCGGTGGCGGTGGCGGCGGTGGGCTCGCTACAGGCAGGCGGCCGGGCCACACCAGGCCTCAGCAGGTGGCACGACGGGTTTTCGAAAGTCGCCTGATTCGCGAAACCACGCCCCGACACGCCACTGCAGGCCGCCTCTCTCGCACCGCAACGACACGCCGACACGCCCCGCGAGTGCGAGAGAGACGGAGCGACGAACGCATGGCGTGACTCCGATCGCGGCAGGTGATCGCCGTCCGCTGCCTTTCTGCAGTGCAGCTCGCGCAGCTCATGAGGCGCGGCGCGGGGGCGTGACAAGCTGTCAAGCAGCAGCCTCTCGGCTTCTTCTTCTTCGCCGCGCCGCCCCGCTGCCGCGCCGCGCGATAGCCCAGGGTTATCTCTCTCCCGCGGCTACCCGACGCACGCGCCAATCTCGGACCATCGCCGGCACGGCAGCCTGCCATCGCTCGGTCCCTCTCGCACCCCAGCACCCCATGAGTGCGAGAGAGACAGAGAGAATGAGCCTTCGACAGGACACGAGGGCCGAGCCCAAGACCCTCATGACGGCCCCGTGACGCGCGGGCCGCGCGAGCACTCGAGTGTAGTTGCGTGAAGTAGGGGCTCTAATTGGCACCTTGTCTATACCTGGTATCGCATGTCGCCGAGGGGAATCACTACAAACACACCGATACGGCCGGTGGTGCCGTGTTTGTGCCAAAAGTGAGACATTTTTCTGCCTCTGTTCTGTTCTACCACCACCCGACGCACCGCGGTGGCGCGCCACCACCACCGGCCGGCCACGCGCGTCTGAAGGCGCCGGTCAGTCACAGGACCTTGACAAGCGAGGTGTTTACGACGGTGGACCCAGCCCAGGGGCCTAAGAGCAAAACAAACCGGCCAATCGGCCCAAAACGTTTTCGGCAAAATTGGAGAGCGTGGTTGGGCTGGGGTGGTAAAGTCCAAATTCACTTGCAAGTTATAAATTCAGAAAAACTAAAGAAATAAAATTACCATTCAAAATCGAGAAAGGATTCCCGTTCCCATGGCACTGGCGTACAGTCCCTCGGTTTGTTTTCGCTCAAGGCACGGCCTCCCCCCCCCCACTCTATCTACGATCGGCTACTACGGTGGAGTGAATGGTATCTTTCCTACGGCAACTCTTCTCGCGGCAGCCAGGTGTTTTTGTTTTTTGATGCGTCCTTGTTTATTGTCCTGGGAGCGGGCTCGGCGAATTTTCGGTAAACATCTCGTGCGAGCTGCGCGTGGCGAGCTGCCTGCCTGGCGACCGCGATTTCGCACAGTGTTCCTCCACCGCTCTGTCTCTCTCACACTCGTGGGTGCGAGAGAGACAGAGCCTCCTCTTTGCATACACTCCCAATCCATCCAAATTACGCTCATCCACTTGAGGCTTCCCTGTTGCCTCGCATTGCCTTCCCCGCGCATATTTGCGTCGCCAAATCGCCTCCAGCCGACCGCGCAGCACGGCTAAGCACGGCGCAGCGACGAGTGCAAATGGGCCAATTACCTATCCAAATGGCGGCAAAGGGGACGCCCACACTGGCGAATCAAGTTGACACATTTTCTTACTATGTAATCGATCGAGGACCGTTCGAGGCAAGGGTACTCTTCCACCATGGGGTACAAAGGGTGTTCCTCATCCAAAAATAATAAATAAAATGCGGACGGTGGCGAAACAGTCTGAAAAATAATAATCCCATGTACATGGAAGGCGAAATTGTTGCTTTGGAGTTTGGCATTGGACCTCGTGGGCTGTCCCAGCACCACGCAGTAAAGCCCGATGATTTTAAAGATAAGGGATGTTGAAATGTCGAAGTGAAGCAGCGCTTCAGGGAAGTCCTCGGCGAGTTATCGCAGGAAGAAGCGCCCCGAAAAAAAAGAGTCTCGCGCCACGCCGCCGCGGTCTGACGCTGAGGTGCTCGGCTCGAGTGTTTGCGTGCGAAGACGCGAAGGTGTGGCGCTGCGAATAAATAAAATAATCACTTCGATGAAAAATAGTGCGCGGCGCGTGGCGCTGAGAGGAGCGGGGGGGGGGGGGGGCGGCTAAGGCGACACGAGCGCGTGCAGCTTCGCCCGCCGGCCGCTAGATAGCGCCACGGTCGCTGAATCAGCTGACGGCTGCTGGCTGCGCCAGGGCTGCTGCCGAAGAGGTTCCCAGGCCGGCCGCCGTCGCCGTCGGCCCGCCGCGGGGCCCCGAGTGCGAGAGAGACGGGCAGACGGGCCGGCCGACCCACACGCCGACCCCCACTCTGGCCATTGATTTGCTGGCTGCCTGCTCGCAGCGCCCCGCCGCGACGCGAGTCACAGACAAGACAGGCAGGCAGTCAGTTTGCCCGAAGCTCTTGTACCGCTCGGGCGTTCGCGTTCACGTCGGTAGCTGGACACTCAGTGTGTCTTTGTGCCTTGTCTACTCGCCCCACGCCGCAAGCTTGTCACCGTGGGTGTCGTGCTTGAACGCCAAGCTGTGCCTGTGCTCCAGACTCCGCAACGCGACGTTGCCCCTTTGTGATCCAGGCGAACCAGCTTTAAGTTTGTGATTTTTACCTTCAGTGAGGTGTGAACTGAGTGATACCGTCGACGGTGTTGTTGTCTTGGTGACGAACTCGAAGCACCGACTTGCTGAGGGCTTTGCCGTCCTCCTCCAGCGCGTTGGCTGTGCGATGGCCATTCCTAACCTCTCTGTGAGGTTGTAATTTCTTGTGAACAAGTGTACCCGGGTCTCACCCGCTCTAGCTGGCCATGTACAGCATGAACTACATCGGAAAGTTCATCAGCAACTTCCGAGACTTCTACAATGAAATCAACACAGCAACTCTTACGGGTGCCATTGATGTCATCATCGTTGAACAACCTGATGGAACCTTCACCTGCTCTCCATTCCATGTGCGCTTTGGAAAGCTTGGAGTTCTCCGCAGTCGTGAGAAAGTGGTAAGAAAGTTATATTCTGGACTGTACAACATTATCGATAAATCTTTCATGCATTTATTGTCAACTATTTTATTATTTGCATCACCCTGTAACTATTTAGTAACGAAAAATGGCATTTGATGTTACTGTGCTGGTTACAAGTTAAATTTGAGTTAGCATCTATGGGAAGCTGATTTTAATCTTCCTCTGATTTTTGTAATACTTGACGCAATGTCTCAATTAATTTGTTTGTCACACTCCAGACACCTGGATGATGTCAAAGATACGTGTCGTGCAATAAGCATTTTTAGTAGCGGATGCAAATCTAAAGCGTTCAGTCTGGTGCCCAACCAGATCCAACTAAATCCCGTTATCCCTACCTGTCTGCTGTGTGGCTTCAGCAGAAACAATTAGACGAGACTGTACACAGCCAAAATCAATTAAATGCAACTGGCACGGGAAGTCTTCCGCATGAGTTAAACTTTGGCCCAGGTTGAGCCGGCCTGTCTAGCATGGGAATGCCACACGACTCCAATGCCCTGTCATTATCTTTCTCCGAAAAGCTCCGAGACAATGTGAAGCGTTTGCACGGCAGCGCGGCACGGCGGCTACCACGTCGCGGCCACGCGATTCGCGGTCCAACTTGTCTGACAGGATGATGGCGGCCCGGACCAGCCTTCCCGTGCCAAAGTCCAAAGTCCCTGCGTTTGGCTGACTGGGACTGACGCACCGCGGGGCCGCGGGGCCGTGGACGCGGGGACGCTACGCGGATGTTGCTACCGGCCTGACGACCCGTGGGCCGGGCATGGGCCCCCCGATAGTCTGCCAGGGCTTTGACCACCTGGGCATCGTCCGCGTCCTTGCCACGCCACTTTAGATAGCGGAGGTGCTGATAGGACTGGCGGGGCGTTTGGTTGCCCCCGGCTACTGGCGGAGCCGGGGATCGAACCCTGGCCCCTGGCTGCCCCTGGCCCGCCTCGGCTCAGCTCGACTTTTGACCGAAAAGTACCCAACTCAGAACCCCTCCCCTACCGGGCCGCAGTAACCCAGAGCCAGCACCAGCCGGTTGCCGGGTGTTGCCTTGTTGCCAGCATGTCTGCCGTGTTGTACTTGTCCTCCTCCCCGCCGCCACTAACCCCCCTCCTCCCCCCCCCCTCCGCGGCGGCCCGCCTTTGTCAGGTGGAGACTGCTCTCGGTGTGGTACACTTCGGTAAAAAAGTGCGGCACGAAAAAGCGGGGCAACCAGAGCAGGCTGTGAGGTATTTTTAGTCGCTGCCTCGCTAGCTCCTCTCTTCGGTGGCTTTCCTTTCTGGGCGACGGGCCAGTGTACCCACGTATTGCCATTACCAGTGGAGGGTCGCATGAAGCCAGCAGCCAGCATACGGTGTCGCGGCAGGCTGCGGCCGGGCCGTCTTGCCGTCACTCGTCTGGTCCGTCCACCTGTCCGTCCGTTTGTCCGTTAGCGGCCGGTGGGTGACCTGTGACGCGGGGACTCAAGCGGCTCCCGCTGTGCCGCGGCTAGCCGTCGGCTGGCTGTACTGTACCACATAACACGTTGCCGCACTCACGTCACAGCCCGCCATCCCGGCCCGGCTAGGCCCGGCGTTCCCGGTAGGCTTGCTAGGCACCTGGCTGTACAAATAAGAGCCGTCTTTGTCCGCTCCGGGAGAGGGGGGCGGGGCGGGGGCAGTGTTGCAGTGCACAGGTCAGCTGCCCCCGCGGAACATGACCCGTCTCCGCACCCACACACACGACACGCGCGCAATGTAATCTCTTTTCTGCGGGGCCTGCTGCTGCATTCAGGTGGTGTCCGGTCCACAGCGGTCCGGCCGTGCTGGAGTGGGTGCATGGCAGCACGGCAGATGGCAGGCCTAGGCCACCGAGTTCTGAATGCACATGCCACCCGCCTGTGCCCCATTGTGGGTCGGGCGATAATCGCTCCAGCTCGCTCCAGTGAGGCCCGAGCACGAGGCGCCCAGGCGCCCCCATTCCAGCCGCGATCCTGGAACGCTGGAACGCCCTCTGGCAACGCGGTTTCCTTTTGCTCGTTTTTGGCGGCTAGGCGGCACGCTCGCCGCGGCTCCGCGCTCCGCGGCCTGGCCGCGATGCCGCGGGTAATACCTCTGGCGTGCGGGGGGCCTACAGCCGAGCCACTCCGAAGAGGCGGTGGTCGCTGTCTCGCTCGCACCCTTACTGGCGTCACTTGAGTGTGAGAAAGACAAGACTCGATGAGGCGGCAACTTGGTGGTGATTGCTCTTGCTTCCACCTCGCGGTGCCAATGTCGGGGAGGGCAAAGGTGTCCCGCCCCGCCCCGCCCGGCCTTGCTGTTCGTCTCCATCTGGAGCTCCACGATGACCGGTGTGGCGCGGCGGGGCGGGGCGGGGCGGCCCCTTCTCCTACTTGTGCCCCTACTCCGCGCTGCGCGCTGCCTCCTGCAGCAGCGCTGCTGCGGCCTGGCGCTGTTGTAACCCGTGATGCAATTCGTCCACGACGTGGCGGGGCGTGGAGGCGGGGTGGGGCGGGGCGGGCGGGGCGGGGCGGGCTGCATGGCGGGGTCAGGGCGACTTTTGACGGGTTTTGCACGCGATTCCGGAGATGGCGGTGCCGGGGTGGGCGGGGCGGGGCGGGGCGGGGCGGGGCAGCCAGGGGCCAAGGCTGGCGGCGCTGGCGGCGCTGGCGGGAGGGTGTGGTAGGCCGGGGGTGCGGTTTGGAGGTTCGGAACGGTGTTGCTGCTGCGTTGCTACGAGACTATCGATCCAGACGCGCCTCGCCTCGCGCCGCCTCTCCACCGCCACGGCGTGCCACGGCGCTGGCTCGCTGGCCGCGCCCCTCCCCGCCGTCGCACCCGGCCACCCGGGCCAGCGTTGCGCATGCCAGTCATTTGCGACCCCTGTCCGATGCCATTCTCCGTCTCTCTCGCACCCAGCCGCCCCGCGAGTGCGATAGAGACGGCGACGAAAGGACTCTTCGGAGTCCGTCTGCCTTGCCGAGTGGTTCCGAGGGATCATTTTGTAGCTCTGTCTCTATCGCACCCCTGAGGGACGCCTTGTGAGTGTGACAGAGACAGAAAAGGGGGGGGGGGCTTCCCGATGGCGTGCCGGTGGGGCTTACAGAGCGGCAATGCGGTGCGCGATGTTCGCACGCGAGCCCCCAATCCGCACATCCGCGTGCCGAAGCCGAGACCCAGCCCAGAGGCCCAGGGCCCGAGGGGCTCTACTGGGAGCCAGGATCCCCGTGGCGGCCGTGGCGTGGGTGGGGCAGGTCGGCGAACCCACGGGCCTTCAGCACTGCAGCATTCGTACGGCTTACAGTGGACGCCGCGCCGCGGGCAGGCCCCTGCAGGGGCAGGCTGATATGCCAAACGAGTCTGGTCCGACCTCGAGTGTGTCTGGGACTGTTTCGTCGTGGTCTGACGACCCCTGTGTGTTCCTCCACTGCTCCAGCCGCCGTCACTTTCTCTCTTTGCTGTGCCTCCCCAATTTTCTTCTTTTCTCTTTCCCTCCGCAGCCCCCCCCCCTTTCCTCCGCGATTGTTCGCTCTCGCGGTGTGGTGGCCACGCCGCGGACGGACTGTCCCCTCGTGGGCGGAAGGGCAGTCCTGCCTGCCGCGTCGCCGTCTCTCTCGCACTCGCGGGGCGAACCGTCCGGTTGCGAGGGAGACGGAGCGAGCGTTCGGCATCATAGGCGGCGGCCGCCACCTTGAGCCGCAATTATACGAACCTCTTGTGCCCTCCCTAGCGCGCTCGGATTCCGGACAGTGCTGTCTCTCTCTCTCTCGCACTCGTGGGGCGTGCCGGAGGCGTGCGAGGGAGGGAGAGCGACGAAAGCACCACGGCACCGCACAGGGCACCACGCCTTCCAAGGCCCGGCGAGATGCCCCACCAGAGCCAGGCAGCCAGGCCCACCTGGGATGGGAGGGCGCCCCGGCCTCATGGGGCCTCATGGAGTGGGCAGTGCCGTGCCAGGCAGTGCAGTGCGGCACAGCCAGGCACAGCCGTGGGGCAGCCTGCCCGTCCTTGTGCCACTTGCCATGCGGTGCTGTGCCTGCCGCCGTGTCCATGGCAGTCCATGGCGATGGCGTGCCTAGCGGATCCCTTCGCCTGCTCTGCACACTGATTCCGAGAGTCGTCTTCGTCGCTCTGTCTCTGTCGCACCCGCACGGGACGCCCCACGAGTGCGAGAGAGACAGAGCGATTGAGTCGCCGAGCCGGCGCGGCCAATGACAGCCGCCGGCCGTCCGGATGGATTGCTGTCGTCGCTCTGTCTCTCTCGCACCGCTGCGGAGCGCGCCGCGAGTGCGACAGAGACTGCCGCTGTTGGGAATGAGGCTGCCGGCGATTTGCTCCAATCGGTGGCCTTATCTAGGCGACTTTGGGGGCCGCAGTGTCATGTCTCGACGTTTCGTTTCGCAACCCGGTTTCTTCCAGCGGCATTTCGGGAGGCGACCTGGTTTTCTGGTCTTTCGCGCTGTAGTGGTTTTAATGCCGGGGTGACTCCGTTAAAACGCGATGCAAGTGTTGCAGCCGGCCTGTGCCGCTCACCGCGCCGCGCGCCCCGACGTGGACGCTCCAAGCTCGAAGCCGTCTAATTGCATTGGTCAAGGAAAACCGGTCGCGTCTAGCAGGGCGGCGGTAGGCGGCGGGTGGCAGGGCTTCTGGTCGCCCCTCTCTGCGCTCTTTCTCATTTGTTTGCTCTCCCACTCGCGATAAGCGCCTGGCCGCCGTCTGGGAACGTCGCCCACCGCGTGTCGAACAATCCCTGTTTTTCGTTAGGATTCAATAAATAATGTTTCCCAATTTTTTTGGCGCGAGGGTGCCGTACTCCGGCGGGCCCGCCCGCGGGCGGTTTGGCGCGAGTATTCCTGGACACAGTGGCTGCGGGGGACCGGCGGGCCCCGCCACGGGCACACTGTGTGGCACACTGGGGCACACTGGGCACCGCCAAGTGAGCTGAGCCGAGTCAGCTCGGCGAAAGAGGGCCGCCGGTTCGTTCAACCCGCGGGGCACGGCGTGGCGCGGCGTGGCCGCTGCCCTCTTTCGCCTCTATTGCCGATGCGTGGTGACATGCTGACAGTGACGTCACGCTGTTGTGACGGCTGACGCTTGCCGCCGGGGACTGGCGGACTGACCGACCGTCTGGACGACGCATGCCGGAAGACGACTGACTGATTCCGCGCGCAGTCTTCGCCGCTGTCTCTCTCGCACGCCTTGCGGGACGCTGCGGGAGCGCGAGCGAGATAGGCCATGAGCAGGATGGTACGTACGCCGAGTTCCCGGCGTGTGCCGCGAGCGAGTCGAGTCGAGTCGGTACTTGCAGCCGGTGAATCACTCGGCGTCGGGGTTGCCTCGCCTCGCCGCCGGGCCGTGAGTCAGCGACGCCATCTGGCGACGCCGCGGCGCGTCGGCGCCGTCCACACCCCCGTCATGTCCACCCCCGTGCTCCGCGAGTGCGAGAGGGACAGCGACGAAAACGACTCTTTGAAGTCAGTCTGCTGGTGGCGTGGCGGTCCTACCGGGACGCTTGCCGGCTTGACGCTCCCGAGTGCGCCCTTCCCTTTACAGTGTACGCGTGTACCGGCATCACGCAACGGTGGCAACCCTGGCAGGAAGAGCAGGGGCGGCGTCCATGTGTATCCGAACCGAACCCCTTCCCCGCCCCGCCCCCGGGTCAAGACGGTCGCGTGTCCTGCGGGCCTGTACATCCTCGTTCCGGGAGTCGTATGTATTAGTCGCTCTGTCTCGATCGCACCTGTAAGGGACGCCTGCGAGAGAGACAGCGAGGAAAACGACTCTGTCTGGTGGACGGGCAGGGTGGCGGTGTGGCGGCAGGTCCCCGAGGCGCGGTGCGGCGGTGCGGCGGGCGTCGCGGCGGTGACCTTGGCCCTTCCCTTCCCCGCCCGTCTGGATCGCCTGGGTGCAACTGGTGGGGTGTGGAGTGGAGTCTTGGTGGAAGGACGAGGACGAGGATGGGATGGACTTGGAGTCCCCTCCCGCCGCTTTGGCTGGCTGCCGACGCGTCCCTGCCGACGCCGCTGCAGACTGGTTCATAGAGTCGTTTTCGTCGCTCTCGTTTCCATGGTGCGTCCCGTTTGGGTGCGAGGGAGAGAGAGCGAGCGAGTCTCGGAATGAGTCTATACACTGGCGCGCGCTAACGCCGACTCATCCGGCGGGCGGGGGCGGGCCGCGGGCCGCCCTGGGTTCGACTCCCGTCCGTTCCGTTCCGCGCCGCCAGCGCGCGCCGCGTTGGACACGTTGCCAGGAGGCGGTTCGGCTAAATTGCCGGCTGCCCCCAGGACGTGTCGGTGTACTGTATGTCCGCGACCACGCCGACGAGACGTGACGTGCCCTGCCGCTCCGCATGTGCTTCTAATACCAGTCTTTTAATTTGGTTCCGCCCAGTGCAACGCCTGCAACGCCCACCGCGGCGGCGGGCGACGCGCCAAGTGCGGGAAAACGGGCAAAATAGTGGCACTGTCTTTAAATTTGACCGCTGCTCATGTTGGACTATGAACAAGTTTCGGTCACGTCATGGCCCGTCTGGAATCTCCCACAGCGTAAAACGCGAACCTGGCGAAAATAAATAATTCTAGCGTGATTACACAGAGTGAACCAATTAGGCGTGCCAGCGTTTCGCCAGCGTTGGAGTTCCACCTTGCGTGGCATTGGGTTCTCCGTCATTCACGGCATGGAGGGGAAAACTACGCTCTCTCTCACGTTGTTGTCGGTGTGCTTGCAGGTGGACATCGAGGTGAATGGCGAGCCCCTGGACATCCACATGAAGCTGGGCGACTCGGGCGAGGCCTTCTTCGTGGAGGAGGTGTCGTCGGACGAGCTGAGCGACGAGGTGCCGCCGCACCTGGCCTGCTCGCCCATCCCCACGGAGGGGGGCTTCCCCGCCCACTACCACGAAACCACCCTCGACCCGCTCGGCACTCTGGGGCCGCTGGCAGCCCAGCAGCAGACCGAGGAGTGGTCCAGGAGGAGGTGCAACTCTGAGGTAGGCTGGGCAAGCTTGACATTCTTTCGTTTCTGACTTTCTTCTTCTTTTATCAAGTTCTCAGTTTGAATGACCCCTCGCATGTTTTCTCCTGCAGGTTGTGAAGCGTACTCCAAAGGAGGCACCGATCCAGAAGTTTGCACAGGATGACATAGACGAGCACAAACCAAGCAGTGAAATTACATATGATTGGGCTCATGACTACAGCGCGACACCGGAATTTGTTAGTAATGAAGGGTTCTCGAAACTGGCTGCTCCCGCAAGCACCTCAGTAGAAACTCCCACTGCGACACCTGGTTCTGTGGCGAAAACCTTCAAGGCGGAAACTGTCAGCCCATCTGAAAATGGTGAAAGGGCTCGTAAACTCAGCACAGTATCTGCTGAGTTCAGGCCCATCTCTGACAGCTTGCCTAGCGGGTCACCCCCCAGTGGAATTAAATCACAAAGTACCAGTGTAGAAGTTGTAACCACTCCTGAAGATGGTCCTGAGGAAAGTTCCAAGTCTTCTGTTAACAAAAGAAGAAGACGGAAGAGAAGTGTGATGAAGAAGAAGGGTAATGGTGCACCCACACCGCAGCGTAAAAATAGTGAAGCAGGAGAAGCCTCTGATACGAGTGCATCAGTGGTTTGGGAGTCTGCAACTAGTATCTTGTCCTCTGGCAAGCCCAATAGTGAAGTTGCTGTGTTCACCATGGATGATGTTGATGGACTTCAGGTATCTACCATCGATGGTTTCAATTAATTTACGTTGATGCATGTGTTGTACCGGTCAGGTCTAATAACATTTTGTTTCCTGTTGCAGAGAACTTCACTTTCCCCCAGCAGTTCCACTGCTGCTGACACGATATCTATTGACTCACCAACATCTTCTTTAGATCATAACAAGGCTTCAGCAAATTTAGCTGCTGAGATTTCTAGAGACTTATCCAAAGTGCAAAATTCTGCTACAGATTTTCACTTTTTTAGTGACACTGAAACCCTACCGGGAAACAACAGGTATGTTTTCTTTACATTGGGCTTCTTTGGGGTGTGTTGGCTTAGTTTTATGTAACAGAATTTTCTTTTCAAAATCATATTTGTGAGCTGACTGGGTGTGGTGTTTGCTAGCAGGGGATCTGAAACGATTTTAAGTCGCAACCTCCGTTCTGCAAGTGATGGGATCTTGGCCTCCATTCCTGTGACTAAACCAATTAACGTTCCACTTGCTATTCCCGTCCCTGTGTCACCATCTCTACTAAAATTTTTGTAAATAACATTTAACTTATATAAGTACTTGCTTGAGTAGATTTGATTGTTTCTATCGAAACCTCTGTCTTGTTTTCCATTTTTTCCTCTGTTGAGAAGAGAGAAATATGCATTGCATTTGCTACGTGTATAAAATCCAACATATTGCATGACCTGACTTGACCTTTCATCCACTAAATTTATTCTATGATTATTTTATTGAAACAGTCCTATGCATGACTTGTAGGTATTGTTTGAGTACTATTTACCCACTCTGCCTAGGATCTCTAAAGGAATGTATATTAAAGATGTTGAAATGCAGGTGTCTGTAGTGCTTGTCCAACAGCTGTTCAGCTTGTTCAATGCCTTGGAAAATTTCCCCCTTTCTCTGTCTGCCTACCATCAGAATTGTGTGCATGAGTTCTTTGCCTGTGAAACTCCTGAACTGCTCTACAGTAATTTTGTAGTCAATTCTTGGTTTCATTATTTATTTCCATCATTTAACCTGTGCGCCTCTCCATTTGCAGCCCTGACGAAGAGGACTCGAGACCATGCTCACCCATTCAGTCAGACACTGAATTTGAAACCAACAAGAGGCCGGGAGGTGTGAATGCATCAGGTCCGTCTGCAGACTCGGCTTCTGGAGTTCCGCAGTCCTGGAGGTGGGGCGAGCTTCCTTCCCCGCCACCCAAGCAGAGTGGTGCTGGTGCCGACCGCACAGCAAACACCAGCTCCGATGATGAAGTTGCAAAGCAGCAAGATAATGGTGAGTACCTTAAGAAATGAAAATTAGGCTAAGCTACTACTTTAATTGAGAGCTTTGGGTCAGAGAGGTTTCATTTTATGAAGGAGTTGTCCATTCAATGGGTCAAGTTTTCTATGTTGGTTACTAGTGATGGTTCTATCTATTCACTTCGGGAATTGAGAAAATATACTTTTTCATCAAATATTTCATGAGGCAGTCTTAATTAAAGCATGCATTTATGTAATCTGTATGTTTCATGTAGCTGGGCTTCCTAGTTATGATTTTTTTTTAAATATTCGTGTCAATAGTGACTGCTCCTGAATGAATGACCTGTTCCTCATCTAATCATACAATCCCTGTACACAAGTTCCTCCCATCATACTCCCATGATTTTGAGCTATTTGTTCCCAGAGGGTAGTGGCATTTCCTGCTTTGAATCTTACCAAATTGTTTCTTCAAAGCATAAAAGAAATTTCCCCAAAGAATGCTATTATTGCTTTCTGCTTTCAACAACCTCTTAACAAAAATGAAGACAACAAACTGAAAATGCTACTGCCTGTCTGATGGGGAACATGTGGAACACTTTCCTTTGGTCAATTCTGGATTCTGGCTATCTTTACGCCGATTTGATAATGTTTATTTTTAAAATTGGAAACATATAGTAATCTTAAGCTAAGGCTGTTTCTTATCTGTTAAGAATAGTAATTTCTTTGGTGCATCTATGCTAGAGCTAACATTGGCATTCTCTTTCCATTTTCCTAAATTATTTCCTCGACTTGCAATCTTTGATTGTGGGTGACTGGATAAAGCTGCTGCGCAAAAGTCAATGCTGAGTGGAATGTTCAGCTTCATGAAGAAAACTAAGCGCATTCGGCACAATCCTGAGTCTGAGGGAATATATTTGTCCGAGTTGAACGTGGAGGATTTGGATCCTGAAGTGGCTGCCTTGTACTTTCCAACCTCTTATCAACGTCAGGGCTGCCCTGCCCCAGGTAACACATTTTACCTCAGCAATTACTTGGTACTGACCAGGTTGCTGTCACTGGAGTTTTTGACTCTGCTCGAGGATCCTACCTAGTTAGCACATCATTCTTTTGGTGTTGATAAGTTTTGTGTGGCTATTTTCTAGTTACATTTTCCATATTTCTTTTTTTCTGCCTTTCTTCATGCCTGCTTGCGCATGGAGGCTTTAACTTTCCTTGCCTTAGTCTTTTCCTTCCCCTTGTCCAAACCTTTATATGTGTTTAACTTTAGTTGTTTTCTTTGGGTCGATGGTGTGGGGAGGGGTAGATGTGACTTCTACTGTTTATGAAAGAAAAAAAAAACAACATGGTACTGTATTGTTACTGAGCAATTGTTCTTCCCCTTTTTTCTCTTTTGTTTTTTTATTGCTTTGTAGTGTTGTTTAATTTAATATGGTACACACATGGCTTAAAGTATTATTATTATTATTATTATTATTGGTATACAGTCTATCAAATGTAAGATTTTGGGTACCCTTCTGAAGTCTCAATTTGATTTTTATGAAATCTTCTGTCTTATAGGAGAATGTACATCATTGCAAAGGGATGAAGATGCTGAATCTGGCAATGGTCCATCTCTACCTCAATCTCCTCACAGTGTTGAAGGTGCCATTGGGGGTCCTAAGTCTGTTGACAGTGATTTTGAAGACTCCAAACATTCCTTCTTGGATAAGAAGTAAGTTGTTCATTACTCATATATTTTTCTTGCCTTTCTGATAACCTGTGATATTAATAACTGTTTTCTCCTTAATTACCAGTAACTTTGGGGATGTATCATTGTCCCTTTGTGGCAACATTAATTCTCCTAGCAGTTCGATTGCTGAGAAATTCTTGCAAAATCTTGTCACTTTCCAAGACCTCATTAATAATCCGAAAATTTTGGAAGATCCAAATCTTGTGGTGAGATATGATGGTCAATACTACAACATGAAAGCTGCTTCACCTCTAATAGTATCACTAATGGTTTTCCGTCGACCTCTTCCTCAAGTAAGAATTGTCATTCTTCGTATTTTGGCTCGTATTACTTGACATTTACCTACGTGAGTTTTGTAAGCACACTCTCTCTGAATTTTGCAGGATGTTTTAAAATCGTTGACCAATGAGTACATGCCAAACTCTCCTAATAATGTTAATGCTCAACAAGCCAAGCAACCAGAAAATGTTGCTGGAGGTAGAGGATACTCCTCATGGTTTTATTGGCGCCGTAATGAACCAAAGAAAATGGCTTCAGACTCAGCTGTTGGATCCTCATCCAGCTTTGAGAGTGAGCCAGCTAACATGACTGCATCTGCAAGCACCATTTTGGAGATGCCTGACGACACTTACCGTGTAGGAGAAGCCACTGATCGGTATGTGTCAGAAATTTTTATTGCGTAGTTGGTTTACCTTATTAATCAAGTAGCATATTGGTAGTGGTTCGTAAATTAATAAGCTTTCCATTGGGGTACCTTACTAACATTTTAATGTGTCTTGTGAAGCGATGGCCGTCCATTGACTTTGGATATCCCTTCTGCTGGCACTCAAGTTACTCTACCACATGAAGGAACCTCCGCTCAAGACCGGGGATTGCATGGTCTGCGAGATTCAAAAGAGTGAGTTCGCTTACTGTTTTATCTCATTTTCTTGCGATTTGCCTCTAACCTTCACTCAGTCTGTGCAACCTTCTAATCGCAAATAATTTTCTCAGCGCACTTCGCGAAGAAGGCTACAATGGATCAAATTCATCTGACTCAGATGATGCCCAGAGGAACAAAAGTGGAGTGAAAATACCTGTTGAAAGAAGAAGTTATTACCAAGCACCTGAAAAGTACAGGAAAACACTTAGGCTGTCCTCTGAGCAGATTGTAAGTTCTCCATTCTGTAATGTCTGTACTTAGCGAGAACTTCAACATGTTTTGAGTATAACTTCTACTTTTGTTTTCTTTAGGCTCTGCTGAACCTTCAAGAAGGTACAAATGAAGTGGTTTTCAGTGTCACCACAGCGTATCAAGGAACAACGAGATGTAAATGCAACATCTATAAATGGAGATATGATGACAAAATAGTAATTTCTGACATTGATGGCACCATCACTAAGTCTGATGTGTTGGGCCACATTCTTCCTATTGTGGGTAAAGATTGGGCTCAGAGTGGAGTTGCCCAACTGTTCACAAAAATTCAAAACAATGGCTACAGGCTCCTGTACCTGTCAGCTCGAGCTATTGGTCAGGCTCGCGTTACTCGCGAATACCTTCGCTCCATCAAGCAAGACGATCTCTCATTACCTGATGGGCCTCTTCTGCTCAACCCTACAAGCCTAATGAGTGCCCTTCACAGGTATTGTCTCTTTTTTATTTTATGTGGAACTGTTCTCATTCTTATAATCTGAAGCACAATCATATACTTTTTGCTTACAGAGAAGTCATTGAGAGAAAGCCAGAGGAATTCAAGATTTCGTGTCTCAGAGACATTCAAGCCCTATTCCCAAGTCACTGTAAACCATTCTATGCTGGTTATGGTAACAAAATAAATGTAAGTGTGGTAATCAGGTGACTACTTGTTTTTACAGACACAGAATTTTAAGAGATAAATTTTTCTTCGTACAGGATGTTTGGGCGTACAGAGCTGTTGGCATCCCAATATTCCGCATCTTTACTATCAACCACCGAGGGGAACTCAAACACGAGTTGACTCAAACCTTCCAATCATCGTAAGTAGAATCCAAGTTTCTCAATTTTTTAATCTTATTTGCAGATTTTTGTATAGTTCACTTTTTACAACTAATTTGAGGAAGCATGTGTGTGGTGTGTTTCAGTTTTGTCTGCTATTCTAAATATCTTTTACTTGTTTTAAAATTGTCATGCATGGTAGTCATGGTGGAGGAGTAGGTGTGAAGAAGACTAGCTTTGAAGTTAACGCACACAATAATCATCATATTTGATTAACTTCGCTAACTTGAAGGGAAGGAAATCTTCCTTACTGCATGACTCCTTTATAGAAAGTTTTCAATAATCATTGGCTAAATACACTTTTCTTTCTGTTAAGATAATAATACTTGATTTTCTTTTTTTGTCCTTAAATTAATTTTTAGTACATGTTTGTGCTTACATATCAAGCATCTTAATCATTTCATATCAGAGAGACACAAAACTATCACTCAAGTATTGTGCTTCTGCAATCAGTCAGTACTTACTTTTATTCCATTCTTCATTGATGTTAGATCAAATCATTTTCATGTCTTCATTGTGCTGTGCATGCTTTGTGTCAATGGTGGATGTCTTTCATTTTGCCAAGTCTGCTCTACTTTAGACTCTGTTCAGTTTGATTGTACTGTAGATTTGGTGTGTTGTTGATGCAGCTATTTTCTGTAGTCTGAAAGTCTCATTTCTTTTTATTTCAGTTATTCTGGGCAGAGTTGTATAGTCAATGACCTCTTCCCTGTTCTGACGTGTTGAGGAGGAAAAGCAACATCCATCCCAACTCACTTTAGATTAACTTAAAATAAATACAAATATGAAATATTTTTATTTAACATTCTTTGAAAACATGTCAATACTCTGAATATTTGTTCGCAAATCTCTCTTCTGTTATGCATAATGCCTTTTGAAATTGGTTTTAGCTTGTAGATAGTACTGTATTTGGTAGTTGGTATGGATGCATTGCATTACCATCGCAACTCATTTTTACATGGTAAGCACACAGGTGTTAGTGTCAAGTATAGTTTATGGTGTGGGCGGCGATGCTTTGATCAACTTCTTCTATGTTTGTGCTTCATTCTGCTTCACTCTTAACACTCAATATACCATCCTTAAAGTTTTTCCTTAGGTTATCCTGACTGCAAACAATAATTTTTGTGTTTAATCTTCCTTCTCCTCCGTCAGTCTTAATGTGATCCCATTTTTCCACAATTTTTATCACTCCCTACTCCAGCACAACTTGGTGATGTTACACCTGTGACATTTGCAGATAATTTGCTTTATGCTTGGTGGTGGCTTGATTTACTTTATCCTGCACTTTATTTATTATTATAAATTTTCACTTTTGTTTTGTAGCTTATAACCATTTTTTAGGAATGTTTTTGTTAGTGTTTTGATAAGTAATGAATTATAGAAGCTCATTGACTCAAATAAAATGGTAAATCTTATCATTGTTCACTGTTGTTTACGATTCTCTTCTTGGTGACTTGAAAACAAATTTTAGAATGACGAGTTTACGTTATTTGGGGGTACAAAATTGTCTGCCTCTTGTCTGTGTTTTCCTCTTTGTTTGTTAGCTAATTTCTATCCTCTCTTTTTTTTGTAGTTACCTGAATATGAGCTGTATTGTGGACCAGATGTTCCCAGCTCGCATTGAAGACACCTCAGAAGACTACACAAGTTTTGTGTTTTGGCGAGAACCTGTTGAAGATGTTCAAATTGACATTGATAAGACAGCAGCAACAGCTTCCAATTCACCTCCGGCCAAAACTGGGGCTGCCAGTGAGCCATCCAAAAAGGGAGTGAAATGAGCTAAGTTAGCAAAGGGAGAGTGATTTTATTATTTATTCCTTGTTCAATTTTGTCATGACTGGCAAAGTGTGACTGTTCTCTATGTACAAAGTTTTGCCCATATCACCTATACCTGAATGATAAAAGGTATTGAAAGCATTGTATCAAGCAAGGTTTACAGATAAGGGAAGAATTTGAACATGGCTCTTCCACATATTGCCTAATATGTGGTTCAGACATGTCTCTTTCTTGTACTTTATGCTAATTTTTAATTATGTACATATTTTGCATATTGTTGCTCTAAAACTCTCTTGAACCAGTTTTGAAACCATTAAGGAATCCTCACGGTTCGCTTAGGAGATTGGAGTGTTGCCTAGATTTACATTTTATTGTGTTTTAACTATTGGCAACAATATTTTATGCTTGATGAAGATAGGAATTACTTGTAGAAGAAAAGTATTAGGATTGCGAATCAATTTCTGTCAACATGTGTTGACGTGTATCTTTAATCAAATTAAGCGGATCTGTGATGACCGACAGACTGACTACAGTGTGGGAGGGGAGAATGAACGTTGTGCATAAGAGCGTGATTATCTTGTAGCTCTCTTGTAAATGTGTATTTAAGAGTAACCTGTTATTTAAGAATACTTTAGCATTTATTATATCTGTGAAATGTTACCATAGTCAAAAATGATATTGGAGATTACCCTTTACCCCTTTTTCTTTTAATTACTGTATTCCTTCATCAAACAAGGTACAATTATGTGTAAAAGAAAAAAAAATCAGTGGCCAATTACATATTATTTACAGCGTACCTCACTAGACTTTATTTTACTGTATACAAGTAAGAGCTACTCCTAGCTTTTACAATTACCAGTTTTTGAGTGATAATTTTTATTGTGATAATGGGGATTGCACGTGGACTGTGTATGCGGCCGCGCATGTTGATATTTGTAGTTATGCATACTGTAGGTAATCTTGCCTCAGTTATCTGTCCTGTATGTTCAATAAATGTCTCAAAAATTTAATTTTGTTTTCTTTTTCTCCAACAAAAATCCCAACAAAAACACTGACAAAAGTAAGAAGGAAACCGGGGGGCCCTCGCTCCCTTCCAGACGGTAGTGAAGACCGGTGAAGTGAAGACCCCCTGTGGTCGGAAAAAGATACATATGAAATGAACTGGAGTCGATTGCCAGACTCCACAGGCGTGACCTGACACCTACAAGTACGCGGCCGACACTGCTGATGCGAGCAGACGAGTAGAGGGGTTTTATACTATTGCCCAGGGAAGTCCTTGGCGAGGCGTGCGATGAGTTGCCTACCTCCTCGGCGTCGTCGCGCTCTCTGCCTCGGACTCCGTGCCGCGCTGCACGTTGACGTTGACATTGGCGGGGCAATGGCGTTGCCGTGGCAATGCCCTCAGAGGCTGCGCTGTCTCGCTATCTCGCTCGCGCCTCGTCCGCGGCCATTGGGAGCGGCAGAGACGGCCGATGCGCGGTCCAGCTCGCCTCCGCGGCAGGCCCGCGGTTCAAGTTCACCCGCCAGGCCGTCAACCAATGGGCTTGCAGCGCGTGTCGGCGACGTCGGAGAGGAGGAGGGGCGATGCGCGTGGCAGGTCGTGGCGGTGCTTCGGAACGATCCGGATTGAGTGAGTGATTGGAGTCGATCCGGACGTCCGGGTGGCCGCCGCCACGCCGCCACGCCCACCTCGCCGACGACGCCCCCTGCTGGGCCTGCCGCCGGGCCCGCCGGGCGCCGCGCGAAGGAAAACGAAAACAAAGGAACGGTCGGCAGCATTATCATTACAGCGCATTACGGACGAGGAAGGCGTAAGCGCGGCCCGAAAGCCGAACGCCGAACGCCCGGCGCGTCGACAACGACGCCCGACAGGACGCCTTCACGCCAACAAGGGCGCCAGGCTGTCCAGGAAGAAAACGGGCGTACACGCCGCGAATAGAGCCATTCCATTCCAGGGTGCGCGCCGAGGCGGCCGAGGCCGGGACTTCCCCACGCAGTGCTGTGCAGTGTGCCTCCCCCGCGGCCAAGTCGGACCGACCGACGGGCCGACAGGTGCGGCACCGGGCGGGTCCACTTACCGGGACCGATAATTTATCAATCAGGCGCCAGCAGGCCAGCGAGGAGACCTGTCTGTCTGCCTGTCTGCATGTCCGTCTGTCCGTTCGCCGCGGCCCCTACGTTTTACCAATCCTGTTCACTTTTTCGGCCAGGCCTCCCCTTGCTGGACTCGTGGAGTATCTCCAGTGGAGGAGACGCGGTGCGCGGTGCCGTGCCGGTGCCGTGCCGGTGGCTGCAGGTCCATGGAGATGGGCTGCAAACTGGTTTGTGAATGCGGCAATGCGGCCACTCCACTCGGAAGCGCCGCGCCATGCCCTGGCCGTGCCGAGCCGAGTGGCGCGCTCTAGAGACCAGTGATGTAACTACCCCTTCCCCTCCGCCCTCCAGCGATAACGCGTTAAGGCCCTCTGCTAGGGCCCTCTGCCCTCTGCGGAGGGAGTTGGCTGCGAGTTGCAGCCGCGCCGTTGTTTGCGAATAGATCGGTGCTCATTGATTGAGCCACCACCCGACTTGGAAGGAATGGTGCTGTCTCGCTCGCACTCGTGGGGCGCCTGGAAGGGGCGTGAGAGAGGCATAGCGACGAGGCGCTGCGTGGAATCGTGGAATCGCATCACACAGGCCGTCCGAAGTCGGTTTGTGTGCCGCGGAGCGCGGCGTGTGGCCCACTCGGCCACTCGGCCCGCGAACGAGGCCAAAGGCAGCCAAAGGCGACTAATCGACTAATCGAATCGACCAATCGATGTGCCAGTCGAGCAGAGCAGCGGCCACTGCTTCCAGATTCCTGCATATCTTTACAAGAAAACCTGTCGCGTTACCCGTTTCATGTTCAAACCGCACCCGAAACGAAAGCAGGCTGCAGGAAGGGAAGTTTGAGCGGAGCGCCTCGTGCAGCCGGTTATTCTGTCTCGAGGGGTACATCCTGAAGCTGCTCCGAGAACTTGGATCCCGAAAGAAATCGGTGCATGGTGAGACATGAACCCCGCGACCCGCCGCCGAGTGCCACGGCTGGCTATTCGGTCTCCGACACGGGGTACCGGGTCCGGGCCTGCCACGATCCGTGCCTGGCAGGTGATGGACCTGGCAGAAGCCCATTTTCGAAATTTCTATCTCCGTCCCGTCGACGCCGTGTAGCACCAGCACTACACCGTAGAGCAGCACGGCGGCGCCATGGCGGCGCGCGGCGCGTTGAGCCACCGGTCGACCTTGCCTCACCATCCGCCCCCTCCCCCTCCCCCTCCCGCTCTTCCTGCGTCTGGACGGTCTGGACTGCGAGACGCTCTTCCGGACCACGCCGCGCCACTGCTACGTACGTCTGCCCCGCGTTTATTGTTTAACATCCGAGCAAAGTGCTCGCCGGCGCTACCAAATAGATTACGTCGGCGGCCTTTCCATTTCGTGGTGGCGCCTGAATGGGGAGGGTGCAGGCGCAGTGCTAGGAATGAAGCGAATGTGCGAACGGCCGGGAAGAGACGCGAAACGCGCCACTGTAACCGTGGCAACGCGTCCACAGTGGCCGTACGCCCGTGCGCCAGTACCCGGTTTCAACAGAAGACCGCCGCGACTCGGTTCCAAGCGAGTGCGCAAGGCGAAGCAGGCGAAGCGGGTAGAACCGGATCGCGCCTGCAGAACGCAGTGCACTGCCGCCTCCCCCGCCAACCCCGCGACGCCCGCGACGCTGCTAGAGCTGCTGAAAATCCTGAAAAATTGCCGCGAGTCAAGAGTGTTTACGAGTCAAAGACTCGACAGCATGACGCAAACATTGTAACAGCGAATCGCACGGTGCGTTTGGCGGTGTAGTGTGCGTGCGAACGCTTTGCGAACGGCTTGCGAGGCGCTAAGCGGGCAGGCCCCACCGCCTGCCCCATTGGCCCCCTAGGCCCCGCGCGGGGTGGGCGCGTACTTAGCATGCCAATTCGACTGGCTGCGTCCGAGGTCGGTCCACGTCGAGGACCACGTCGAGGTCCACGCGGCCTCTGCGGCGACGCGGCGACACTGTCGGACTCGGCCCGCGGCAAGGACCCCTCGCGGCATTCTCGCACGCATCGGCCTCTCTCAAGGAGACCGCCAACGCCCCCAGAGGCGGCCAAACGAAATTCTCTTGACGCCCCTGCGAGTAGGCAACCGCAGGCGACTTCGACTGAGCTCGGATCCGATCCACTCCTGTCTCAGTTCCATTCATTCGCGCCAGCAGGTCAAGCGAAACTCTCGCCTGGCCGTGCGAAACTTCGACAGGGCCTCCGGCCGTTGTCGCGTGTCGCAGCCAGAGCCAGCTCTTTATGGAAATGGCGCCTCTTCTTCTGTCCTTGTCAGCGTGTTGGCGTCTTCGGCCGCCGACGATGGCGAGGAGAGACAAGGGGAGACGACGCCGCGGCTGCCGGGGCCTGCCGGGGCCTGGCGGAGCCTAGCCGGTGACACATAACAGGCGTGTCCTTCTGCTGCAGAAAACTTGCAGCCTTCCCGCATACCTTCGCCTCATTGGCGAGCCGGGGAGGGGGGGGGGGGCGAGGGGCCGAGGAAGAGCGCATCTGTCTGCGGCTAGCCTAGCCTGGAGTGGCCTGCCAAGCGACACACACACACACACACACACACACACACACACACGCCTACACACACACACACACAGACACACGCACACAGACACACACAAACACACTCACACACGATTCCAGTAGTCTTCGCACGCTGTGAATCCTGTGCCTACTCTGCCAACAGCGAAGCGCGGAGGCACTACTCGCACGGCGAGGCACCGGGCAACGCCAGCTCCTCTCTGTCTCTCTCGCACTCTGGCGGTGTCCCCCAAGGGTGCGAGAGAGACAGACACCAGCCCGCACGACACGTCCCACGTTGTGCAACTTTGTCTACGGCTGCGTCTACGTCTGCCGGAGGTGTGTTTGTGTGCGTGTGTGTGTGTGTGTGTGTGTGTGTGTGTGTGTGTGTGCGGGGGAGCTTTGGCAGCGGCACGGTCTTTGGCACGCCGCGTCGCACCACGGGCCAGGACGGACCTCGGCAACCTGCAAAAAAAAAAAACTAAAATAAAAGGGAGTTAGGTTGCTCGGCGGATCGCGGACCCTTCTAGGCTTTCCTTCTAGGGGCGGCTCACTGGGTCAACCCAGCCCAAGGCGTGCCAGCGGCAGAGCAACAGTGACACATGTTGCGTGCTCCACGACAAGTGGCGTCCAAGGCGGGGCCGGCAGGGCCGGCAGGGCTGCGTCCTAGACACCAACAGCCTCGACAAGGAGGTGCATTCCACTCACTGACTTTTCGGACGGACAATCGCCCCGAGGAAAGCCGCTCGGTCGCCAAGTTAGGTCATTATTGGCAGAGTGAAGCGGCGCTTCTTGCTGCTCGGTGCCTCTCAGTACCTCTCGGTGCTCGTCCTGGAAGGCGGTGGTCTCGTCTCGGAGGCCTCGCCGCGCCCTCCCGCCAGCAGCCCGACGGCAGGAGCCACCAGACTGATTCCGAGAGTCGTTTTCGTCGCCCTGCCTCTCTCCCGCACTCATGGGGTGTCCCGTGCCGTGCAGGTGCGAGAGGGATGGAGCCTCTCGGAATGAGGCTGCGGGCCCGCCAACGGTAGCCAGCGGCAGCCAGCGGCAGACGATGACTCGGCAACACGCTAACAGGCTAATTGCACCCAGTCGCAGGCAGGGCTGTGATCAATGGGAAGGCAGGCGGAAAAGCTGGCAGAAAAGAGCGCCGTATGATACCTACCATCCAAAACAAAAATAAATTTTAAAACAGCAACTTTGATAATTTTTTTTTAGAGGACTCTATTAGTGCCCCAGCGTTTGTCCCGTTAAATGGGCGTCCTTGTGGCGGCCCGGCGGAGTGGCTCACTGCGCGTCCAAAGCCGCAGACGACCCGGCGCGGCCCGGCGCGGCCCGCGGTGGTGCACCAGGTCCTGCACATCCCGCGGCTGGCCTGTCGCTTTCTCCTCGCCGGCGGGGACCTTGTTGTCGTCCACATGCGTATCGCCCGTCAGTCGTTTTCCCCGACCGCTGGTGCACCCGCGTCGGCGACGTCACCGGGGAAGCCCAAGGGTCACTGTGTGACGTGGAGGTGCCAGCGGATCGAGTGGAGGCGTCGACCAGGCGAGGACCACGACGAACGTCACCAGCTCTTGTTAGATATAGCTGCGGGGGCAAATGATTAAACCTTTCCTTCTTTTTGAAAAAAAAAAATAAAAGTAGGCAGTATGGGAAATTGCAGGGCGCGTGTGCAGCGGCCGTGCGTCAGTACGGCGTGACGTCACGCGGCGCGACGCACGCCGCCATGTCGACCCGGATCGCGGTCAACGGGTCAACCTGTCAACAAAGACGATGACGACGAAGACGGCCAGGACGCTTCAATCGGCCGCCTCGCCGCTTCCACAGGTCCGCCGAAACGTCAGAGAGACTTTGGCGCCGGGTCTGAAACGGCCGTCTCTGACTTGGACACTGACACGCGTGGGACTGCACGCGGCACGCAAAGCGGCAGGCTTGCTTCCAGTGTGGTGGCGTCACGCCACGGCCGGAAACGGCAGCGCTAATAAGGAGGAAGTGAACCGCGCGGCAAAATTCGAACTCGTGTTGTTGTTGTCGTCGTCGCGGAGGAGGCTGTGGTTGTTCGCCGTTGTTGTCTTCCGATACATAGGGCAATACACCGCGTCGATTGCGCGCTCGCGATAGCAGTGTGGGGCCAGGACGGGAACAGCAAGGTCGCCGGGGTGTTGACCGGGCACTGTGTTAGTGTGTGTGTGTGCGCGCATGTGCGGCTGTGCGCCTGTGTGCGTGTGTGTGCAGGACGCAGGTGGAACACTTCGCGGAGGAGGCGGCTGTTCTTTGCACCAGGAAGTCCGCAGGAAGACAGACGACGCCGATCTGGGCGCGCCAGTGGCGCGGCAGCAGCAGGAGCAGCCGAACGATGAGCTCATTTTAAAATTAGGGTCCACTGGGGAAAGGGGGAGGGGTAATGGGTCTGGAGCGGCCTGGAGGCGGAAGGGGGAGGGGGGAGGCTTCGATTCCGGGGCCGGGCCGTCCCGTGCCCCCGTCAGCGCGTTTCCGATGGCTTTGTCTCAGGAACAAGAAGCCACAGGAGACTTGAACGCGGGGGACAGGCCGCCAGCCGTCTCTCCCCCGAGGACTTCCCCGCGAGTGCGAGGGAGACAGAGCGAGTCGGCTGGGCCGAGGTGCAGGGCGATGCTGCTCCTTTTTCCAGCGGCCGGACGGGGCTCTTGGCTTGCCATGTTTACAGTGCCCAGGCAAGCCGTCATGTCCTTGCCGCGCTTTGACAGTGGAGCGGCAGAGCGAAGCAAAGCAAAGGGAATACGCAGCGAAATGCGAATGCGAATGCGCGGTGGGGCGATGGAGTGGGCGAGAAACGACTTCCTAGAAAACCGGCGGCAGTGGCCGCAAGCTTACATTTAACGACACATTTGCGGGTGTCCGTGCAGTTTGAACGGCGCCTTCGTCCCTCTCGCACTTGTGCGGAGTTCCGTAAGTGTGCGAGTGAGACAGGCAGGGCGCCGAAACGCTGCGCGGAACCAGCCTGCGTCAGGCCGGCTGGAGCTGGAACATGGACATTACCTCCACATCAACACGCCGCGGGGCGGGCTGTGGGCTGGGAGCGGGGAGGCGAGACTAACCCTTGCAGGTCCACTTTTAATGCGCTTCTTTTATGGACCCATGACATGGTCTAAACAGCGTCGATGATGATGATGGTGATGATGATGACAACGGCAGTGGCGCCACGCTGGCCGGACCGCCCCGCGGCCACGGGACGCGCCCCGACAACGCCGACCACGTGGTGGTGGAGGAGGCCGCCCCCGCCCCGCCGTCTCGCCGCGGAGGGGGGCTTCGCGGGGGGCGGGGCGGGGCGGGGGGGCGGGCGGGGCGGGCGCCGGGGCGCGCCAAGCCCAGCGACCGGCGCCGCGCAGCCCGCGCAGCCAGTCTACTCGCAAAGACGGCGAGCTGCAGCCCGGCCTGCCGCGCGCCCCGCCGGACCCGCCGGACCCGGAGGCGAGGAGGAGGTGAAGCAGGGCCCCTACCAGGCCGCCTGGGGGACGAGGAGGACGGACACGGAAGGCGACGCGACGCGACGCGGCGGTGCGCTCTGCAAGGACGCGCGTCTCGGTGTCTCGGTGCTAGTGAGTCGCAGTGTCGACGTGCAGCCGCGTGCAGCCGGCCGGCGCCGTCCTGGGCGACGCGCTGCGACGTGCGAGCGGGACGGAGAGCGCGACGCGACGCCAATTGGAGTGAGACAGCCGTTGGGGCAGGGCGTGGCGGGGCGGGGCAGGGCGTTGGCCCACGGGGGCATTGCCTCGCGCGGCCTTGACAGCGGGCAAGGCACGGCGAGGCACGCCAAGCCAGCCAAGCACAAGGCGGCGATCCCTGCACCGCCTCCGCACAAGGTCCTTCGCTTTTATTTTCGCCGGGACGACGACGCGGTGCTCCCCCGTCATTGGCCGGCAGGGGCCGGCAGGCACCCCTTCCGCCGCCACGCCCGCCCGCCCCGCCCCGCCCCGCCCTGCGCCCCGGCCGGCCGGGTTCACGACGCGTTCGTGGAAACTATCCTTCGCCCCCTCCAGCTCCCCACCCCCTCCTTCGCGGAGACGCAGACGCCGCAGCCCGGCCCGCCCGGCCCAGCCAGCCTGTATCACACGGTTGACATTGAGCGCGGGCACGGCCACGCGCCACGCGGCCCTGCATATAAAAGTGAAGCGTCCCCTCCAGACCCGCACCAGATTGAATCCCGCCGCCGAGCCGAGCCGAGCCGCGCCGCGCCGTCGAAACCGAAAGTGATCGAGGATTACTCCGCCAGTGCCCTCCGTGTTTAGTGCCCAGTAAGTGGAGGAGCAGGTCCACAGGGTAGCCCGCCCGCCTTCCAGTGTGTGAGTGTGTGTGCGTGCGGCTGTGGTGCCGACACAGTGCCAGTGTGCATCACCAGTGCAGTGAAGAGCCAGTGCAGTTCACCATCACTCATCGCCGCCAAATCTTACATCGTCACCATTGCATCATTTTCATCCCCATCACTTCACCATCATCATCACCCAGTGCAAAGTGCTTCGCGATCGTGGAAGTGATTCTCGACCCCAAAACGGGAAACCTCTGTGGACATTCTGCCGTGGACCACAGCCTTACTGTGATGAGGAAAAGATTGCGCAGTCGTTTCAAGTTTCGAGGCGTGGTGCAACTGGGATGGCTGAGAATTTCGCACCAGAGCTAACGGGCACTAAAATATTTGGAGGCATCGCCTAGTAATGAGAGGGGATTATTGTTTTTATGGTGTGCCTCAATTTCATATTCTTTTGCGTGCGGTGTGCAGTTGTGGCCATTTCCCTCGTGATTGAAACGGATCCATTTTCTGGTCATCTTAAGGCGCCGCCAAGGATTTTTGTTCGGTTTTTGAGGTTAAACAGTTGAGAGAGCACGTCTGCAAACGGCAATCCCTGCGGTTAGCCTTAACGCCACGAAAACGACGCGCGCCTTCCTGAGGATGCCCGCCAAGGACGTGCGGTGCTTAGCCGCGAGTGCCGTGTTAGTGTGAGTGCGCGCGTGCCCAGTGCGCGCCCACTGGCGAGACTGCATTTTTTGCCCAGTTCGTTTGAAAACGTTGACGAGAAAAACTACGGGATTTCAGTTTAGTTTTTTCCTTTGGCACGCTGATATCGGTGATCGCCAAGGCGAAGGATGCACCGGGAGTACGGCGAGGGGTGCATTGGAGCTGGGCTCCCCCCTCCACCCCTCCAGCCTGCAGCACCCCGCGCCCGACCCACCGACCCGCGCCGAGGACGAGTTGTTACTTAACCGGGTACCGGGTACCCGTTTCTCTGGCATCAACAAGGTAGCCGTACTACTCAACCCCCCTCCCCCTCCCGCCAAACTTCGCCTGTTTTTGCCGCTGGCTTTTCGTTAGACTGTGGCCATGAGAATCCCCATGGCCCCCCGTGGGGGTGCGGGGCTCCAGGGCCCCATGGGAGGCGCGGGAATGAGTCATCGCCAGGAAGCGGCAGATACTAATTCATTCTAAAATTTAAAAAAATTAACAATGGAAAACTGTTTTTGTTTTGTTTTAAAACTGTGTTATTGCACTTTTAAAAATGTCCTCGAGTTCTTGGCGAGCGACGCCTCGGAATCAGTCCGCCCGGTCCGCGTCAGGCACTTGTTTTGGCGCTTTGCATGTGCCATTCAGGGAGCGGCGCGGCAGCGTGGTTTCCAGCTGTTTTGTAAGTCGCTCGCGTGCCCGCCGGGCCTGACCAGCGTGGCGGGGCGGGGCGGGGCGGGGCGGGGCGGGGCGGAAGCTGCCCCCGGCCGTCGCGGCCCTCCGTCTGCAAAACGGCGGCTGCCTCGGCGGCACAATTAAGGCCGGGGTGGACAACGAGAGCGTCATCGCCGCGTCGCCAGGGCACGCCAGGGTTGCGTCGACGAGCCGCAAAACGCGGTGGCTTGCGCCGTGGCGCCGACGGCTAAACGAGGGGTGGACAGTTCGACGGCGTGCCGCGTCACGGCGGGGGGCGGGGCGGGGGGCGGGGCGAGTCAGGGCGCGGCGGGGTGGGGCGGGGCGGGGCAGGCCGCGCGGCCCTGGTCCCGGTGACCTTGGTCTCCTTTCCGTCCTTCGAAATGGCCGTGCTCGGCGGGGACGGCGCGGACGGCGGGGACGGTGGGGACACTCTTGGAGTCGCCGCGGCGGCCGCATTCTGCCTCTTGGCCCTCAAGGTTCTCAAGGTTCACCGCGGACTGGCGGAGTGTGTGAGGTGAGGCTAGAGCTTCCTGACCTGCCGTGCCGCACCGTGCCGTGCCGTGCCTCCGCGCTTTCTCTGGTTACAGCACGCCACGCCGTGCCACGCCACGCCGTGTAACGTGCCGGTTCGGCCCCGGCTCGACCAGGGCGTCCAGGGCGGCCAGGACCCCTCCACAGACTCCACGCCGGCCTGCGAGCCTGGCCGGCCCGGCCAAAACGCAGCCAAAGCACTGCTTGTCCCACTCCGTCCCACTCCCACTCACGCATCGCGTCGTGCAGCGCTAGCGGCGGCGTCTCTGTTTCTGTCTCCGTCGCTCTTTTCGTCGGGTTGCGGCGGAGCGGCGCAGCGGCTACCGACGGCACCCTGCCCGGCCGGTCGCGGTCGCCTTCGCGTCGTTCACGTTCTCGAGACTTCGGCGCCGGCGGCTTGAACCGCTCGAAACAGCGCGCCTGCTGGCAGACCTGGCAGGCTGCTTCACCGACCTGCTCGGCTCTACGGAATCGCATCGGCACCGGCTTCGGTCCCGTTTCGGGCAAAAGGACTCCCCCGATTTCCAAACTGCCCAACGCACGCAGTACGCAGGGCTAGGTGCACGGACGCGTGGCGTAACGTTCGATCAATCCATGTTCGAAAAGCCGGTCGGCCTTGACGAACGGTCTGTGTGTGTGTGGTGCGTGTGTGCACACGTGTGTGTTTGTCTGTGTTGGCGGGTCGTGTGTGAGCGTTAAGACCGTTCAAACGTAATACATTGCGTCACTGCGTCGAGCGGATGGCTCCTTAAGCGAGTAAACGTGATAATGACTCACGGACACGCACACACACACACACACACACACACACACACACGCGCGCGCGCGCGCGCGCGCATGACGCGCAACCGCGGCCCGCTGCATGTCGCCGGGTAAAGAAATTCCCCCAGGAAGAGGCTGGTTTTGCCGCTAAACAGAGACCCCCTCGATGAGACGGACTAAGTGGCTGCATTATGACCCCGCTCCAGCCCCGTCGGGCGAGCCTAAGTGTGTGTGTGTGTGTGTGATTGTGTGTGCGCGTGTGTGTGAGTGTGCAAGCGTGCGTGTGGCAAGTGTCCAAGGTGCCCCGCAGGCTGCACCTTGCCATGCCTTGCCGGCTTGCTGACTCAGCACGTTTTAGGGAGCCCCCATGACGGTGCAACGCAGTGATGCGCAGAGCAAAACAAACACACTCACACACACACCACGAGGAGTAACTAGCCACCCGTCTGTGTTTCGGCGCGTCGTCGCCCTGGCTGGCTCGTCCTGCGACCCTCTGCATCCCGACCGCCCTGCCGCCGCCCGGCCCTGAGTGCGGTTCGTCACAGAGTCACAGAGTAATGGCACTTGTCGGTTTGCTCTTTCGCTCTCTCTCTCTTTCGTGGACCCAGGCACCGTGGCGTTAAGGGCGCCGGTCGCGCCGCGTCGCGCCGCGTCGGCCTCTGACACCGACGCCAGCCGGCGGACCGAGTGCGAAGAGGCGCGCGTCTCTCTCGCACGCCTGGGCCGTCCCGTCGGGGTGCGAGAGAGACAGAGCGTTGCCGAATCTAGCTGCAGGCGGATGCGCCGCACGCAAGGCGGCACGGCGAGGCGAGGCGTTGCGGAATGCTGGAATGCAGGGGAGGGGGAGGCGGTACCGACGCGGTACCCGCCGACGCGGTGCCCGCCGACGCGCTGCCCGCCGACAGGTGTCGCAGGGAGCCAGCCGCGCATCGGGCTCGCTGACCGGGCAAAGGTTCCCGCCGGGGCACGCCGGGGCACGCCGGGGCACGCCGGGGAGAGGGGACGGCTCGCCGTCCAGTCGGGTCGCGCTCCTGCCCGACTTACACCGCGGAAAAAACCGCCAATCATGGTTGTTGACAAACAACAACGGTTTGAGGCTTCTCCGCGCGCCGCCAGGCGCATGTGGTCTAGCCCTTAATGGTAATGGTAATGGGAGGCAGACTGTGCTGTCGAGCAGCGGTGTTCGGCGGGCCTGCCTACCCCGCCTCCGTCAGGCGCCTGGGAGGTAGGCTGTGCTGTCGAGCAGCGGTGTTCGGCGGGTCTGCCTACCCCGCCGACGGCAGGCGTTTTCTAACAACTTTTTGAAATAAATGACAACTGCAACCGTGTCCTTCGCAGAGCCACCATGTCTGCCGCCCAGCTGCTCGTCGGCGCCCTCCTGCTCGGAGTGGCGCACGCCCAGTTCCTGCAGGTGTCCTCCGACCCGTCCGTGGCCCTGCAGCCGCCGCCGCTGCACCAGGGAGGCTTTGCCAGCTTCTCGGCCCAGCCCGTCGCCCCCGCCTTCGTCCAGGTAGGGCATCGAGTAAAAAACTGTGAAATGGGGGGGGGGAATAATTTTTGACAGTGTGCTTTGGTATGAGCGTCCTGCTGCTCCGAAACTACACTGTCATTTGGAGCCGTTTGCGCGGGATGGCAAAACAGTGTCGTGACTGATCCGCTTGCCTGCTCGCCGCAGGCCTTGCCGCAGGCCCAGGCGCTGCAGCCGCTGCCCATGCTCCGCCAGATGCAGCAGCAGCAGCCGCTGGCCCACCACTCCGTGGTGAGGAACGCCGAGGAGGAGGCGCGCCTGCCCGACGAGCTGCGCAACAACTTCTACAAGAACCCGCGCATCGCCGAGGGCCTGGCCAAGGAGTCCTGGTTCACGCCCGGCGAGGAGCAGGTCCTGGACCGCGAGGCCGAGAAGATCCCCAGGGAGCAGGTCTTCAAGCTGCTCAAGAACGCCGGCCTGGTGCGCCGCAGGTAGACCACACCCCCCACTTGCCGACGTCCTAGCCGAACCGAGCGAAATACTTCCTTAAAACAGTGCCCTGTTGACGTTGGGACGACCCCGTCAAGCTGGCAACGTTTTGAAAAAATATTTCGAAAGTCATTTGCTGAGATGAATACCTTTCAGTAGTGTTGATGGGAGGAGGAACTCCGCTTTTCGATGTGAACACGCCCCATTATGCTGACTGAAAAAATGCGGAGTGTGTGTGTCAAAATCTCGAGGAAGGTTTACTGACTGTGAAAATCGACTTTGCATAGTTTTAACATTTAAAAGTATGCGAGTTCAAATGCTTCTTTTAGCGTTATTTCGTAAATAATCAAAATTTAGGGCAATTCGTCTTCTTCAGTACAAAGTTTGATTTGTTTTTTAAAAAAATCTGCACTAATTATTTGCCATGTTGGCGTTTATCGATTTTGCTGTTAGTTTCTAGTGTAGAAATCAGATGAAGCCACGCGTTTGAATAGCGCTTGTTTATGAAACACGCTAGAACGACGCGAGGCTTCCCGTCTTTCATAAAGTGCCAATACCAAGTCACGTCGTTAAAGAGCACACCGCTGCTCTTTGGCTGGCCCAATATACCGTTCATGAAAGAGATTTCTAGGTCCAAAACTGCCACCCCCGCCGTGGCCTTGGTTCTCGCAAGTTTCGAGATCTGTCCTGTTTGTGAAAATTTAATGTCTTTTTGTATGTATGTTTTATAAACGTTCGTAGTCCTAAGAGAACGTAAATTTAGTTTGTATTTTTATTGTAATTTTATAAATAGGCATGTACATATAATTTTGCTCATAAATACTGTAATTGTGTACGTGTGTCTGGATGTGTCTGTGTGTGATAGGCCTGTGTGCATGTGTGTGTGCGCGCGCTTTTCGCGAATATTGTATGCCTGATTCTGAAAAATTGTTGAGTAGTGTAAGTGTGACTGATAAAGCGTGTACGTAAGTAATTGTACTTGCAGAATCCCATTGACTCTTGACTCTTTGATTACCATGTTCATACCTCGTTCGCATCAGCGCTCATTGTAAATTAACCAACACAATTCTTCACCCTGTGCCGCAACATTCGAAAAGAAAGGAGAAAGATGAAATTAAAGACTATGAATTTATGGTGTCACTGAATTCGTTTTCTGACGTTTTTTTTTTTCTGAACCCTCTCCCTCCGCAGCCACCCGCTGTAACAATCAGCGACTTGTCCACGGTCCTGGCGTCACTTGGCACACTGTCGAAATGATTTGCCTTGGTCGCGGTTTGACAGTGTTTGACTGTCTCGGCCAGTCTTCGGCCCATTCCACTAGCCTCCTGGAGGACGGCGAGCCCGCCTAGGGGCGCCAGACTGCAGCCGCTCCAGCCGCCAGCGACTAGGGCGTCCAGCCGGCGGCCCGCCGAGCGGTCGGTCTCCTTTCCCAATCGCCAAATAGGAGAAGCTGAGCAGTTATTGCTTCACAGAGGAAGACGTCCAGTAGTCGCCTCTCCCCTTCCCGTCCCCTCCTGCCCCGCGGCGTTTACCGCCGGCGTCGCAAGGCACGCCCGGATTAGCAGAACAACGCGCGGATTATTTTGGCGGAGAGTGAGGACATATTAACACTAAGTCAGTGGCCTCAAGTATTCTCTGACAAAAAGGGAATTGGCAGTCGCCGCCGCCGGGAATCGAACCCTCGTCGCGCGTTGGCGCAGCCTCGGCCAAATCGAGAATGGAGCCGAGGTGGCGCATCGGGACGTGTGTTGCGACACCTCGGCCGGCTCCTCCAATATTCGACGCGATGCGAGGAGAAGAGCTATCGGATCAGACCTCGCCTCGCCGCGCCTCGCCTCGCGGAGAAGGACTTTGACATTTTTCCTTTCACCGGCGCCATGCCTCACCGCAGCGGACTGGTTCCCAGCGGTCGCTCTGTCTCTCTCGCACCCAGACGGCACGCGGTGCGAGTGCGAGAGAGACAGAGCGCGGGTTCGGAATCAGCCATGGAAGATGGCACCGCCACAGCCTTCGGCGGGACAATGTCATTTCGCAATGTAGGCGACAGCGGCGGAGGCTCCAGCATCTCTCCCGCGACACCTTTGTTTGGAAACCTTCGCGAGTGCATGGACCGCCACGGGAATGCCCGACTGCGCGCAGTGTGCCATTCGCCGGGTGCTTTGCAACTCTTCGAGTCGACGCGGCGAATGGGTTGCCGACCTCCACGGCGAAGCAGCATGGTCGGTGGGCAGCCCAACCGACGGCGTCCTGGGGCCGCCCAAGCGAGCCCGCAAGTAAGTTGGGCTGCCTATCCCTCCGATGGCAGGCGGTTCCAAAGCGGTGCGGAACGCAAACTGTTCCCGCCTTTCAATCTCCGCATCAATTGCTTACCGACAGGCGGAAGCCTCTCAGAACTTTCGCCACATGTTTTTACATATATTTCTTTAATAAAAACTCAGGGAGTCATTTATGAAAATCGCGGAAGTCGTATAAACTCTCATTAACAATCAGGACCGAAACAGGCGAGGGGGCCACTGCATGTAAACGCGAGTTCGCTTTTCGGATGGCTATCTGCCGGCGCGGGGACTCGAACCCTCGAACCACTCTGCCGTGCGAATCCCCGCAAAACTGCGCGGTCGGATAACAATATTCCTTTCCCTTTCCGTTGTTGTTTTCTTTTTTTACGAACACTTCGAAACCGGGTGGCTTTTCGGCGCGAGAACTCCCCGACGAAATGGCCGGTCGCGAGAAGCGAGCGCTGTGCGGCAATGGCAGTGTTCACACAATAACCTCGCCGGGCCGGCCGAGCCCAGAGAGCCCTCAGTGGGCCGCTGCTAGAATTCGGGCCGCACCGCGCACCGCGCACACACCGGAGACTTCCGCATTTGGGGCGCCGCGCCGCACCGCACCGCGCAGAACGGCGTGTTTCATTCGGCGAAGCCCAAAGGATTGCGCGGCACTCATTCAAAAACGGAGCTCATTAGTCGTCCATCTGCTCACACCCAGTGGAGCGGGCAAGCGCTGCGCGGAATGTTGAAAGAGCGGGGCGAGAAGGCAGTGCCGGAGTCACCTTCTCAAGTTAGGTTAGGTAAGGTTAGGTTTGGTTACATGATGAATTTGAAAAAAAATCTCATTCAACGAACGTTAATGAAAGCAGATGATCCGTCGCGTTGCACAACTGCTGTGATAGCCGAGAGGTTAGAGACGTGGGATCAAGTTACCGCAGGCGGGGGTTCGAATACCAGCGTCACATACGTTTTTTCGTTACTATCCTAAGGGTGGTGGTTCGAGGCCATCCGAGAGGAGCCGTGTGCAACAGACCCACATGCCGGAGGTTCGACTCCTAACAAATATTTCCATTTAATTTTACTGCCTCACCCAGTGCGGTTGAAACCCGTGAACGTGAGCCCACTCCTTGCATGGGACGTGGTGGTCCAGGGAGTAGAGGCGTCGGTTCCCAATGCTAGGGTCGGCGGTTCGACTCCCCCAACTTCTTGCGAAATTTTGACCGGATCGGTCGAGTCCTGTTGCGTCAAGAACCCACCTCACGCCGGTCCCCTCATCGTGGGCTGTGGTGGCCGAGAGCGTAAAGTCGTGTGATCCCGGTGGCGGAGTCCGGGGATCGAATCCCATCATTTCATTACATTTTTCGACCGCCTTCCTCCCAGTGCAACTCAAACCCGTCGTCCAACACGCTGCCAGACGTACAAGCGTGATAGCGTAGTGGTCAGAGTCACATTCACCTGGCCACTCCGCTGTGGGTGTCTAAAAAGCAATCCGCTTCGGCGGGTTGGCCTCGGCACTGGAGCGATGGAGTATTTGATCCATCAATCCAGACCATCCGGTGTGTGGTTGCGGGTGGTGCCTCCTTGACTCGTCGGGGAGGCGATGATAAGTCCTTTGAAGCTGGCCTAAAACGCTGTATGTTCGGTACGGGAGCGCCGGACAGTGGGGGTACCATGGGGTACACAACCAACCCTACGAAAACAAGAAGCTCCCACCAAACCTCTTCTCTGTCTGAGTCTCTCTCTGTCTCTCTGTCGTCTCACTCTACGTCCCGCCCCTCAAAGAGCTTCGTACTGGGTGCTCTCACCCAGCTGCCTGAGCTTTGGGGTCCTACTGGGTCCCCCGGCGAACGCTTGGGTCGCTGACGGGATTAACCCCAGGTACCTGATAGCACCGGTTCCCATCCCGAACACCGAAGTAAAGCAGGAGGCCTCCCCATTAAGACTGGGGAGGGGGTGTAGAGTTCAAATTTTTTTCTTTTCCCTTTCAAATTTCTCAGTCAATACTCGTTCGGTTTCCTTATACGGGGTAGTATGCGGGCTCATTCCAAAGATAGTAATTAAAATTGTGTATGAAACAAGGTACTTTGGTACTAGCCGTGCCGAGCTGTGGCCTGCAGCGCCCGCCGCCGAGCCCGAGCTGGCCCGAGTGCCCCGGCCCCGGGCCGGGCCGAATCGGGAGGCATTGTTGCGCGATATTCCGCGCCGCGGCAGGCGGGGAGGGATTGTCAATGTTGCGCGCAGGCCGTGGCAGGCCGTCGCGAGCGAGGAGGGGGTGCCATTGTTTAGGCCCGGTGCCGCTGGCGCTGTACCGAGGAGGGATTGTCGAATTCCGCGCAGGATGCGCCTCATTGCCAGCCAGCCAGCCACACGCACCAGCCCGCCCCGGCAGCCAGCCCCGGCATATTGTTTAGGATACGCGCTTCGTTTCTGGACTCGAGAGTAAAAGCACGCTGACACCTTCATGTGTATAGTAGTTTTAAGTATGTTTCAAGTGTGAAGGTACCATCTGCTAAAAAAAATGAGAAAAAAGAAAAACTTTACAGAACTTATTTATCATTCCCTTAAAGGGTAAGGGGCTGACCCTTTCGACCCACCCTTACGCCACCCATCTTCCTATCAAAGTCTCCTCTACATCCTTTCTCTCGCTCTCGTCCTCAAAATTTACGATCCCTTCGGTGCGTCCCCCGTTCCAAGTAATTCTAGAGATCCTCCAACGCGGGGGAACGAAATGACGGGTCAATTCTTCTGCCTGGGACTGACATCGTTAGAAGAAAGTCCGCCTGGCGGCCCGTGGCGGCCCGTGGCCCTGGGAGGCAGGCATGCAGGTTAGGTCGCGTTGCGTTATGGCAGACCATGGCGGACGCCCTGCAGCGCCGCGGCCCGATTCCGAACCACAGGCGTCGCTCTGTCTCTCTCGCACCCGCAGGTGGCGCCGCCCTGGAGCGAGAGAGACGGAGCGAACAGCGTGGAGTCGTCCCGCCGGCGCTGGCTGCAGTGAGTGCCCACAATGCGCAGATACGGTGCCGAGCAGAGGTCAGCGACTCATCGTGGCGTTCTTTTATCTGAAATCACCCGTCATTAAGAGCAATGCTGTCATTTTCATTCGCCGGCCGGACCGCGCCGTGCCGAGCCGCGCCGCGCCCTGTCGGGTCGCGCGCTCCGCGGCCAGACTGCCTTCTTTACGGCTTGCGCTTCTCTGTAGGCCCCGTGGACCTCCCTTGTAACGAATCCCAGGCCCCGAACCATTACCGTGAACCACAATCGGGTCGATGAGAAGAGAGACGTCGGCACTGTTAAACATTGGAAGCTTCGCGAGCTTGCCGAAGAGTCTCCAGAGACTCTGCGTCTCCGTGAAGACGCCTCACTCCAGGTTAGGCTAGGCTAGGTTATGTTGTGTTAGGTTGGGCCAGGCTGGGCCCTTTGAGGCGGGCGTTGTGTCGGTGGACTCGCCGCGACTCGCCGCGATGCGACGCGGTCCACCGAAGGCACGTTTCCCTTTTCAAAGCGTGGCGCTGCACGACGCGGCCGACCCGAGGCGGCAGCACTCTGTCTCTCTCGCCCTCCGGGGGCGTTCCGCGGGGGTGCGAGAGAGACAGACGGAGTGTCTGTTCGGAATCAGCCTCTCAGAGTCAAGGTCGAGGTCGAGCTAGGGGTAACTAGAGGATGAGCTCGTGCATCGTGCGGCCGGGAACGTGTGTGTGTGTGTGTGGTGTGTGTGTGTGTGTGTGTGTGTGTGTGTGTGTGTGTGTGGCAGTGTAGTGCGCTGGAAGCTCATTGCAGTGGCGGCTCGCGCGGCACGCCTCGTGATGGCACGACAAAAACTGAGTGCGTGCGAGTGGAGTGGAGAGGATTGTAAAAGACGTCTATATGACCCTAGCCTCGCTATCGTCGCGGCTAGCCTCGCGTCGGGCCTCGCAACGAGGTGGTGCAGCACGTGGATAGGGCCGCGTTACAGCAATGTCAGTTATGCCAGCGGCAAGCCAGCAAAAAGAAAGGCCCCAGTGAGTGTGTCCCAAAGAGCAACGATAATTGTCGGAAAATGTTGGCGGTGTGGGTGTCTGGGTGTCATTATATTGGCCCGTTGCGGAGCTCGATGTTATGTGCTGGTTGACCCACTCATTGAATGTTACGGCTCGGTGTATTCGCGAAGAGCCACGTTGACCAACTTGCTAAACTAGCTTATCTTTTTATTTACCTCCTGAGTGTCCGCTCGGTACAACTAGCATGAAAAACCAATCACATCCAACTTCACCTATTCTGAAAGTTGTGGGGCACTGCAGGAAAGATCTCTGCTCGCATCAATGGCACCGCTCAGAAATTGTTGATTCTCTTTGTCAGTCGAATTTTTATGATTTGCTGATGTGATTTTCTTTGGAAGCAGGAGCAGGGAAATAAAGTGGTTTTTGAGACAAAGATTTCTCATCAATCATGTGGTATATTTCAAAGTACAGACAGAAGCATAGCACTCACGCAGCCTGATACCGAAATAAATAGTACAAAAATGAATGACAGTGATGAACGGGAGCTATGAGGACATCGTCGTCTTTGAAATTACCCACGCGACTCTCTGCGCCGCCACTTCGGGGAGTGGCTTACTTAAATAACTTATCTTACAAAATGGACTGATGGGACGTATCACAGACACGCCATGGCATGAACCACCCGCTTAAACATGAGATGAAGTGGCAGTAGAATGGTAACGATTGTTGGTGCTGCGGCTGGCGCTGGCGGTCCCAGCGCGGCGCAGCGGACCCTGTTTCTGTTCGCGGCGAACCGTGTTGTCTCCTCAGCCGGCGAGCGGCGGCAGGTACTCTCTGTTGGGCGGCGTGGGCCTGTTGAGGCTGGGCAGGCCGGGCCTGGCGGTGGAGCCGGGGAACGGCGTGGACGACACGAAGGGCGTGTCGGACTCGACGGGGCGCGCCGTGCTGGACGGGAAGCCGGTCGTGGAGCCCTGGAAGCCGAACTGGCCGGGGAAAGCGGACGTCGCCGTGCTGCCCTGCTGGCCCGGGTACGAGGACGTCGCCGTGGAGCCGCTGTAGCCCTGGCCGCCCTGGCCGCCCTGGCCGGCGAAGGCGCTGCTGGACGAGCCGGGGAAGGCGGTGGTGGACCCGAACTGGCCCTGAGATCCTGCAATGAAAAGAAAGGCCAGTGTTAGCGCTTTTCAGAGGCGCGGATTTTCCAGATGTTCACAGTGGAAGGTGCCGTACCTGGGAAGCCAGCAGTGCTAGGGCCTTGCTGACCGGGGAAGGACGAAGAGCCAGAGTAGCCGACAGTGGAGCCAGTCTGCTGTCCAGGGAAGGAGCCAGAGGGACCAGAGGGACCCTGCTGTCCGGAGAAGCTGGGGCCAGAAGGACCCTGCTGGCCAGGGTAGGAAGCGGCAGGACCAGCTGGGCCCTGCTGTCCGGGGAAGGAGGTGGATGGGCCAGACGGGCCTTGCTGGCCAGGGTAGCCGACAGAGGGGCCAGAGGGGCCCTGCTGTCCGGGGAATGAGGCAGATGGGCCAGCGGGTCCTTGCTGTCCAGGGAACGAGGCAGATGGGCCAGCGGGTCCCTGCTGCCCCGAGTAGTAGCTGACGGTAGGACCAGTGGGGCCCTGCTGTCCAGGGAATGAGGCAGATGGGCCAACGGGTCCTTGCTGTCCAGGGAATGAGGCAGATGGGCCAACGGGTCCTTGCTGTCCAGGGAATGAGGCAGATGGGCCAACGGGTCCTTGCTGTCCAGGGAATGAGGCAGATGGGCCAACGGGTCCTTGCTGTCCAGGGAATGAGGCAGATGGGCCAACAGGTCCTTGCTGCCCGGGGAATGAGGCAGAGGGGCCAACAGGTCCTTGCTGTCCGGGGAATGAGGCAGAGGGGCCAACAGGTCCTTGCTGTCCAGGGAAGGAGGCAGATGGGCCAACGGGTCCTTGCTGTCCAGAGTAGCCAACGGAGGGTCCCGAAGGGCCCTGCTGTCCGGGGAAAGAGGCAGAGGGGCCGAAAGAGCCAGGGAAGCCCTGAGGACCGGCCTGGGCCTGGGCGCACGCAGCACAGCCAACGATGTTGTTGGTGAAGACGTCCTTGTTCTTGTAGTAGAGGTCGGGAGCAGTGTTGCAGTCGAACTGGTACCACCACACGCACACCAGGTGCTCCTGGCTGAAGATGGTGCCGTTGGGGCAGAGGAAGTCGTAGGTGCGGTTGTTGTGGCACACGTGGAAGATCTGGCAGCGGGCCTCGACGTCGGCGTAGTAGCCGGGGTACTGCTGCTGGTTGCACTTGAAGCCGGTCTGGACGATCTCGGTGTAGATGGGGTAGTCCCTGTCGGGCTCGCCGGGGATGGCGGAATAGTCACCGCCGGGGTAGGAGCCGTCGTCCTCAGCGCCGCCAGCAGTGCCAGAGGGTCCGGACGAAGGTCCGCGAATGCCGACGCCGCCCTGGCCGCCGAACGCGGTGCTCGGGCCGACGCTTCCACCCTGGCCGCCGAAGGAAGAGCTGGGACCGACATTGCCGCCCTGGCCGCCGAAAGCAGAGCTCGGGCCGACGCCGCCAGCCTGGCCGCCGAACGCGGAGCTGGGACCCTGGTTGCCGCCGAATGATGCAGATGGACCCTGAGGACCCTGGGAACCACCGAAGCTAGCAGAAGGACCAACGGGACCCTGGTTGCCGCCGAAAGAAGCACTGGGACCGACGGGACCCTGGTTGCCACCGAAAGAAGCCGATGGACCCTGAGGACCCTGGGATCCTCCGAAGCTAGCGGTAGGTCCAACAGGACCCTGGTTGCCGCCGAAGGATGCAGATGGACCCTGGGGACCCTGGGAGCCGCCGAAGCTAGCAGAAGGACCAACGGGACCCTGGTTGCCGCCGAAAGAAGCCGAAGGTCCCTGAGGACCCTGAGAACCGCCGAAAGAAGCCGAAGGACCCTGGGGACCCTGGGAGCCGCCGAAGCTAGCAGAGGGACCGACGGGGCCCTGGTTGCCGCCGAACGAAGCGCTGGGTCCGCTGGGGCCCTGGTTGCCGCCGAAGGAAGCCGAGGGACCCTGCGGACCTTGAGAACCACCGAAAGAAGAAGAGGGTCCCTGGGGTCCGCCGAAGGGAGACGAGGTGCTCTGGCCGCCGGCGTAGGGGCCGACGCCACCCTGGTTGTAGCCCTGCTGGCCGGGGAAGCCGGTGGTGCTGCTGAAGCCCTGCTGCCCGGGGAAGGGGGTGGTGGAGCTGAAGCCCTGCTGGCCGGGCCGCGGGGTGGTGGGGAAGCCCACGGACGTGCCGGGGAAGCCGGGCCGCGGGGTGGTGCCGGTGGAGGAGTAGCCGGTCTGGGGGAAGGACTGAGGACTCGCCTGCGTGAAGCCGGTGGAGCCGGCGCCGCTCTGCGGGTAGCCGGACGGGCCGGACGGGCCGGAAGTCACAGGAGAAGCCTGCACGAAACCGGAAGTGCCCGGACGGTAGCCAGAGCCAGCAGGGCCGGACGGCGCCGAGGTAAAGCCGCCGAAGGGAGAGGGGCGCGCGGTGGTGGCGGTGAAGCCGCCCTGGCTGGGGTACTGGTAGCCCGTGACGCCCTGGCCGCCCTGGCCGCCCTGGTAGCCGGTGACGCCCTGGCCGCCCTGGTTGGGAGCCGAGGTCGAGGGGAACTGGTAGCCGCCCTGGCCGCCCTGGGAGCCGGAGGTGTAGCCGCCCTGGCTGGGGGTGGAGGGGAACGAAGAGAAGCCACCGGGAGCGGCGGTCGACGGGAAGCTACCCTGGCCAGAGTAGCCGGGCCCGGCGGTGCTGCCGGTCGGGAAGCCGCCGGAAGTGGACGGGAAGCTGCCACCGCCGGAAGTGGACGGGAAGCTGCCACCGCCGGAAGTGGACGGGAAGCTGCCGCCACCGGAAGTGGACGGGAAGCTGCCGCCACCGGAAGTGGACGGGAACGAGGAGAAGGGCCTGCCGGGCGAGGGCTGGTCGGCGAACGGGGTGGGCGTGGTGAGCCCTGGCCGGGCCGTGGTGGAGCTGCCGGGGCCGAAGTCGGAGCCGCCCGGCCTCGGGTAGTAGTATCCCTCCTGGCCCTGGAACAGAGGACGCCATGAGTAGGGCGAAGTGCGAGTGGGGAGCGTCGGGGTGGACCGCTACTCACCCAAGCGACCGAGCTCAGGGCGAAGAGAACTGGAACACAGAAAGCACGGCATTGGTTAGAGTGGAGAAGCACGCGGGCCTTAGCAAGTACGAAATGCCCTGGCCGGGCGGCCGGGCCGGCCGATCGCGGTGGGATAACGCACATACTTTGCGGTAACACAGCTGGGCGTGCGTTTTGCAGCGCCCGGCCCAGCTCTGCCCGGCCTGGCCCGGCCTGGCCCGGCCCCTGGCCCGCCCACAATCCCCTGGGAGCCCCAGAGTTCCCACCGCGGGCCACGCGCCAGCCGTACCCGCACACGCGTCGGAAACGACACGCGTCGCACACGTCGTGTCGCCTTGCTCGTTCCGAACTAGTCTCTCGCCCGTCCCCGCAGGGGTGCGAGAGAGACGCCTGTTTGGAATGGGACCGCTGGATGGACCGCTGCACGCATGGCGCCTGACGAAAGCCCGCTGCCCCGGGCAACACCGGGCACCGCCGGGCACCAAGGGTGAGACACGCCGCGTCGCGCCGCGTCGCAGACACGCCCCCGCGACGCGACTTGCCGCGACGCGCCGCGACGCCGCAAAGGCCCCCGTGACCCCTGTTGAGTCAGCCAGCGGCCCGCGAGGCGGCGAGGCGCGGCTACGCTAGGGATGCTCATCGTAACGAAGGATCGTGTGGCATGGCAGCCCCGTTTCGCGGCTCGGAGAGAAACAAGAACAAGAACAAAAACAACACAGTGGCGCGGCGTGCGTGCCGTATGCCAGCACGCCGAGCGTCCTTGGGCCGGCCGCCTTGACGCCCTGGACCGTGGACCGACCGTGCACTGGGCCGCGGTCCGGCGTGGGAACGACGAGATGAGTTTTAAGAAGGCTGCGGGGCGGCAGGGCTCCGGCCCCCGGGGCACAGTGGGCCAGAAGACCGTCGCCGGCGGGCAAAGCTCCAGACGCGTTTTGAACTCCAAGTCGCTAAACAGGACTCGAACCGAGCGTGTGACCCCACCGATGGATTCCTCGTTCGGAGGGCAATCCATTGGTGGGGTCACACGTTCGGTTCGAGTCCTATTTAGCGACTCTGGAGCTCAAAACGCGTCCGGGATTTGGACCGCCCTCACCGCCTTCTGGCCCACTGTGCGCCGCGCTGCCGCGCACCGGCGTCGCGCTTGGCGCTGCACCGCGGAAACGGCAGCCTCTCGGCGCCTCCGCGTTTTGCGAAGTCCCCGCCGGACTAATAAAGCCTTTTCCCGGCCACCACACTGACAAGTAAAACGCGCTGTCTGCCTCGCTTCGACGCGTCGAGGACGCGGAGTGACTGACCGCCGCGGTCGAATCCTTCTCGGTGCGAATCGCGCCCTGAATGGCGGTCTCTTCCCATTCAGGCCCGGGGCCGGGGCCCGCCTGGTCTAGTGCAGTCTGTCTTGAGTGCCGTGCGGTGCCGTGCGGCGCCTCGCACGCTGGCGCTACACCCTCGGGCTCGGGGTGCGGGGTGACACCTACACTGCGAGCTGCAGCGGCGGCCTGAAGGCGGTCCAAAGTGGCGTGGACCTTGCTCGGCGGGACGGCAAAGGTCGCGCAGCACTTACCGAAGAGAGTCGTTTTCGTCGCTCTGTCTCTGTCGCACCCAAGGGGCGTCCCTGTAGGTGCGAGCGAAACACAGCGACGAAAACGACTCTCGGAATCAGTCCGCAGGGCGCCGTCACAGTGTCGCCGTGACGAGTCGTTTCCGCGTCCGCCGTCGTCACAGTCACACTCACGTGCGACAGTCAGTCGGTTGCGTCACGCGGCGTAACGATCGTCATACAGGACCCTCAGCAGCAGCCCCCCCCCCCCCCTCGATTCGTTTTCTTCCAGCGCCCACCGCATTGCCTCAGTGACCTCTGAGAACAAGCACGTTAACAACACTTGCCGCTGAATGAGTGAATGCGTGAGCGCGCACGTGTGTGTGAGTGTGTGTGTGCGTAGGTGTGAGGTACCCGCGCCGCGGTACTCCCAGAGAGAGGGCCAGACGGACGGACGGGTGGAGTGACAGACAGACAGTCGGACGGACAGACAGACAGACAGACAGACAGACAGACAGACAGAAGGCAGCCGCTGACCCTGTCCGGCCCGCCTCGCCGCGGCAGACGCGGCGCCGGGAGGGTAGGCAGCCGCGCTAGTTTTACAGTGGGTTGTGGACAGGCAGACAGACGGACGGACAGACAGATGGGCGGAAAGTACACGACTGTCCTACTGATGGGGCGATCAAACTCGATCAATGGAAGTGATTTGATGAAAGGACTCTGATTTAGGACGGCGCTCCCGTTTCAAACACGCGCGCATTAACAACCAAGCCTTAATTAAAAGACGTTTCTGCTGATGAGGCCAACCCGGAGAACTTTATCTTCTTTCTTTCCCCATTGTGTTTTTCTCCCATTTTTTTTTTCGCGCGAAGTGCCATAAACGGCGCGGTGCCAAAGGGGCGCTTTGATGTTCCGCGGCCTCTGTAAGTGGCTCGACACACGCAGTGCAGCGCGGCGAGGTTAAGGCCGGCACTGCGAATCGACAAGAAAGGCGGCAGACTGAGAGGTGCATCGCCGAAGTTGGGTCAACGTCGAACAGTGGGCCAGAAGACTGGTGGAGGCGGACTTAAGTCGAGACGCGTTTTGAGCTCCAGAGTCGCCAAACAGGACTCGAACCGGACGTGTGACCCCACCAACGGATTGCTCTCCGAACGAGGAATCCATTGGTGGGGTCACACATTCGATTCGAGTCCCATTTAGCGACTCTGGAGCTCAAAACGCGTCTAGAGTTTTGTCCGCCTCCACTGGCCTGCTGGCCCTGTGCGTCGGCACCACTTCGGCGCGGTGTAGACTGCCCGCGCGGCGCGGCGTTGCCGAGGGCGTTGCGGGGGAGAGCTCGGCGTCGTAATTTCGAGTAATGCATAGTTTCTTTGTCTGGCGATGACGCGGCCGGCCGAACGGCGGTAATCGCCGAATAAAGTAGAACAAGCAACAAGCGCCAAGCTCCAGAGACGTCTCCGTCGAACGTCACGGTGCACGCGAAAGCGCGCCGCGGTTACACTAGCCAGGACCGCCATCGCAGTTTTTCAAAAACCCACAGGATTTTTTTTCTCAAAGCCCACAGATTTTTTTGCAAAGCCCACAGACTCTTATTTTAAGACTAATTTGCACAGACCACAGACCGGTTTGCAAAGCTCACAGACTAAACTTTTCAAAGCCCACAGACTTATTTCCAAAGCCCACGGACTTTATTTTCACAAAGCTCCAGCCTAACGCGCGAGGCGCGCGTCCTTCCGGCGGCATCACTCGTTGATTATCCTGAGCATCCTCCCGGCCATCGATCGGCCGCTGACGCGAACCGACGCGGAATGGCTAGTTTACGGTGTGGGCACGATGGAGGGCCGTGCGTGGGAGAAGGACGCCACGCAGTCCAAACCGCCAGGCTGGCCTACGCCCCCCGTGATAGAGATCGTGTGTGTGTGCGTGAGGCACGCGCTGCTCGGAGGCAGGCACTTCCAGACTTCAGACCGCGAACAAGAGGACACCAAGTCCGTGCTGCCGGAGTGATTCTTCAACTTACCGAGAGCAGATTTCAGCGCCATCTTGTCGGCGACCCCGGTGGACTTGGACCCACCGACACACCTGTGGCGGCAAAAGAGCGAAAAACACGGTTAGATTAGTCACCAGGCGAGTGCACTTGTTGAGGCCGGTCGGAGTGCGTGGCCTTCGCCGCGCCCCGCCGCACCCCACCCCGCGCCGCCCCTCCGCATCATCGGAAGGTGTGTTCCTTGAGGCGGCTCGATCGGCACGACTGCACTGGACAGCGGCAAAGGCAAAGAAATCGTGAAATTGCCTCTCCTCTTCGCAAGCCCGTTGGCTGCCTCCTGGTTGCCTTTGGCCTCCGACACAGCACGGCGCCGCGTCTCGTCATCAGTGTTACGCTTGTCCGAACAGGGCTTTCGTCGCTCTGTCTCCCTCGCACCCCTACGCAGGGTCCTTGAGTGCGAGAGGGACAGAGCGACGAGGGATCGTCACCGAGTCCACCAGGGTCACTGTCAGAGCGTTACGCCGCGATAGGAGTGCAGGCATTGCTGGCGAAAGTGGGGACTCTGGGGACTGCACTGGGAACGCCTGGCGGGCCTGGCGGGCGTGGCGGGCCGCTAACAGTGCGGGAGGCTCGAACACGCAGCCCGGCCCGTGCCGTGGGAGGGCCACCGTGGCGGCAAGTCGCTACCATTATCACCTGCGCACCGAAGCACCGATCAGCACGCCCAACGCCGCTTTCATCGCGCTGTCTCTCTCGCACTCACGCGGCGCGCCACTGGGGTGCGACAGAGACAGAGCGACGGGACCAGTCTTGGGGATCGCTCGGCCCACGACCACGATTGGAAGCAGGGCACAACGCGAAACTCGGTTTTCGGGGGCCAGTAGTCAACTGCCGGTGGGTGGTCGGGGTGGCGGCTGGAGGGTGGAGGAGGTTACTTCGAGAGGTCACCCCCCCCCCCCCCCCTGCTGTAACTGCAGCCTAATAGCCAGGCGATGGCCTGCACCGCGGCCTGCAGGCCTGCACCTCCGAGACGGACAGCCGGCCGAAGCAACACGTTGCCTCACGCGGCGCTGCTTCACGAAGCGGGGCGGGGGCGGGGCGGGGCGGGGCGGGGCGGGGCGCGCCCGTTCGAACTTTTTGAACGAGAGTGAGGCAGTCGCTCGGACAGTCGCGTCTTACTTCTGCGGTCCGGATTCCGAATCGCGTCGCTCTGTCTCTGTCACACTCGGGGGGCGTGCCCGGCGTGCCGCAGGGGTGCGAGAGAGACGCCCTGCTGGAGAGGGCGTGGCGGCGCCAATATCGGGGCCAGGCCCCGCCGGGCCCCGCCAGGCCGGCCGGCCGGCCAGGGCGCATCATGACATTTGAGACGTCTAAACACGTGGCTCGGTAAGTGGCCAGAGCGTCGCGGCGTTGTTAACGCGATGAAGAAAGGATACGAGTTACTATACAAGATTCGCGAACAAAAAAAAAAACAGGCAGTTACTTTTTGGATGATACGCCTTTCTTCAAAACAGACACAGCCTTAACTGCGAGTCGCTCATATCAGTGTCATGTTACAACGGCGCGCGTCTCGGCAAATAAAAATTTTTTCACACCGCACTAGGAATAGACCGTGCGAAGCGCTTCGGCTCTGCCCCGCGTTGGAGTCTCCGAACGGACGACGTCGGAAGCGAGGCGACGAGAGACGCCGCGGCTCGGCGCACGCCGCCACTTAATTAGTCCATGAACCAGGAAACAAAAATAGTGCGCGCTTGTTTGATTTGATTAGCGGTGGAATTTCGGGAAGCGGCAACCTCGATCCCCGTCGACGCGAGGCGAGGCGAACCGCGCAGGAATTAATTTCAATCGAGAGGTGCGGGTGAGAAAACGCGACGCCTAATCTCGGAATCGCGACAATAAATATTCATGACCCGCCGGCCGCGGGGCGCGAACCGCCGGCCTGGCCGTGCGCGTGCAGTGCGCGACCCGCGAACCTTTTCTGCGGCACGCGAACGCACGCAGCGCAACGCGCGTCGTGGTTGTCAGTTCCAGTTGTTGTCAGAAAAAAATTCTTCTCTTTTTTAGTGATTTTTTTTAGGAGGGCCAGTTTGTTACGGATGTCAGTTCAAAGTCCCGATTTGAGAGAAGCTTTTCGCGTTTTGTTTGTTGAAAGGGTCCTATTTGTATGGAAAAGTCAAGAAGTTTTGACAAGATTGAAATATTGATTATTTTATGAAAGAGCCAAAATGTTGACAAGAACGTTTTTTGAAAAATGGTATTGATCTAGAACAGAGAATTTATAATTTGAACAGTCGATAGGTCAATTTTTATAGCCTACTGACAGAAGTCAACAATTTACATTTGTGTCAAATTTACGAAAGACTAAAATTTATTTGGTATAGTGACAATTTCATTAATTTTTTTTTTGAAAAAGTGAGCGAATTTTGAAACGCAGTTCGATGAGTCATTCTGTCACCAGTGGCGGCGGCGGGGTAGCGGTATCCAAGACGTATCCTCTGGGCGTGGCACACCGTTGCACTTGCACACTTGCACACTGTGGCTGCACTTCACTGCACTTTTGCACTCGCGGCGCACTCGCTTGCACTCTCGCTTGCACTGCCCCGCTTACCTCTGCAGACGCAGACTTGAGAACAATGTTTTGGGTTGGAGCGGTCGAGTCGACTGACTTCCCACCGCGCCGCCCGGCCTTTATATACCTCGCCACGACGGGGACCCCGACGGGGACCCCGCCGCCCCCGAGGCGGCCCCGGGGGCGGCGAGCGGGGCGGCGCGAGGGCTGGCCGGGGGCGTCGCGGGGGCGGCCCGGGGGGATGGCTCCGGGATGGCTCTGGAGGGGCGGACGGAAGGCGCCGCCCCCGCCGGCCTCCGCGGCCTCCGCCGCCCCCGCCCCGCCGCGCGCCAGAAGAGGGGCGGCGGCTGTTGACGTAATAAAGATGAACTCTAGGATTTCTGATTGGTCGCAGAGCGGCGTGCGCGTACGGGGCGGGGAGGGGCGGGGAGGGGGCGGGCGGCCGGGAGGGAGAGGATCTCCATCTGATGCAAGGACGACGTCGACGACGGATGCTGGGCAGGTGGGGGCGTGCTCCGCGTGCACCGCGGCGTACGCGGGCCGGCCGGGAGGGCCGCGACGACGCCGAGCCGCGCAGGGAGGGAGAGGGTGGAGGTCGCCGTGGAGGCGCTGCCGGCTCACTGCGGGCACGCTGTCTCTGTCGCGCGCAGCGACGCGCCGTGGGTGCGAGGGGGACAGAGCGACAACAGCGCCGTTCGGAAGTGGCCGGCTGGCGCAGCGCGGCGGGCGAGGGAGGGAAGGGGGAGGTGACTCTGACTTTGGCCGCCGCCGCCGCGTCGCCGCGTTTTGGAGTTCTGGTCCTTCTGGTCCGGCAGACCTTTGGGCAGCCTGTTGGCGTTTGGCCGTGCCTGGCCGTGCCTGGCCGTGCGCACCGGACCGCTTCTGCGGCGCGGCGTCCGCGGGGCCACGGGTCGCATCTGCCGAGGTGGCCATACTCGGCCCTACTCGGCGCCCGGCCCGGCCTCGTGAACTTGACTTTGCATCGAGTTGTGTGTTTGCGGCCTGTCTGGCCACCGGAGCGCGTCCGCGGTGGACCACCGCGCCACTGCGTGGGCCGTAAGCGCAGTGCAACCTCCCCGCGGCCGTCCCGCACGCCACTGGAGTCCGTTTAGGAATGTACTTCTTCTTTGTGTTGCACCATTTTCCCGCGCTTTTTCGCGCCGTCGCGCGCCGTCGTCGGAGCGGTTCCATCCCTCTCGCACTCACGGGGTGAACCGCGCCGGTGCGAGAGAGACAGAGCGGTGGGTGTGGCGACGCGGCGAGGTGCTCGGCTTCCTCGACGAGTCGATGCCGCTTTCGGACGGTTACGCCGCCCTCGCTACATTAGAGTCCCGGACAGCCCCGGCGCAACAGCACGCCGTCTTTTGTTTGCGTCATTTGTCGATACTGTCCACACTTTGGAAGCTTTTGAATGGCACCCGCCACGCCGCCACACTGCCACGCCGCCACGCCTCGGCCGATAGCGCGGCCTGCAGAGGACCCGGAGGACACGCGCGGCACGGAGAGTCCTGCGGTGTCGTGCCATCCCGCGCCGCGACGCCTCCGAGTCGAGACTCGAAACCTGACCAGATTTCGGTGGAGGGAAAAAAAGCTGGGCTCAAGTACTTGCTGTCAATAATATATTTTGCAAGCAAACAGAAAATTCTCAAAAAACAATTTGTCTGAAAAAAAAATATTGAAATAAATATTTTGGTGTGATCCAGCTTGATCCATGTTGTCCGTGTTACGAATCTGTTCGGTAACTGATGTGCTTGTCCGGGAGTGCACTGGCTTGGGTGCGCGGAGCTGCAGACGGATTCCGAGAGGATTCCATCGCTCCGTCTCTCTCGCACTCACGGGGCGTCACGTGTAGGTGCGAGAGAGACGACTCCCCTAATTAGCGGACATGACGGTTCGGCCATTCGGCCACAGCCCGGGGCGGGATCGCTTCACAACACGTTAATCCGTTGATCCGGCGAGAGAGAGAGAGAGAGAGAGAGAGAGAGAGAGAGAGAGAGAGAGAGAGAGAGAGAGAGAGAGAGAGAGAGAGAGAGAGAGAGAGAGAGAGTTAGAGTCTTCTCCGGGATAAGGCCCTTACTGCTCCCGCAGCAGCCTGGATTCCGAATTAACTGCGCTGTCTGTCTCTCTCGCACGCATGGCGCGTCGCGTGTGGGAGCGAGAGAGACAGAGCAACGCAGGCACTTCTGTTCGGAACCATCAGTCTGTCCAGAGCGAACGGCAGTGTCATGGTGGATGCGTTCCTTTGGACGAGTACGCTGCTCCAGTTGTCGTTACGTGAGGGGCGGGCCAACAACAACAACACAACAACAACAACAGTAGTCCGGAAATGGAGCGCGGGTTGCATACCTCCGGCGCGTGATGTCCGAAGGCGCAAAGAAGCGGCCCTGGCGCAAGTGCTGCTTGATTGGAATAATTTCCGTCAGAAGGACGAACGGACAGAAGGACGCGTCCGTGGACGAACAGACAGGACAGGAGCTTCTCATAGCTGCGCATCCCCAGTCCCCACGCGATCGCGTGACCCAGGCTGTATTCCGAACAGTGCTTTCGTCGCTCTGTCTCTCTCACTCGCATGGGGCGTACCGTAGGGGTGCGAGTGTGGTGGACCTCTGTTCTGGGTGGCGATAGATTGCTCGTTTTCGGTTCGATGGTTCGATCGATGGTTCGATTAGGGTCGCACGGGGACGACCTGACGGACAGACAGCATTTCTAACAAGTGCAAGACTTACGCCTTTTTGTCGCTGCCTTGCGGCCATGCCTCCACCGTTTTGTTCGGTTTGGCCAAAGGCGGGACGCTTCACGACTTGGCCGTTCGTGCAATGCAGCAATGCGGCGAGGCGGCGAGGCGGTCCCATTGAGTGATTCATAATGACCTACTTTGAGCGGGCAGTCATCAGGGTGGTGTCCAGCGGGCTCAACGCGCTTTCTGTCTCGCTCGCACTCGTGGGGCGTGCCGTACGGGTGCGAGAGAGACAGAGCGAGATAGGCTGGGTGCAATGAATGGTGGGGCACCTTCGGGACGCCCCACGGGTGCGAGAGAGACAGAGCGCCATTCATTCCATTGGGCCAATCAGACTGCGAGGGGCCGCCAACTAACATGGGCTGCTGCTTGACCTCCGCGGGGTGCAGGCCGTGCTTGGCGTACTTACAGTGTGCCTCCCCTGCGACGCAACGCCGCGTCGTGTGTCTGCTTCCCATTCAAAGTCCAGCGGCAGGCGTCGGCCTGTCTCTCTCGCACCCATACGGGACGCCCCACGAGTGCGAGAGGATCACACTGCATGGGAGCAACGTCACCACTCCGTTGGGGCGTCCCCGGGCCCTCTTTTTGAACCGAAAGAAAGTTTTCAGTACACGCTGGAGCGTTCGAATGTGGCACAGCGATTTCATTGCAGCGATCAGCACGTGTTCGCCATCTCGTCGACTGGGCGCAGGCACCAGCACACACAGGAACACGCCAACGGAGTGGCGTTGCGTAAAGAGAAACCGTCGGAAGTGACCGAGGGTGACTTCCGACGCCGACCGCAGCATTATCCATCCCGATGATCGGGGGCAGCCGACTGATCCCGAGCAGTCGCTCTGTCTCTGTCGCTCTCGAGGGCGTCTCGCAGGGTGCGAGAGAGACGGCGCGCCACCCTCCCCGACGTCGCGGCGCCACCACACTGGCATTGCAGAGCAGACCGCGGGGTCAAACCGTGAAACCGACCCGCAAGCAGCAACGGTGTCAATGAGCCGTGCGCAGGCCGATTCTGAATACTGCTCTGTCTCTCTCGCTCTCGCACGCCCCCGCGGACCGCCCCATGAGGGCGAGAGAGACAGAGCCACTGTTCGGACGACGGCCCGGCAGATATTCCGCCGCGTTACGACGCTCTTCCACCGTATTTGGCACCACCCGCTGCCAAGGGGCTGCTTCAAAACCACTGCACTGCCAAGAGACACGCATGCAGACGCAATTCCTAAACATTTTCTTTTTGCGATTTCATTGATGGGCGCTTGGCTCAACCCCTTTCCCCGAAAAGTCCAGGGCTGCGAGTCCAGTCCGCGCCTCGCCGCGCTGTGATTGGCTGTGTCGACACGTCCGAATCCGTCACGGCGTCTCCGAGTCCCGCGCCAACAAGTGCCAGTGAGCAGTGCGGCGTCTCCGTCCGTCTCTCTCGCTCGCACGGGGCGCGCCGCGTGCGTCGCGTGGGTGCGAGAGAGACAGAGCGAAGAGGCGCCATCCGATACGGCGCACGGCCGCGAGGGTCGCGGGGTTCAGGGGCTGCCGAACCGAACAACTGGAACTCGAAAAGGATGCATGATTTGCAAAGGCGCGGACGCGCGGGGTGGGGCGGGGAGGTGGGGGAAGAGGGCACGGCATCAGGAGGACGGGCAGGCAGAGAAAAAGGCCCTGACTTGTGTGGTCCCTGCGCTGCCTTCCAGGCAGCTCCAGGCAGTTCCAGGCACAGACCGCTCATTTCGATACTAGTCCTGCAATCCGCTGGGCCGGGCCGCGCCGGGCTGGACCTGCACTGGAGGTCAGATCAGCATGAGACGGACCAGCCTCTAATGGCGCCGAGGTGAAGAAGACCGTCTCGCCGCCAGAGTGCCGCCAGCCGGCGTCCACCCACCACAAAGAGCGGCGCGCCGTCCACTGTCCCGACACCCCACAAGTGCGAGAGAGACAGACCGACGAAAGCGCGCCTAGCCGCTCGGACTCGGCCCGCGTCCAGCCAGCCGGCCCCGCGCGGGGCTCAAGGACGCCCCGGCACCCCGGCCTCGTCCTGTCTCTCTCGCACCGCCGCGGGGCGCCGCGTGAGCGCGAGAGAGACAGCGAGTGTGAGAGAGACGGGCCTGACACACTGCACGAAAGGCACGAAAGCGCGCCGGACGCGTGGACGGGGAAGTGCCTGCAGCGGACTGACTCCGCGCGAGGCCCGTCGCTCTCTCTCTCTCTCTCGCACTCACGGGGCGCCCCGGGTGGGAGCGAGAGAGAGCGACCGACCGCGCGGAACCAGTCGGCCGGCGCCTCCGGACCAAAGGATGCCAAAGGCTTCTGGTCTTCCTCGTCCTGTTCGGGCCTTCCGGGAGCTCGGCCCTCGTCTTGTCCACTGCCGCGTCCTCAGCCCCGGGACTGACACCTGCCCGTCAACGGCCGAGTCGTCGCCCTGAGGCTGCCACACTCAATGCGTTTCGCCCCCAATTTTCAAAGCGGCAACGTTTTCTTCGCCTGGTGGGATCGTAGCCGTTTTCCGCGCCGATCCACTGGGTCAGTGGAGCCGCACCGGGCGCGTTGCTGCGCAACAACACACACCTCATTGACTTGATGGCGGCTCGCCATGAACGGGCGCGAGCGCGCGGCACGCCGTGTTTGGCAGGTGACACGAGATGAGCCCATGGATGATGGCGTTGTTGTGCTGCGGTGGGGCTCTGCCCGGCCCTGCCCAGCCCAGCCCAGCCAGTGTACCCTGCGAGCCACAACCCCATCAGACGGCAGAAAAACAAAAAAAAACAGTTGGAATACGCGGTACTTTTTTCACCGTGATCAAGGAAATTGGAACGGCCTGGACGTCCCAAAGAGAAAGTGAATTTTGCCCGGTCGTCCTCCGGGCGACGACGCGATGACGTTCGCCACGCGTCTTCGGAATTCATTGACATGCAAATGAGGCGCCGAGTCAGGGGCGCGACCCTGCAGGGGCTGCCGCTCTGTCTCTGTCGCGCTCGAGGGGCGGCCGGGGCGGCCCGTCGGGTGCGAGGGAGAAAAACACTCACTTTGACAGGGACGCCGCGCAAGGGTTCGATTAATCGAACGCACGACGGAAGTTGGGCGTTATTCCATCTCGGAGCCCCGACCAGCGGGTAGTAACAATGTGGCCGTTTCGCTGGCCGTGCGAGGCGCGGTGTGCCAACTGCAGTGCCGTCGCGCTGTCGCCCAAAGGCGAGCGGGGAGCAATGAAAGGGAATGAAATGGAATGAAATTCGGCCCGCCGCGCCACTGGGGAGACGAGGTGGCTTCCGTCGGCTGGCTGCGGCAGGCGCGCAAAAAGCCAAACGATGCCAACAACCCAGCGAGCGGCAGCTTCCTGGTAGGGCTGTGCGATATCCACTTCTCGGTATCGCAATACGATATTGACCGCATATCGAACTAAGAGTCGATATACTTCGGACGGGAAAGAGCAGGTCCCGGGTTCGAAACCGCTCAAAGTATTGCCCCTAATTGGCGGCTTTTTTTTTTTTTAAATTTTTTCTTTCATTTTTTTTCACCCGGGAATGATGCATCATTGCCGTGCAGCTGTTCAGTGCTCAAGCTTCCGTCTGAGCTGGTCGTTCCTACGTAGGACGTTTGGCGTCCAGTGGAGCCGCTTCTTCCATGGGCCACGCCACTGGCTGGCCCGGGCCGCCCCCTGCCGGCCCTTTGGGCCCGTTGTCGCCGCGACCCCATCGCGCTTCGTCGCCCCGTCTCTCCCGCACCCGTGGGGCGGCGCGTCGGGGTGCGAGAGAGACACTGCCTTATCGTCGGCCCACTTGGCCCACGCGCGCAGGGCTGCGCAGGGCTCGCTTGGCTCGCTTGGCTCGCTGGTGGGTGTCGAGTGGCGGCCTGTTGCAACGGGATGTGAGATTCGCACCGCGCGGCACCGCCACACTGCAGACTCATTCCGAGAGTCGTCGCTCTGTCCCTCTCGCACTCATGGGGCGCTCCGCATACCTACGAGAGAGACAGAGCGACGAACACCCGGGCTGGACTGTACTCAGGGCAATAAATTTGCCTTACCGGCCGAGCTTCTGTCCGAAACAAGGGCGAGGACGGGGCGGCCGGGGACGGTCGAGGGGCTTAGTCCATCCGTGAAAGAAGACTAGCCATCGACGGTGGCCAGCTTGTCGCGCACGCGCACTGGAAAAACAAAACAATGGACGTTCTCGAAAGAAGCGCTGAAGAGCAATACTTTCCGCTCGCCAAGGTTTTTCGAATTGGGTTGCGCTGAATAGCCTTTTGAGCGAGGGGACCTTAATGCGTGCCGGTGCTGGACGGTGCTGGACATGCGTTGCTCCACGCCGAAAAACAATCCAGCCGCTCGGTGCGACCGGCCACAGCCGCGCGGAGGGGGAGGGGGAGGGGGCTTGTGTGTCCGCGGCGCCACAGTGCCCCAGCTCGCCTCTGGCCTTGGTCCTTGGCGGCGGCGGATTCCCACAGACGCCGCGCCGCCCTGCCCGACAAACGCTGCGGGGAGGGGGGAGGGGGGGGGAGACGACGCCTGCAAACGGTACATCTGCAACTGGGCGCACTTTGGTAAGGGCAGCAAGTTCACTCGCCCTGGGGACCGCCCGGGGCGCCCCTGTTGAAACGGCCACCGTGTCGTTTTAACGGCCAGCACTTCCCTGCCCCGGTAGGCCGTGCTGCAAGCCTGCAAGCCTGCAAGCCCGTTCCAAACGCTTTCGGCGCTCTGTCTCTCCCGCACTCGTAGATAGATGGGACGTTCCGAATGGGTGCGAGGGAGACAGAACGACAGACCTGATCGGACTAACTGGAATGAGGCATATCTCTGTCTCTCTCTCTGTCTCTCTCTCTCTCTCTCTCTCTCTCTCTCTCTCTCTCTCTCTCTCTCTCTCTCTCTCTCTCTCTCTCTCTCACCCCGCGTGACGGGGACGCCCCTCGAGTGCGAGTGAGACAGCGACAGCTGTGGCGAGGCGGGAACGACGCATTGACAAATTTTGGCATCAAGTGTTGCTGCCACTGTGTGCGCTGTGCTCTGGGGGGCTGACCCGGGGGTAGGGTGGTCCAAAAAAAAGTGAACTTGCTCGGATCGTCCAACGCCGCCCGGATTAGGATTCTACATCGAAAAGTATGAAATACGTGTTTTTTCCTTTTTCGAAAAAATGATTTTTAGGACCTCCGCAGAGCGCTTAAAGTTTTTGTCAGTGCTATAAATAGGAAAAAATCGTAACTTGGTCATTTTTTGACCGATTTTCAAAAACGAAACGGGGATTTGTTCGTTTTTGAATGCTTATTACGAAAAAAAATATGCCCAACCCTCATTTTGGTTTGCCTAACTTTCAGGGGCAAAACATGACTAAATTTCGGCCCAAATTGGCAATAGTTTCGGTTTGTAGGCCGCTTCAGCCACTCCAAGTCCACCCTGTCAGCATGGCGGGGTGCCTCCACCACAAGGCAAGCCCCATGAACAGAATTGGGATGCCGGGTGCAATTTGCCTACCTCCCAGGGGCATCAAATTGTGGATTTTTTCGAAAATCTATCAATAGTGATGTCTCTTGGGGCCTCTGGGCACTCAGATGGGCACACTTTCACACGGTTTGATACCCACAATACGTGATATGAACGTTATGGACGTTGCTGACGCGAGGGACCGCAAACCACGCAAGGCCACAAGAAAAGCCATCTAAATGAAGGAATTTTCTGAATTTTTACGTTTTTCTGGTCCTGAAAGGTAGGCATGAGGTCCTCAACAGTCCGTTCCTATTTTTTGTACTTTTTACGTAGTTTGGGTACCGAACCGTGTGAAAGGGTGCCCATGTGAGTGTCCAGAGGCCCCATGAGACATCACTATTGATAGATTTTCGAAAAAAATCCACAATTGATGCCTCTGGGAGGTAGGCAAATTGCACCCGGCATCCCAATCTGTTCATGGGGCTTGCCTTGTGGTGGAGGCACCCCGCCATGCTGACAGGGTGGACTTGGAGTGGCTGAAGCGGCCTACAAACCGAAACTATTGCCAATTTGGGCCGAAATTTAGTCATGTTTTGCCCCTGAAAGTTAGGCAAACCAAAATGAGGGTTGGGCATATTTTTTTTCGTAATAAGCATTCAAAAACGAACAAATCCCCGTTTCGTTTTTGAAAATCGGTCAAAAAATGACCAAGTTACGATTTTTTCCTAATAATAGCACTGTTAAAAACTTTGAGGGCTCTGCGGAGGTCCTAAAAATCATTTTTTCGAAAAAGGAAAAAAACAGTATTTCATATTTTCGATGTAGATTCCAAATCCGAGCGGCGTTGGACGATCCGAGCAACTTCATTTTTTTTTGGACCAACCCTACCGGGGGGCGTTACGAGTGGAGTGGCACATGGCACCCCGTCCCCGCAGCCGCAGCCTCGCAGCCGGTCTGCTTTTAGCTGCTTTTAGCACTCCACGGCAAGGACGGGGCCCGGCACTTTTCCTCTCATTGCATTTTGCCGATCGTTTCCAGATGCCTGTTCGCGTCCACTCGTCACATTTTGGGTCTTGCGTCAAGCTGAGTACGAATTAGCGGAAATAAAAATGAGATAGGACGGCGGTGAAGAGAGCGGCGGATCGGTTTTGCGCAAAACTCCCCACTTGCCCGCATTTTTCCGAGTTTGTTTCACTCCCTGGCCAGCACGAATTCCTAGCCAATCTGGTCACTCCTGTCGTGCGCCACCACTTGCCCCCCCCCCCCCCCGGCGCGTCGCCCTAACTACTCGCGGTGATAAATTGCTTCGCTCGGTGGCTCGTGGCTCGTCAACCGAAAACGCTGCCAGGCGGCAAGGCGGCACGCAGACTTGTTTCTGAGAGTCGCTCTGTCTCTCTCGCACTCAAGGGACGTCCCCAGTGGGTGCGAGAGAGACAGAGCGACGAGGGCCGAAAGGCGGCGGGTGGTTCCGCAGCCATCCTATGCACGGCACTGTTAATGCCGCAGCGCGCCGCGCCGTGCCAGTGTGCCAGTGTTTGCCCAGCAAGGCCGCCGAGGGCAGCGCGGAGCAGCGCGGGTCACTAAGATGGATCCGTCGCAAGGACGCGCGCTGTCTCTCTCGCACTCGCGGGGCGTCCCGCAAGGGGTGCGAGAGAGACGCACCGACAAGCGCGCAGTCGGCCCGCCGAAGGAGCCCGCCGCGCCGGCCGCAGGGCGTGTCCGAAGGCCCGAAGGTCCGAAGGAGCCCGACTGTAATTTTCGTGAACTTTGGCCTCTGATTTTGACGCGATGCTGGTAATGGCGGCGTCGCCCCGGGGCGCCGCGCTGTCTGTCTCTCTCGCACTCGCGCGCCGCGGCCGCTGCGGTGCGAGAGAGACAGAGCGAGCACTTCGGTTACAGTGCCGCGGAGGATCCCCGAATGATGGATCGGTGGGCGTTTTGTCGTGCTTGCAAGGTGCTCTCAGCCGCACTTTGTGTGTTTACGCTGATTAGCATGTCATTGTATTCACGTTCGCTCTCATTTATTTTCAGCCACCGTTTATTTAAACTATTCCAAAAATTTAAAAATTTTTCAATTTTTTTTTTGCTAAGGTAGTTTATAGTCTAATCTTCAGGAACCTTATACATCTTATCATTATTATATCTTTTTTAAAATATATTTCTTGAAGCGTGATCTTGTTTGTTTGTTTTGATAAGGTGAGTTTGTCACTCCTTTGACGAGTGTGCTTCTCGTTACATCAATCCCACCGTGCAGCCCATCCGCTTCGTTCTCCACCCCACCACCTTCCCACCTCCTCAGTGTCACCCCAGCCGTGAGAAAAGTCAAGCTCAAGACCGCATTTTTTTTCGACATTACTTTTACCTTTACCGCCAGATACCCCCCCAGATCCGAGTCAGCAGATAGGCTCTTAAAGTCTCGCATAATTGAATTTAAATGGATCCGTTTTGCAAGGTCCTTTTCTGTTCTTCTGCGCGGCCGCCTGCCTCGGCGCGCCTTTGCGCGCTTTGCGCCTTGATGCGTCGGGGTGCCTGATGACCCGGCCTTGCAGCGATACCCAGAACGCAGTGCCGCGACGCGGTGCGCCGCGGTGCGCGGTGCGGGGCCAAGCACGCCTCCTTGTAAGCGCGCCGCAGCCCCGCCATCCTTCAGCAGTGTAGGCGAGCCCAGCCCGCGTGACTAAACGACGTCTAATTGATAACGGATGGCTCAGGGTGACCAGTAGACTGACTACGAGAGTCGCTTTCGTCGCTCTGTCTCTCTCGCACCCGTAAGGATTGCCCCATGGGTGCGAGAGAGACAGCGACGAAAACGACTCTCGGAATCAGTCTGCAGAGAAAGGGGTTCGCCAACGACGCGCTCCTGAACCGCACCATCGCGATAAAGGTGCAAAAAAAAATTCATCTCGAAATCCAAAACCGCTTCTCGTCGGACACAAGAGTGTGCTTGCTATTCTTTTTGGGCGTGGAAATCGAAAGGAGCGACAAATCTCTGCGCGGCGACAGACGCGGGCACTGCAGTGGGAGGCAGTGGGAGGCTCGGGTCGTGCTCTGAATGTCTGAATGCCCGCGCCGACTTCCCCGGAAGGGAGAGACGTATTTTTGCAGACGCCGCTCTTCTGTCCACACAGGCCGAGCGCAAAGGGAGAGGGGGGGGGAGCGGGGAGGGCAGGTGTCGGCAGTGCAGTGAATAACGTTTCGCGGGTGACGTAAAGGTCAAGAGTACGAAGGACTGCGTCCGTCCGGGGCGCGAGAGCGCGAGCGCGCGATGAGGCGACCGCACGATTTCTCATATTTCGGAGACCGACTTTTTCACTCCGGCGAGACAGCGCGGGGGCGTGTGAAAACTGTGCTAAGAAGCGGCTTCGTTTGACCTGGCGGCTTGACCTCCGTGTCGGAATGTCCCACCCAGTCGCTGTTACTGGCGTCTCGTGAGAGAGAGGGAGGGAGAGTAAAAGTGTTTTGTATCGCGTTTTGAACCGCCGCCTCCTGTGAAGGCGAGGCTGCTCGGGACCTCCCCATCCAGCCGAGCAGACTGATTCCGAAGAGTAGTTAGCGCGTCGCTCCGTCTCTGCCGCACTCGTGGGGCGTCCCGCCGGGGCACAGTGGGCCAGAAGACCGGTGGAGGCGGCCAAAACTCTAGACGCCTTTTGAGCTCCAGAGTCGCTAAATGGGACTCGAACTGAACGTGTGACCCCACCAACGGATTCCTCGTTCGGAGAGCAATCCATTGGTGGGGTCACACGTTCGGTTCGAGTCCCATTTAGCGACTCTAGAGCTCAAAACGCGTCTCGAGTTTTGGCCGCCTCCGTCGGTCTTCTGGCCCACTGTGCGGGGTGCGAGAGAGACGCGGGAGGCCCAATCACGGCCCCGTAAAGGGGGATGGCCGCGTGGCCGCGTGGAGGATGGGGCTGAAAAAAGGCCTGCCTTGCCAAACGCGTCGCCGCGCCACGCGACTGGCGCCTCCCGGTGGGACCATGTGCGGAGGCAGTCCGTAAAGCTGAAACGTCGTTCGGTGCAACGGCGGCGCGGCAGCGCGGCGGAATGGCGCGTGCATTATTATCGGTGATTAGGGCGTTATTAGCGACCGGGCCTTGACACGCCACGCCACGCCGCGCCGCGCGTGGAGCAAGGCACGCGCGGCACGGCGCGGCACGCTGAGGGAGAAACAGTGTGTCCATGCGTCCGCCTCGCCTCTTTCGGCGGTCTGCCCAGACGGCGCCGAAAAGAGTGCCGGCATAAAATCTTTAACGGCGTGCGTGTACACGAGAGTGCGCGTACGCGGCCAGAGTCGGGGAAAAAGCGGCAACAAATGAACCGATGTCGGTCAGGGCGGAAACGCTACACCGACACGTACTGCGGCACCGCGGCACCGCGGCTGTTCTGCTCTCGTCACCTCGGCCTCTGTCTGCGTCTGCGTCGAGTGTTTGCATCCAGAGTGCACGGGGCGACCGCGGCATACCAATGTGAGTGCGTGTTGTCTGCGCGTCGTGTTTGAGGGGTGGGAAAATTTTTACTTTTTTTTTTTGCTCTTTTTGCGAGTGGCTGGGACTGCCCGTCCACCAAAACGCGGTCCAAGAGGAAGCCCTTTGGTCGCAGCCTGCGCCGGTCCAGCGCGCACGGAGGCGGCGCTCTCCAAGGCGCGCCCTGAGAACGGCGGCGGCGTGGCGGTGAACTCAGGTTCAAGGCTGCCCGTCCCGGCCGCTGGGAGGACGAGTCACTGCAGCAGAGCGCCGCCCGCATGCCGGCCCGTTTAAGTGACCTGGTTATGACTTTCGCACTTTCCTTTTCTTTTTTATTTCTTTCAGATTTTTAACTTTTTCTCTCTTTTTTTTCTCCCCCTTGCATCGTGTTTATTATTTTGTGGCGCTGCGCGTAAGGACGGCCGGCAGCAGTAGCGGCCGCGCAAATTACTTTTACGGTGGTGTCGCGTTGTTGTTGCGTTCGCGGCGTTTGTTGTTGTTGATGCGTTATGTTGTTGTTGTTGCCCCGAGTGTCATCATCGCAGGCGTCGCGACGCCGGCCGTCCTTTCGAGAAAATGACCGGGTTGAACGGGATTTGCGCGTGGTCACGCTGAACACCCGCACCGTCTCTCTCGCACTCAGAGGCGTTCCGCGGCGGAGCGAGAGAGACGGCATCGAACTGCAGCGCGGCCGAAAGACGGCGCGGCGACACGGCGGCATGTCCACTCCTTCCTCGACGCGCGGTGATGCGGACTCGGCAAAATCGTCTTCCTTTTTTATCGACGCGAGGCGCGAGGCGCAGGCAAGCAAGGCGCTAGTTTAATTTAAACACCGGCCGGAAGTCAGTGTAGGCAACGCGGCCGCGCTGCACATCCGGCCCGTAACTACATGGTGGTCCAAGGCGCTCTACCGGTTGTCTTGTCTTGGACGCCCACCTCCAGGGCCTTATGAAGCTCGCGTCAAGCACACCGCGAAGATAGTGGTGCGGCCGCCTCGCCGGTCCGCGAGTCAGCGAGTCTGCGTGACAGTGACCTTGGCCCAGACGGCAGGACCGTCTGCCCGCGCGTCGCCGTCGGCCAGTCCACGTCCGGGCATCGCGCGTCGATACTTTGTCCTGTCATCCTTTTCACCGGCCGAGTCCTTCGGAGTCCTTCGCCGCGCCGCGTGTCTAGGGAAGGCTCTGCTCTGCTCTCCAGGTTCGCGATAAGTCCGGCAGGGCACGTCCGCACGCGGGACGAGGCTTGACCTCAAACCGCGCGCCGGGCCGCCGGGACGGATGGAAGTGCGTCCCTGCGAGGTGACTCGCCGCTCGTCCCGGAACACCGCGTCATCGCCGAGCCGGTGTCATCGCCGGCAGTGCAGTGGAAGGGAGGACAGCAAGCCGCCAGTCCAGGATTTTCCGAAGGAGGGGGGGGGTCTTTCTGGGGCCATGTGGTGCTTGCTGCATTGCCAGGTGGCCTATGTAGTTCCCGCGGAGAGGGTTGGAAGGGGTCACCTCTCCCGTAGAGCCACGCGCATGCCGCCGTCAGCGCCTGTGAGGTAGGCCGGCCCGCGCGCCAGGCGTGCGTGTTGGCTCGGCTTGGTTGCCTATCCTTCGATTCGCAGGCGCTCCGCGCCGAAGTCGCCTCCTCGCCGTCGAGCGTGGCCACCACACCGCCATTCCCGACCATGTCTCCGGCTTGCCTTACTCCGTGCCAAAACGAGCCGCGGTCGCAGCCCGGCAAAGAAGATCGTCTCGTCTTCGGTTCACCTTGGGGTCCGGCACTGCACTACGATTCCAAGAGTCGTTTCGCACCTCTAAGGACCACTGTCGGAGTTCAAGAGAGACAGAGCGATAAAAACTCTGGGGATCGGTCCGCTGGGGCACTGTAGAGGAGGATATGCAGCGAGGGTGAGGTCAGAAAATCGTAAAGCCGAGTGCGCGAAGCGACAACGCTTTATTTCACGTCCTTCAGGCATTCTACACTGACGCTCATTACGGCGCCTCGCTCCTTCTCTCTCGCGCCGCGGCGGGACGCCCCGTGAGTGCGAGAGAGAGCGCCGTTTTTCGGAAGCGGCCCCCGAGAGGACCAACCTTGACTCGTCAGGAGAGCGCTCTCCCCTAACGAACTAACGGCGTTTCTACGTGCGCCAGATCGGCCGATTCTCGTCAACAAATCGACGACGGGCGCGACCTCTGTCGCATTAATCAAGCCGGCAGATTATTTTGTAGTCTTTAGGAGGAGAGAGAGAGAGAGAGAGAGAGAGAGAGAGAGAGAGAGAGAGAGAGAGAGAGAGAGAGAGAGAGAGAGAGAGAGAGAAGAGAGAGAGAGAGAGAGAGAGAGAGGCTGCACAGGCGCAGCACAAAGCGTGTCTTCAAGGAGGCAGACGCTCTCTTGGAGGAGCCCGTTGACCGCACGGGCCGGAGTCCGAGTGCTGTTGCCTCTTAGGGGCCCGACCCCACGCGATGCACGCGGGGCACCACCTGCAGTGCAGGCCGCACCAAAACCACGTGAAACAATTGTCGTTCCGTTGCGTAATCTCTCGTGGGCAGCCCGCCTTGGTCCGGCTTGGCCCGCCTTCTGGAGGTAGTTTGCTTGGCATCGTCAAAGGGAATGGATTGGGGATGGATTGTTTCTGTCAAGACGGGGACCGCTCATTTTCAGGCCCGTTCAGTAGTGACGCCGGGGAAGCCCCGTCTCGAGTGACTCAGGACGAATCGCCGCCACACGACCGAGGTGCAACGGCCGACACCAGGGCGTCACGCGCGCGTCGTGACTGGGCCGAACCTCCGAACAGAGTGCGGACGCCGCTCTGTCTCTCTCGCACTCGCAGAGCGACCGAATCAGCCTGACTAGCGTCACCAGGATCAAGGCTCCGAAGGTCCCCAAAGGCGGTGGCGGGGCGCTGCGGGCCGTCGAGTGCTGTTTCTGTTTCCCGAGCGGCTGCATCCTGTTGCTCTGACGAAACGCCATGTGGTGCACTTTGCGGGTCGATGCACTGCGAGCGGGGAAGGCACGCAGAGATCCCCCAGAACAGCGGTGACTCTGCCAGGCGAGTGGTTGTGCGTGGCTACGTACCGCTCTGAATGCAGAGTCCTCCGACGAATGTGGTGTCCAAGAGGAAATGCTCCTGGGCTCAGGAAACGCTTACAGGTGGAAATTCGGCGTCAGCAACACGCAGTGCGACGCAGTGTGTACACTGTACTCCTTGCACTTGTTGGGCGTCCTGTTTGTTCGCGATGACCCTGCCTTGTAATTGGCTGGGACCCCATTTGGGTGCCACGGACACTGCGGTGGCTCGGCTCCGTCATGTCAGTCAGGGCTGCGTTGCCGCGGCTGGCTGGCTGCCTGCCTGCCTGCCTGCCTGACGACGCACTACTCACCGCTCCGGTGGCTTCTCTTCAAGGAGCGGCCGGATGGAAATGTTCACTGCACTGTTTTTCGAGAGCCATTTTCGTCGCGCCGCCTGAAAGGTTGGTCGCAATTTGACCGGCAACCTTTGCGACGCCCCCCGGGCATCCCCTTCCGAGACCTCTCTGGACCCGCCCCTGGACGCAGAGTGCGGGACTCTGTCCGCGCGGTCGGCGAAACTCCCGCGCAATCCCAGACCGGCGGAGCGAAGTGGCTGGCACTCCGCCGAGCTCCTCTTCGGCGGGGTGTTTTGCATTGTTGCAGTTAATTGCGTGCGTCATAGGCAATTGGGTAGCGACGGTGCGTGCTGCCGACCGCTCTGTCTCTCTCGCACCCGCAGGGGCCGCCCCATGAGTGCGAGAGAGACAGAGCGACTCTCGGAATGAGTCTGCAGCGGCCGTGGCCGAGCCGTGTCCAAGCCGTGGCGATGACATGCTCATCCATGAGCAGGCGTGCCCCCACGGCGACACGGCAACCCGCGATGGCCCGGCGATAGGGTGACAGAGCGTCCCTTCCCTTCGCCGCCAAACGCGGCCGAACGCGCCAAGGCCGGCCATGCTGGAGCAAGCCGACGTTTGGCGCCACTTTTGATGCGCTGCGGCCGGCTGCGACGCCATCACCATAATGCGATGACACCCGGAGAAAATTTAGAAGGCTGGGACTAGCATCGCCACAGAACACGGCCAAGTCGATTCCCAAGTCTAGTTAAGTTGATTTTTTTGTCTAGCCAAAGTCATAACAACAAAAAAAGAACTTTTTATTATTTTAATTCGAATGAAACATTTTTTATCAGTGAATAAGAGGTTTTAGATTAGTGTCATCCAAACGTCGATCCCAGTTGTGGTGTCTGCTCCCCTCCCCCTCCTCCCCCTGAGCTCAGTGCGATTTGAGAGGTTGACCGCGACTTGGGCACGTCCTGGGCGTGCTGCCTGCCCCAGCCTGCCCCCGGTCTTGGCGCGGTCTCGGAGGCCCGGCCGAGTGGCCTTCGGTTGCCTGGGTCTGCCTTCGGGACTTCGGGCATGCATACACGCCCACGTAAGGCCGGGCCCAAAACACACGCCACTGCCTCTGTTATTTGGCGGCCTACACTTTGAGAAGGGTGTCAATGCCTAGAGGACGATTACGGAAACCGAGACGAAGGCTGTGTGGAGACGGGCCGTTGCGTTTTCGGAGGTGGACAATCGATACATCGATCCATCGATCCAGGGATGCGACGCTCTGGGGTTCGAGGTTCGAGGGCGACCGATTCCATTGACGACTCCGCGGCACTTGGGCAACATGTAAGCGTCGGTGGTCCAGTTTCGCCACAGCCGAACAATGTGTCAGCCAGCGTAAGCCGCAAAAAGCAATTTTGCCAACGCGACGAGAAAAGGAGGGTCGATGGCCCCACCATGCGGTAGAGAGATTTAAATAAGCGTGCACCCGGTATGGTCTAGTGCACCCGCAGGGTGAGTGCGGACCCTCCGGTTAATACACCCGGAACGCTGCGTATATATACCACCGCGCGAGCAAGCGAAGTCGCCACCGCGAGGGAAGCGGCACGGGGCTCGTTTCGGCTCTGGATTGGGCCTGAGCATTCACTCTTTGACTCAAGTACGTCAAGAAAGAATAAAGTAAAAGAGGTCGACAAAACCCACCGCCGATATATATACTTGCATTACAAGGTAGGTGCACGCACGAGGCCAGCACGTCAGCAGCGCGTCGTCCGGCGTGTACGCCAGCACGCAGCTTAGTCGCACGGTGAGGACGGACCCCTCGCAGGCAGATCGTTGGACACAACGTATATAACCCGCTCCGCGGCAAGCGCAGTCATCACCGCGAGCGAAGGCGGCAGTGCTCGTCGCCGTTCACGGGGGAGGTTTTGGACGCACCCGCCGCTGGGAAGTCCAGCAAGGGGTGGAAATCGGTGGGAGTTTTTTTTCTATGCAGGAACGAGAACAAGCGGGCGATTCAAGCAGAGCATCACTCTGCTGTCGAACCGCCGACCGCGGCGCCCGGCCGCAGAACGGAACGGAGTATCTGCAGCTGCAGCGGCGGCGGCGGCGGCGGACACTTTTCTGCGACTAACCAGCTAACCAGGCCCTTTCCCAGGCCTACTGCCAGCGGCCATCAAGGCCATAGTGCGAGACGGCGAGGCGCGGTGGCACTGTGCTAATTAAGATCATAATTACGATCAGTTTAGGGATCGCGGCTTCGATCTCTTCCGATGATCCTCGCAGCCGGCACTGGTAAACTACTGCAGCAGCAGCAGCCCGCAGGCGAGCGGAAGGACGCCGCTGCTGAGTGAGAGAAAAGTGATTCCGTCGAGGGAAAAAAATCGGCGGCGGATTCATTACCTTCCATTAGCGCTGCTGCGCTGCAAACCTTCGAAACTCTGTTCCCGCTCGCCACGCGGCACGCGGCGCTTCACAGTGGACCAGCGTTTTGAGCTCCAGAGTCGCTCAATGGGACTCGAACCGAACGTGTGACCCCACCAATGGATTGCTCTCCGAACGAGGAATCCATTGGTGGGGTCACACGCTCGGTTCGAGTCCTTTTTAGCGACTCTGGAGCTCAAAACGCGATAGAGTTTTGGTCGCCTGCGCCGGTCTTCTGGCCCACTGTGTGCTTGCGCGGCGCGTCTAGCTGAACAGAAAGAACTGTGTTTTGCTTTGGGGGGTTGCCGGCCTGCCTATCCGGGCCGCATCGCCGCATCGCCATCGCGAGGGGGCGGGCGAGAAAGGCGAAGGGCGAAGATCGCCTTGCATTACGGCGCGATGATTGTGCTTATTTAATGTCAAAAGAGGCCGGCCCCTCTTCGGCCGGCGTCTAAAACGAAATCAGGGGGTGTGGAAAAACCCAATTTGGCATTTATTTGGTCTAGTTTAAGCGTAGAAATGATATCATAGAAAAATATAAATTTCTAGCAAGGTACGTTGAGGTAACTTCGACGTTAACAATCTTCTATAAAGCGAAAAAGACTAAAACAACTAACTTTCATACAACAATGGACCGCCACCCCCAAAGAGAACAGGGCAGTCAACATCAAGTCATTCACAGCCACTTGGCATCAAAATGCGACGAGGCTAAAATCTCATTTTGAACTCGTGTTGACCACGAGTTGTCGTGTTTCTGGGCCACTTTGAGGTTCTTTTCGTTGACATGATGATGGCTTTTCTGTTCTCCCTGAGATGCGCACGGCCTTCTCACAGAGTGCCGTCCTCGGCGTGGTCCTCCACCAGGTGCAGCAGGCGCCGGTGGAACTCTCTGGGGAGCGCCTTGCACATGTGCGCCTGCGTCTCCTCCGAGAAGTAGTCGACGGGCGAGTCGGAGTCGGACGAGGGCACGATGTCCGGGCTGAAGAAGATGGCCGGCAGCATCCACAGGCCGATCCACAGCCCGAACGCCGCCCGCTTGCGCATCTCTTCTTTCAACTGTTCCTCGGAAAATACGTCGTCCTCGTCGTCCGCAGCGCCTCGCCTCAGCGACGGGTCCAGAGGTGCGTCTAGGATGGGTGAAACAATGTCGTAAGTTCTATGAGATGGAAAAGAACCGTGCTGTCGCTACCCCGCGCGCGAGCGGCGTTGGCTTAGCGGACAATGCTGCGCGTGGGGTATTTTCCAGCAGGGCTTTCAGGACCTTATCTCAAATCGACATAAAATGATGCAGTGCAGTCACCCACCTGCAGCGTTGGCGCGGACCAGCTCGCGGACCGTGGCCCGGAGCGTGCGCAGGTAGCGCTGCAGCAGGTCGTCGTGGTGCCGGAGGCGCACGTCCCTCTGCACGCTGGTGTACAAGAAGTGCAGCAGGTCCAGGGCCGGGGACGAGTACCGGATGCCCGCCAGGTCGACGAGCCGCGTCTGGCAGGGCGCGCCGCCCGGGCCGTACTTGAAGAGCAGGTTGTTGGCCCAGCAGTCGCCGTGCGTGAAGACGCCGGGGACGACGTCGCCGTCGGCGGGGGGCGCCACCACGGCGCACATCTCCTGGAACACGCCGGTCCGGGCCGCGCGGGCCTGCAGGCGCTGCGCCAGGTCGGCGCGCCCGGACTGCCGCAGGCTGAGCGCGGCCATGGTGGTGGAGGCCCGCAAGCTGCACGCGAACACGGCCTCTGCCGCGGGGAAAAAGATGAGCTCGCTGGTGTCGGCGCGCAGCTCCAGGAACGTGCGGGCGTCGAGGCGGCGCAGCGCCAGCGAGGCGCCGTGGAAGCGGCCCAGGGCCTGAGGCAGAGGACACGGGGAGGACATGGACGAGCCGAACACCGCGCCCGGAGGCGTCGCGACACCCACCTCCATGATGAGCAGCGCGTGCTGCAAGTCCATGCCCTGCTGCCGCGGCCGCATGGAGTAGCCCAGCGTGGTGAGGTCCTCGAGGATGATGTGGTCGGGCCGGAGGGTCCTGGAGGCGTGCAGGCACCCCGCCAGCGGCAGCGGCAGCCGCGCGCGCTCGCACAGGCTCCGCAGCGTGGGCACCAGCCCGCAGTACGCGTCCGTCTCCTTGGCGAAGGCCGCCAGGCAGCGGAACTGGTCCGTCTGCGGCGTGCGCTTCACGATCATGCTGCGCTGGAACGCTAAACACGGCACGCCGTCGGCACGCCGTCAGGGTGCTGCACGAGGGAAGCGCCCTGACGTCGCCCGGCGGCAAGCAGCAACCAGGCCGCCTCGCCGCCTGAAGGCAGGCAGCCCAACGCGCGCGCCTGGGCGGTGGGGTGCAGCCGTGGCGGCGCAGGCCGTGCTGGCAGTGGTCCAGGTGGGGGAGCTGCCGCCCTGCCGCCGCGCTCTCCGCGTGCAGACTTACCCTCCCCGCTGCCGCGCGTGCCCTGCGCCGTGGTCCTGGTCACGATGCTGGAGAAGTTGTCGCCCACGTTGCAGCCCGGCGCCACCTCGAGGTGGCTCAGCACCAGCCCCGCGTCGCCCTCCGCGGCGCGCAGGGTGGTCTCGTAGAAGGCCAGCTCGTCGTCGTACTCCGCGGCGCCGGCGGCGCGCAGCCCCTTGAGCGTGGGCAGCTGCAGGGCCTGCTTGGAGGGCACCAGCGGCGCCGTCGCGGCCTGGGTCTGCGTCTGGGTCGGCATGTCGAACGCCCGGCCGGTCACTCTGGCAGTCCTTTGGAACTAGGAAAACACGGCTCTGCAACACCCCAAACCAGTAAAGGTTCCACTAGCTTCAAAGTAGAAATTTTTGAAATTCATAAATTTAAAGAAATGTGATGTTCTAAGCGCAGGTTTGAAGCGGAGGAGAGTGGCATCTCCTTTCCTTCTATCCCCACCTCTCTCTGACCTCGGTGGTGCCGGGGGGTGGCCTATCCCCGCACGCACGAGCGCGTTATGGTCACGCCGCAATCAGCGTTAAAAGCCAACAGTCTGTCGGCCACAGTTTCTTCGTCACTCCGTCTCTCTCGCGCGCATGGTGCGGCCCATAGGGGTGCGAGAGAGACAGAGCGAGACTTGGCCACGCCAGCCGTAAAGGAAGCGATCCTTGCGGCGGTTCGCGACGCTGGACGTTGCTGTCGCTGGCCCAGTCAACTCTGCAGGCTGATTCCAAACACAGTCCTTTCATCGCTCTGTCTCTCTCCCGCTCGGGGCGCCCCGGCGGAGTGCGAGAGAGACAGAGCGACGAAATACTGTTCGGAATCTGGCTGGGGCTGCTTCAATGCCGCCACGGACCTCGGATTGCATCACATTCTCCAAATTTCACATCTGGCCGCCCGCCCCGCCCCGCCCTCGGCCGGTGGAGCGTCTTGCCCAATGTGAGCAACTCGGGAACTGGAAGAGTCACTCCGCCGCACCTGTGCAGCACCGGCGGGACGCTAAATGCTATCTGAGTGCGCACTCAAGTTTCATTAGGCAGGTCAAATTGCCGAAAATTGACAACTGGCCCGTAGTGCCGAAGTTCAGCGTTACTGTACCGTCGCAAACAATGGCCATTCAAAAGAGGCTATTGATTTTTTTGGGCTTTTTTTTTTGCTTTGTTTGGTAACGGAGCTTCTGACTTTTCTGTCAAATTTTACCTCCGCTTAATTTTCAACTTATTATCTGCTACAAGAATGCCAACGGCTTCTCCAGGCAATGGAATTTTTCAGCGTTACAGTCGTTGCTAGTTTAACTCTTCCCGGGACCAATGTAGTGTACGGAGCAGGCCCGCGCCAGTCGGTCTCGGCGTGCTTCGCCCGTGCTCTCTCTTTCTCTCTCTTTCTCTCTCACTCGCCAAGCTCAAGGCCGGCGTGCTGCGCCAAGTTGCGCCTCGCGACGCATCCATTGGATGCAGCGGCCGGCCGGCCCCTCGGTGACACAACGGCCGACGCGTTCCAACAGCCGTTTCGTCGCCCTGTCTCTCTCGGGGGCGCCCCGCGAGTGCGAGAGAGACAGGGGGTGAGTCTGCGGCGGGGGCGCGGTCGGGCCTTTGCCTTGGTGCGGCAAGGCGGGCAAGGTCAAGGCGGGCGCCGCACGGGCCGCCCCGTCCCTCTCTCGGGGTGCGCGCGGGGCGCGGCGTGTCTCTGTCTCTCTCACTCGCGGGGTGGGCACGGGGCACGGGGCGCGGGGCGCGGCACTTGGCGCTTCCCCCTGGGCTCCGCAGTCCCAGCATAGTCCTCGCGGCCGGCGGACGCGCGTTGCCAAGCGCGAGAACCACCGTCCTTTTCGGCCATTCGGCCTTTCGGCCGCCTCCTTCATGCACCTTCAGCGGCGTGCTGCGTGGACGTTGCGTCGACACCCTTTTTCGACAAAGTGCCAATAACACTTACCGGGCCGAGGGCTGCGGTGGCGGCGCGGTGGCGATGCACGCGCTGCAGTGGTGCCGACTATATATCGCAGTGGCCGTGGCGACGGCACTGCGATGGCACTGCCATGGCACTGCAGGAGGACAGGACAAGCACCTGTCTCGAGGCTAGCCCACGGGAGCCTCCGCCCCCTCCCCTCTCCTCCCTCCTCCTCCTGCTGCTCCTAGTCTTGGACCCGGGACGCCGCCCGGGACGCCGGTCCCTCTAGATTCGCGCGTCGCGTCATCCGTCATTTGAGCGGTTCGGTTCCCCTCCCGCGGTTTGAACTGGGCGCGCCGCCCAGTGCAGGCGGCCGCGCATGCGCCTACACCAGAAGTCCGCGTCGCGGCGGCCGCGGCCCGCGACTCGGCCGGTCGGCGCGTTGCTCGCTGCTCGGCGCAGAGGGGACCCAGGGGGATGACCGCGGAAGAGGCAGGACCTTGGCGATTACGCTGTGCCGGCCGCCGCGGCCAGGCTGCGCCAAAGAGCCGCGCTGACACCGCGAGTGGCGCCTGGCCATTCGTCTGCCACTCGTTCGCCAGTCTGATTGCTGGAATGCTGGGCGGGGAAATCCCCGCGCAACTGACCGTGACCTTGACTTTGGCGAATTGAGCGGGAAAATTTGAACCAGCTCGCGCGGTTTGTGGGGTGGGACGACGTGGCGCCACGCTTGGGAGTGGGGCGGCAGTGTAGGCTCGCATGAATGGAGAGGGAAACCCTCGGGCAAACCGGTCCCGTTCCCAACACAGCAGCGTCTTCATCTACGCGTTGATCCGACGCACCCATTGACTGGCGAGAAAAATAGTTTGGGGTTACATCATCGCCATCACCGCTTCGCAGGCTTCTGCGGACCTTTAGCGGTTCGATTCGAGTAACCTGGGTGAATTTTAAAATTCTTAAACTGAAAGTCTGTTGTAGTATAATACGTGCGGTTTCGGCCACATATACGCCTTATCTCTTTTTTTCGCGAGTGGCACTGGCATTAGCTAGAGTCATGTTCATGTAACACGTAGTGCCCAAGGTTTCGAAGATAAGGGTGGATTGCATTGATAACAAAGTGCAGTAAGGATCACAGCTTTATTCTAGTTTATTATGGTAACTTGCGTTTGTATGACAAATGAACGACGAATGAACCGCTCAGGCCAGGGGGCCTGACTTAAATGACTCTTGAATAAACGTGATAACGATTTTTACAAAAATATAACTCGATTCTTACGATTAAAGGAAACAACAAACAACAGGAGCCAGCCACAGTATTACTCCCTGCGTGACAACCAATCTTTAACTTAATTTTTGTAACAAAAACATATTGGCACATTTCTATATAAACATTTTCACCCACGTTCCACACTCAAACACACAATTTTGTAATCTATGACAGTCTAGTGGCGCCGCTGTCTTCTCTTGAGGTTCCTGATGCGGACCCCGAAGGGGATGGGCCTGCCGCCGTACCTCGTCAGGTTGATCTGGGCCTCCGTCGTGGACGGGGTGGCCGGGGTGGCCGTCGGGGTGGTGGTCGTCACCGACGCGGCCTGCGAGCTGCTGGGGAGGCCGCCCTGCTCCGCGACGGAGCTCTGCGCGGCCATCTCGGCGCGCACCGTGGTGTCGTACGTCTCCTTGGCGGCCTGCACGTGCGCCAGCAGGATCTCGGAGGCCTTGTTCTCGGTGACGGGGCTGTCGACGGCGTTGCCGAAGGGCGGCGGCGTGGACGGCGACGCCGTGCCGTTGGAGTACGGCCTGTTGGTGGAGATGGAAGAGTACCCGGGCGTCACGGCGTAGCCGAGTGCACCTAGACCCGGCTCCAGACTGTTGCCGCTCGGGGTGTCCAGGAAGGGCGGCAGCAGGTTCACCTCCAGGCCGCCCTCCTGCGGCCGCTGCAGGAACTCGCTCTCGCGGAGGTAGGCCCGCTCGCTGGGGGGCGCGGGGCTGGACGAGGGGCTGGACGAGGGGCTGGACGAGGGCGAGAACGCCGCGTTGAAGGCGGTCACGTCGAAGAAGGCGGGCGCGGGGGTGGCGGAGAAGGGAGTCACCTCGGGGTGGACGTCTTGGCCGAGGTTTTGTTGAGGGGACTGTAGCTGCTGGAACTGCTGCTGAGGCCCTTGCTGGTAGGGGCTGGCCAGGATGGCGACGGGCGTGACGGCGGGCAGGTCGAAGTGCGGCCGCGGCGTGGAGGCGTCGAACCAGGGCGTCGTCTGCTGCGGCAGCGTGAAGGGCCGCGGCGTGGTCAGCGCCCACTCGCTGCCCTGGGACGCCATCACCTCCAGGCTGGCCGCGTTCAGCAGTAGTCGCATGTTCTCGTACAGCGGCTCCAGGGCTTTGGCCTCGCGGGCCGTGGGTTCGATCCCCGCCCCCGGCGCCGGCGTGGAGAGCGCGAGGTTGATCTCGGCGGGGGCGATGGTGGCGAAGATGCCCCCCGGGCGGCGCTGGTACGCGCTGGCGCCCGACGACAGGTCGTTGCGGGGCTGCTGGTCGTCCGCCCGCGGGCTGGGCGTGCTGGGCGTGCTGGGCGTGGTGGCGGCGGGGGCGGGGGCGGGGGCCTCGGGGGCGTCGGGAGCGTCGCAGATGGTGTCGAACCACCAGTCGCACACCAGGAGCTGCTGGTTGAACACGCTGCCCTCCGGACACATGAACGAGCTCTTCAGCCCCGCGTGCTGGCAGATGTGGAACACCTACGCACACAAACAAAGACAGGTTTGCGGTTATTCTGTCGCTCACTCCCAACGGTGACCACGCCACGCGTGGCGGCAGTATGAAAACAGGCGAATGTCGCACACAAATCTTCCCAGCCTCCAGGCGGCGACAACAACTAGGAACAAGACGCGGTCAGGACAAAGGCCTGCCGACCGCCGCCCGCTGCCGCCGGCCGTCCAGGCGATCTGCAACCAGATGACCTTGACGCGCCTGGCGGTGCTGGCGATTCTACGCGGCACTAGACGAGGTGAATGACCAGCGACTCTGCACGCGCTGCGTCACACGAGCAAAACACGGCGCGTCATCACTCAATGCAGTGTACAGTACGACGGACATACCAAGAAAAACGAACAAAACCTCAGTTAAGTGGGCTTGCCCCCCACCCTCCTAGGTGTGAAGCGACTTTACCTGACTAACACGACTGAGATAGCAAACATAGCAGCGTTGGGACCTCTTTTACTTTTCGCCGTGCTCGAGGTGAGTGACGTCAGGGCGTTGCCTGCTGCACGTGCTCCACTTTGGCTATCGCTTCTAGCCTGACTCTACTGAGTAATGTGTGAATAGAATTTTAGAAAAAAAAAACGAAAATGAGTCGAGACGTCGGGTTACCTGGCAGCCGGTCTCCAGGTCGGCGTAGTAGCCCTGCTTCTTGCCCCTGCAGGTGAAGTTGGTCCTGGGGATGCCGCGCTGCAGCTGCGAGCGCACCGAGCTGTGGCCGCGGGGCGCCAGGTCGTTGGAGGAGCCGTCGAAGTGGAAGGCCACGTTGTAGTCGCCCACGCCGGACGGCGAGAACCAGTAGGCGCCCGCCCCGGTCGCCTCGGTCGGCGCCGAGCCAGAGGGCGCGGAGGCCGGCGCGGGGCTCCACGACGGGGAGATGGGCGCGGCGAACGGGGTGGGTGTCGCGGCAGAAGCCTGGAACGACTGCTGGGCGTCGAACCCGCTTTGCTGGAGGATGCCTTGGGGGGCCGCCTCCTGCTGGCCTCGCTGGCCCAGGTCAACTTGGTTGAACGCTGTTAGCCCACGGTTCAGAGGGGTTTGCTGATCCTGGTTGACTTGGTTGAAGGCTGTTCGCTGGACCTGGTTTATTTGATTGAATGCAGGTTGCTGTCCCTGGTTTACTTCGTTGAGTGCAGTTTGCTGCCCTTGGTTCGCACTGCTGAATGTCGTGGCTTGTTGACTTTGTTGCACTTGGTTGTACTGTGGCTGCTGGCCGTGGTTAAATGTTGATGACTGACCTTGGCTAAAAGCTGATGATTGGCCTTGGTGAAATGCTGACTGCTCTCCTTGGTTAAATGTGGGTGCCTGACCTGGGTTAAATGTAGATGATTGGCCTTGGTTAAATGTTGGCGCCTGGACTTGGTTAAATGCTGACTGCTGTCCTTGGTTAAATGTCGGCGCCTGACCTTGGTTAAATGTTGACGCCTGTCCTTGGTTAAATGTTGATGATTGACCTTGGTTAAATGCTGGCGCCTGACCCTGGTTAAAAGGCACCTGGCCCTGGTTGAATTTTGATTGCTGATCTTGGTTGAATACTGGTGCTTGCGCATTATTTTGGTGACCGTGGTCGAATCCTTGTTGCTGGCCGAGGTTGTATGCGGGTTGGTGACCTTGATTAAATGAAGTCTGCTGGCCCTGGTTGGGTCCATTCGCCTGGCCTTGGTAAAATGCTTGTTGCTGGCCTTGACTGAATGCAGGTTGCTGACCCTGGTTGAAGCTTCGCTGCTGGCCTTGACTGAATGCAGGTTGCTGACCCTGGTTGAAGCTTTGCTGCTGACCTTGACTGAATGCAGGTTGCTGACCCTGGTTGAAGCTTTGCTGCTGGCCTTGGTTGAAGGCCGCTTGCTGCTTGTTCTGGCTGAAGTCACCCTGCTTGGCCTGGCCGTTGAAGGTGGCCGCTGCTGGGGCCAGCACCTCCTGGTTGCCCTGGCCGAAACTGGCCTGGCTGGCCGGGCGTGCCGTCGGGCCGTACGCGCTCTGCTGCCGGTTGTCCGTGGCGGCGAACGTCGGGGCGAAGGTCGGGGCGAACGTGGGGCTGGCCGTGGAGGGCTGCCCCGTCTCGTTGTGCTTGCCGAGCGCCACCAAGTTGGCCGGGGTGCTGGCACTGTAAGTGGGGGACTGGCTGCTGAAGGCGCCCTGCGGTATCTGATTGGCGCTGTAGGGGGCTGCCCTCATGGCTGCCTGTCCGTCGAAGGCCTTCTGGGTGGTCTGCGTGTCGCCGCCGTAGCCGTAAGGACCCTGCTGTTGGGGTTGGTGGTGGTTCAAGTGGTAGGGCGCGGCCACCTCGCGCTGGTCGGGCAGGTTTGCCACTACAATGGGCCCGTTGAGGCCGGGCTTGGGGCCGCCGGGGCCCTGGGGCGCGTTGGCGGCCGCGTTGCTGCGGTCGTTGCTCTGGCTGGCGGTGCCGGCGGTGCCCGCCGCCCGGCCTTCACCAAGGCCTTCGGCCCCTTCGGCGCCGCCTCGAAGGCCAAGGACGCTGCCCGGCTGTGCCGTTGGCTCGGCCGCCTGCCGCGCTTGGCCCACATCGCCGAGGACGTGACCGTGGTCGCGCACCGCCTGCCGCTCGCCCGAGCCCTGCAGCTCGCCGCTCGCCGCCTCTGCAACAGTCGAAAGCGGAGTCACCCAACGGGTCAGGCTGTGGTTGTCTCTCTCGCACTCGTGGAGCGCCCCGTGCGCGCGAGAGAGACAGCGACAGCGATGTAACGCTGTCGGAAAGGTCTGCCGAGGGGGCGGATGTCCTGAGCTCAGGGGTGCCGCGGTATCGGTCACGCCGCTCGCGAGGCTGGCTTACAGCAGGAATGGTGTCAACGACCCAAAAAGGGTCCTCGATGCCGTCACCGCGGTGCACCGCCTGGCGACAAGCCGCGGTTCGACCCGAAAAGGGGTCAGTAACCTCGAATCTGCCTATCGCGTTTTGCAATCCAAGTGCGCCGATAACCGAAGACGCAATACTAGGCTGCGCCCGGCTGCGCTGTCATGGGACGATTAAACCTAAGCCGCGTCGAGGCCAAACCTCTTGTAGGTCAAGATGCGCTCGGGCGGCTCGGCCCGGCTCGGCCCGTGCGGCGCAGACAGTGTGGCAGCGCGGCGCGGCGCCGTGGAGGTAGGCCACCCATCCACCACGGCCACTCACCTGTGGTCCGGCTGGGCAGCAGGGCGTTGTTGAAGCTGGACACGGACGGGAAAGCCAGGTCGCCGTCGAGCAGCGGAGGCTGCGGCTGCTGCACCTGACGCGGCTGGTTTTCGTACTGCTGCGGCTGGCTCTTCATGTAGTTCTGCTGATAAATGTAATTTTGCTCCTGTATGGAAAGCTGCTGCTGTTGCTGCTGCTGCTGATTGTGGCCCTGCACCGCGCCGGCACTTTGCGTGGTGGAGGGCGGTGGCGGCGGCGGCGGCGGTGGGGAGGTGCCGGTCGACGGCGGCGGCGGCCGAGGGTTGTAATACAAGTCCCGCTCGCTGGCCCGGACGTCCCTCCTCGAACTGGACGAGCTGTTTGTCCTCGCCTCGGACGCCTACCGGCCGGGGGAAAGTTCGGTTACTGACAGTCGGATTCCGAACGGGCTGTCTCTCTCGCACTCGCGGGGGCGTGCGGAGGGTGCGAGAGAGACGCCGTGCGGTACTTACGGTGGTGCAGGCGCAGGCGGCGAGGAGCAGGGCGATGGCGAGTGTGGCGGGCCTGGGGGCTTCCTGCGGACAAGACAGAAGTTGGTCCTGAGTTGAACTGTTTGACTGGCGGCGGTGGCGGTCGACGGCCACCTTTGGCGGTGGCCTTAGCCGCGCTATCTGGATGCGCCGAGCGCACAGCGCCAAGCGTCAAGCGTGAGGGGTCAGGACCAGGCCAATTATCAGATCAATACCGCCGTGGGACTCACTGGCGCCGCAAAGGTCATCCCGAAGCGCTTCATATTCATCAAACTTAAACTTGGACGCCGCCCCGCTGCCCATGCCGCTGCCCGCCGTCGCGGCGCTGGCCCCGCGGGGTCACTGCCTCCAAGGCAAAGTTCGCGCGGGCCGCGCAAAAAGGCGAATAGGGGGCCGCCGGGGCAACGCCTCGTCGCCGGCCGCGCCCGCCCAGCCGCGGGTAGGCAACACGGGCACATCTACGCCGGCCAAGTCGCAGGCAACTGCAGGCAATGCCAATCTGCGGCCTGGCCATTTCAGTTATTTATCGCCTGATTCGATAACGAGAAAAGCAGAATGCCGCCGCGGGAGCCGTGAGACTGCGGGGCATCCTGCCGCGCGGTGCCGAACACCCTCTCTCTCTCTCTCTCTCGCGCCCTTGCGGGACGCTCCGGGACGCTCCGGGAGAGACAGAGAGACGCAGCGACGGTTTCTTCGGAATAGTCAGTCTGCTGGCGACGAGCGTCGGAGAATTAGCCAAAGTCCGATGGCGCTGCGTCCGGCGGCCACCGCCTGCGGGAGGCACTCCTTGACGGGGCGCGGCGAGCGCAGCGTGGGTCGTGACGCGATAATCAGATCCAGTGCACTGCTCTCCGCGTAACGCCAGTGACGTCCCCGCGGGCCGAGGGGCCTGTCTTTTCGGAGGAAGGTCGCGGCGACGTCCGCGACCCCCCCCCCCCCCCCCCACACACACACCACACACTGCGGCGCGTCTGTCCTCAGGCCACGCATGACACGCCTGGACTGCATTCGCGTCTTTAGTCGCCTTTGGCCTGCGCGATGGTTCCGAACAGTGTGCTTTCATCACTCTGTCTCTCTCACGCCCCGGAGCGTCCCGTAGGGGTGCGACAGAGACAGAGCGACCGTTCGGAATGAGTGTGGTGTGCGCTCCTGGCCTCCATCTCATCTCCATGCGGCCAGGGTCTGCTGCGCGCAGAATGGACCACGCCAGCCTCGCCAGCCTTCGCGTCTTTAAAGAAGCTCGCAGTTCGGCGGGCGTTCGTTGGGTTCGAAAGCGGGCTAAAACTGCCTATTTCGGGGACAAGAAACAAACCCCGTTTTTACAGACTCAGCACCTTAGCACCCCGACAACAAAATCGAGGGTCGTGCTTCGTCGTTCTGTCTCCCTCGCACTCATAGGGCGCCCTATAGAGGAGCGACAGAGACGAGGCCCCGTTTCGGCATCAGCCCCTAGTGCGCGGAAAATGATCCGATTGCTGCGAATCTTGGCAAAGCGCTTCGCCGCGCCGCGCCGCCGAGGCGTTTCCGCTCGTGACCCGCCAGACTCATTACGGGTCGGTCGGACCGAAGAATCCAAACGCGATAGCGACGATAGCGTATCTAGTCCATCACATTCATGCAACGCAACACGCTGCGGAGGCTGCGGCGCACCGTCTCTCTCGCACTCACTCTCGGGGGTGCGAGAGAGACAGACAGAGCGCTCTTCGGAATCAGTCTGCGCAGCCTCCGCGCCGCGCAACGCCGCTGAATACGTTTCCAGGCAACAAACGAACTTCCCCAGCGGCTCACGGAAGCGGGGTGCCCCCCGCCCCGCCCCGCGCCGCCGCGCCCTGCGCCAGATAGAATCTGGGTAAGAACGTGCGAAAAATGCGGCTTGCTTGGTAAACTGCGGCCGCGGCCTGCTGCTTGGTGTGGCTTAATCCGCCCGGCCGGCGGCCCGGTTGCCAGTGGCGTGGCATGGCGCTGCGGTCGGCCCGTTTTGGGAGCCGCGGCCCCACAGTGGAGCCGCGCGGCCTAAGTGGGCGCGGTGACACCCGCGCCGCGTCGGCCCGCTTTCGTCGCTCTGTCTCTCTCGCACCCCTACGGGACGCCCCGCGAGTGCGAGAGAGACACCACGCGTCGTACTGTTCTGAATCAGAGCCGCTGGCGGGCGTTGCCCGAGTGAGTAACCAGAAGGCGCGCGACGTGTGCAACTCGCGGGCGACCGCTCAGTGAGAAATCCCGTCTCGGCCGAAACTCCGACAACTCGTGGAGATCTGCGATACCACGGCAATATTACCGCACAAACGGACCGATTCTCCGCCTGAAACGTCTATTCTGACAAGAATCGACCCTTCCTGCTCCGATACGTGTTCTTGATTGAGCATTATGTTCAAATTATCCCAACACATAAAACGTTCCAATCACAGTTTCACGGAGGAGGTGAGAGTCTCTGGGCGGAGCCGGGAGTGCGAGCGAGAAGCATCGCTAAGGTCACGCCAGGAAAGTGGACACCGCACAGCACCGACTCTACAACACGCGCCACCGGATGGAAAAATAAAAAAGCTTCTTTCATCGCCTCGGAGCACCCCGTCAGTAACGACGGCCACTTGTGCGCGGTGCGCACGTGGGCCGACCGCCTCGCTCTGTCTCTCTCGCTCTCACGGGGCGGAGCGGGGCGTCGTGGGGGCGCGAGAGAGACGGACGCACCCGTGATCGTCACCTCCTTGGCGGGCTAATGACGCGCTAGCTGCCGGAGGGCCTCCTTCTCGTCCTCGCCGAGCGCGACGCCGCGCAGCGCGCAGCGCAGCGAGTAACGGGGAGGCGGCCGTCGCGTTGCCTGCTGCCTCTTTGCCGGTTCGTCCGGAGGTCAGTGAGGCAACGCCGAGGAAACGCGAAACGCGAGTGGAGGCGCCACGCCCCGATCCTCTTCCTCTCCTGTCCCTCGCCCTGGCATCCCGCCCTGGGGTCCCATTGGTCGCCGCCACGGCCGCGGAAGCCGATCCGGTCAACGGCAAAAAAGGGACACATTTTTAAAACAATTCACTTTGACGGACTTGTTTTACGTGCGAGCGCGTTCAGGAACCGTTTCGTCGGCGGGGCTGATAACAGAAACAGAAACAGAGCGAGGCGTTGGCGTCGGCGTTGGCGGATGAGCGATGGCTTGTCTTTCCCACGACGTCGACGTGGGGGGCTGGGACCAGACGGGCTGGGAGCACCGCAACGAGCGGTCGGTCGGCCGCCGCTTCCATCAGGAAATGAGAAAAACGCGCCCGCCGTTCCTACTGCTCAGACGGCTCAGACGGCTCAGACAGTTCGGACGGTTCAAACGCGTCAGCGGCTTTCGGCGGGGCGGGGCGCCGGCGGCGGCGAAATGCAAGCTTGACCGCCGCGCGCTGCGCGCTGCGCCGCCAGAGACCTGAACGCACGACTGGAACGAGGGCCGCCCGCGGCCGGGCTCCAGCCGACTCCAGCCACTCCAGCGCGGCTCCAGGCCCCAGCGCCGAGAGTCCTTCCATGCGAAAAACAGAAACGGACCCCCGCGAGGAGCAGGAGATGAGCAGTATCACTTCTTACGAGTGTCGAAAGGCTTGGAAGGAGGCGGCGTCGCGTGGGACCGGTGTCGCGTCGCCGCGGCAGCCCCGGGTGGGGCGCCACCTCTCTGTCTCTCTCGCTCCGACGGGGCGCCCCGCGAGTGCGACAGAGACAGAGGAGGCGCGAAAGGCCGCCGCGGTGCTAAAAAGGTTTAACCTGAGCGGATAAAAAGATTGGTACACGTACTCGCGCGGCTAGGCGGGGGCAAAATTGCTTCAATTATTTCGGTCAAGTGTCTATTTTCTTTAAAAAGTGAACCAATCTGAAGGACGCGCGGCGGCCGCGCCAGTCTCCCGTCGATTTCGTCGCGTAATTGTTGGTTTCGGACGCGGAGAGGGCAGCCCCACAGGTTTGGCCACACCGACTGCAAGGCCCGCGAGGCCCTGGATGCACCGACCTCAGCCTGGCGGTAGCGCACGGGCCTGGCTGCCTGGCTGCCTGGCTGCCTGGCTGGCTGATTGCCTGGCTGCCTGACTGCCTGGCTGGCGGCAAGCTCGGAAGCAGGCAGAACTTTAATAAGCATCATCTCCAGAGAAGAGAGAGGGAGACAGCCTCAGCCTCCTATCTCTCTCGCTCCTGGCCCGCGGTGAAGACACTGCCGTGAAACGCATTCCGCGTGCCGGCCCGTCGGCGACACGCTGCTTTTTGGGCACGCACCACGACGAGTATCGCCTCGTCGCGCGGCCTGCCTCGCACTCGCGCGCAGGCCAGTGAGGGTGCGAGAGAGACAGAGCGGCAGGCCTCTCCGCGTCATGTCATTACCGTGCGCGTATTCGACGCGCAGGTTGCCCCACCGACCGAGGCACGGTGCGGGCGGGGCGGGGCGTCGGCAGACCGACCCCAAGGGGGCGTCGCTGTCCCCCGGGTTCAGGGCGCCCCGTGTAGGTGTCCGACCGGACTCGCGTTCGCGCGCTTACTTTCCACGCGGCAACAGCCAAGTCCGGCGCGTCCTGGGCGTCGCTCCGCGGCCCGCCGCCCCGCCGTCCCGCGCGGCGTTTGGCGGTTTTACGCGCGTCATCGGAACGCTTCCGCCGTGAGGGAGATCGCCTCGGCAGGCCGCGGCCGAAGGGTCGCTCCGTCTCTCTCGCTCCCACGGGGCGTCCCTCAGGCGTGCGAGAGAGAGGGCACGAAGCCTCCACTGCAGCGCGCCGCCGGCAGCCCAAGCAGGGCACAGTGCAGGGCATAAAGGCGAGGCGGTGCGCCTCCATCGCGGGAGCGGCGATTCCGGGGAATCACTCCGCCTCTCTCGCACCCCTTCGGACATCCCTGTGAGTGCGACGGAGACAGAGCGACGAATCGGCCCGCTGCAGCGCGCTGACCCGCCGGCGAAGGGCCGCCCGGAAGACAAGACCGCCGGGCCGATGCGCCCGATGCCATCACATGATTCACATGTGGCGGTCGAATAGCGAAACCGTCTCCCTCTCTCTCGCTGTGCCGGCGTGCCGCGAGATGGGCATGTTCTAGTGTAGGTGTGTGTTCTAGGCAGAGGGCGGTCCGGGGTCGTCTTTTGTTCGGCGTCAGCGACAGCCTTGGCAGCCTCGCCGCGGGCCCACTGCGGCCCGTCATTACCTGCGCCCGATTCCCTAAACTGCGGTCCGGGCCGGCCGCCGACGCGGTGCTCGACGCGGTGCTCGACGCGGTGCTCGGCGCGCGGGGCACCGGGGTGACGGGGCCACGCCGACGTCGTCCATCGACGCGCCGCGGACGTGACCGCGTCGCACTTCTTCGCAATGATGGCGAGGCTGCGCCCGCCGCGCGCATCTCGCGAGGAGCGAGAGAGACGCCGCGCGCCTTTCTCTCGGCGGCGCGGCGAGTGCGAGCGGGACGGAGAGGGCGACACTTTTTTCCTCTCTTTCTCGCGGCCGACTACACCCAGGGCGCCAGGGCCACGGGGTTGCGGCACAGAGAGCGTCGCGTCCCGAGCGGCCCAGGCCATGCGTGCGCCGGGCGGGGGGAGGGAGAGGGACAGAAAGAGAGAGAGAGAAAGAGGGAGAAAGAAAGAGAGACATATAGAGAGCCAGAGGATGACTGTATCTCGAGGGGCGGAGCGAGCGTGCCCCGATTAATCCCATACCGTTCCACCGACACGCGTGTGTGTGCGTGTGTGTGAGGGAGACGGGGATTGTGCGACACGTGTGTCAGGTACAGGGCATTTCACAATCTAGTTGGGGTGCGCGAGAGGCCGCCATTCCTGCGTGCTCATTCCGAAAAGTCGCTGCTCGGCGAGGGACACCAAAGAGCGCCCGTAGGCAACTTCCTCGGTCGCGCGCAGGCGTGCGTTGCTGTTGCCTACGCTGCAGGCGCTCGACGAGCCAGGCAGACAGACTGACTCTCTTCTTTACAGTGTAAGAGCGCCACGGGGCGCGCCAAATGAAGAGCGGCGTCCATGTGGCCTGCCTCTTTCTCTCTTTCTCCTCGATGCTCGGCACAAGGCGCGAGGCACAAGGCGGTGAGGCGTCCCTGCCCCCACCCTCCGCCGTCTCGTTACAATGAGACCGATGCTGCCATCGAGACCAATACGGCTCCAATAGGGGCAGTGAGAGTACCGAGTCAGCGGCACCATTAACTCCAGAGAGATTTCCCGCGAGGTCTCTTTCAGCGCGGGAAATTTCCCCGACGACGGTTTCACACTTTCTTTCTGCACTCTTCTCTAGACCCCACAGCATTTTTACATCCGAAAACGCGGTGGCAGCGCTGCGAACGGTCTCGACACGCCGCCACACTGCGATAAATCAACTCGACACAAGAAGTGCTATCATTTTACTCTCGCATTCACGCTCACTCACACACTCGCGCACTCGGGGCCCGACACAAAAAACGGGCGCAGCACAGGAGGTCGTCCGCGTCGTGACGGAGGGCGCCTCGCTCCCTGCTCCACTTTTCGGACGCGCTCTCCCGGTGCGCGAGGACGCGGCCGCAGTCACAGCCACGCACCGCGTTTCGGACGCACGGGTTGGTGCGTGTCCGTGTGACAGGGCCGAGCCGCGCGGCACGACGAAAGCACCGTATCGCACGGCAAAGCTCCAAAGCGAAGCTCTCGGCGTGACACCGGGCCATCACGCATGCTAGCTACTGCGAGGGAAGTCCCACATCGCGGTCACTTTTTCCACCGTCGCGTCTCTCTCAGCCCCGATGGACGAAATCGGGACCAATTTAGTTTTCCAGACTTCCTCCAGCTGCGACGAAAGAACTCCGCTATTTTTTTTTCATCCCTTTTCGTTTTGCAGTGTAGGCGAGGCCCGCGTAACCGACCACTGGGCCACGTGCATCCCGAAATTATTAATCGACTGCGCCGCGCCACGCCACGCCGCGCAATGGGCGTCCTGAATGGAGCCGGCCACGCCGCGAACGCCGCGAACGCCGCGAACAACGACGCGTCCTCCCCTTTTTTCCCGTTTTGCTCCGGCAACGAAACGAAACGAAACAAAACACCATTGAGGCCGGCCGGGCTGGCGGGGTGCCTGCCCCTTCCGCGCTTCCGGGAGGCAACATTTTCAAACCATCCGTCGCGCTTCACTTCGGTGTTCTGTTCTCAAGAGCGACGTGAGCGCCGCTCAAAGCTCAATCGCGCACATTTTCGCGGTGGTGTAGCAGCACGCGTTTGCAACATTGTCCGTGTGTGTGTGCGTGTGTGTGAGCGAGGACGGAACCAGTTGCGTCGCGGGGGGAAGGCGCACGGCCATTGTGCGGGGCAGTCTGCCTCGCAGTCCGCTGCCTCGTCACCCCGTCTCTCTCGCACCCGCACGGACCGCCCCACGAAGGGCACGAGTGCGAGAGAGACGGAGCGACGACAGAGCACTGTTCGGAGCCGGCGTGCTGCAGGCAGGGACGCCATGGCATCGCGCTGCTCAAAGGCGGTGACTTTAACCCGCTTCGATTTACGGCCGGAGAGAGAGAGAGACAGGCACACAACCCGGACACGCTGCGGGCCTGCAGGTCTCAGACAGGGGAAGCCCCAGATTCGCCCGGCCGTTAACACAGCACACTCCGGGACGATTATCGGCTCGTCGGTTCGTCAAATTGCCGCTACGATTGTTGCCGCCAATCAACTACTTTTACGTTGTTGTTGTTGTTTTTTTCACTTCGCGAACGGAGCAGGCTGATCCCGAGCAGTGCTTTCGTCGGTCCCGTTTCTTTCGCACTCACGAGGGGGTTCCGCAGCAGTGCGAGAGAGACAGAGCGTTGCAATAAAGAGGCCGCGGTATGAGGAGCGCCCCGAACGGGCGGCCGAATGGAGGATGTTATAACGACGCAGCTTCTCTGCGGCTAGGCAGACCCGCAGCACTCCGAGGTGGGGCGAAGACAAAGGCAGCGGCCAGCCCATTTACGGGAGGGATCACCACGCACGTCGTGACTGACATGTCTTTTAGGCGATTTTTTTTACGCTGCCTCTGCAGTTACATGTTTCGAAAAAAAAATCAGAGAACTCTGCACTTGCGTCTAAACGGCGTGTCGCGAGTCGTGTGGACGTGACAGCGAGAGTGTCCTGCGTCCCACAACAATACGTTACAGGTCGGAGAGCAACGGGGATTGGCAAGGGGCGGGGGGACGCGTCGAGAAGTCGATGTTCGCGATCGAGTCTTGCGGTGGCGCGGCTAGGCGCGGCGTGGTCTGCATGCGTCGCCGCGCCGTCACCGCGCGTCCCCGACAAAGCGGAGCAAGCGGGGCAAGCGGTGCACTCTCCACGGCCCGTGCAGGCCATTCAGGCCCTCACCTCGGAGTCTCCGGGTCGGCCGAGTCGCGGCCACGCGGCCACGCGCGGCCCGGAAGCGATAAAGGACAAGAAGAAGAAGAAGGAGGAGGGCAAAAGGCATGCCGTGCCTTCCATCGCGGTCATCTGTCCCTGGGCTGCCCGTCGTCCTGCATGTCCTGGCACACGGCCTCGTTGGCTGCCGCGCTGCTGTCAGCACGCCGGCGTCCTCATCGATGCCCCGATGCACACGCACACGCACACACACACACCGGTGCCCCCACACACACATACACACACACGACAATACTCGTCTCGAAACTTCCGTCGTCTGGTGATTTCAAAGTCACCGCGGCCACCCTTTTCTACAAATAAAAGTGCCAAGGCGAAAGAAACGGAGCGTTATTTTTGGATGCAGCACGTTGTGTTCCTCAAAACTGTCGATTTTTTTTATGTCGGTAGATGGCAGTAAGACTCTTAAAAAATAATGGAAAACTAAAAAAAAAAAACGCGTGTGGAAAATGAAAATTAAATTGACTGTTACTTTTATTTCCAGGGCGAGATTGGCATCTTCTCGTTGGAGAAAGCCATTTTTTTTCCTATTCGTCCAGTGTAGGAAATTAGCGCGATTTGGTCCCATCCAATCCCCGCGGGGCACTGCGAGGCGCTGCCAGGCGCTGCATGTGGGTGATGTGGGTGCGCACACGAGGCGGCGGCCCCGCGGCCCCGCGGCCTGCGAACTCCACCTCGTCGCTCCGTCTCTCTCGCACCCTTGAGGCGCGGCCCGCGAGTGCGAGAGAGAAGGGAGGCGGCGCGGTGGGACCGCTCCCATCATTCCGCGGTGCGGTGCGGCCCCGCCAGTGGCGGAACTCGCTCCAGCAGCTCCAGGCAGCTCCAGGTAGGCGGGGCGGGAATATGCAACGTAATTTGAATGTTTTCGACTCGTACATGACGTACTCGTGGCTCCACTTCCCGACGTTCCCGACGGCCACACAACAATGCGGCACTGGAGCGGCCCCTGCCGCCGCCCTGCCGCCGGGGCCGCGCCGCGCACGCCGCGCAAGCCGAGTCGCTCTACGGCAATGCATTGATTTTTCGACGGAAGAGAAGACTGAAAGAGAACACAGCGCATTGGCCAACCTCTGCCCTCCACCAGGCCGGCTGGACTAGTTCACGGGGCTGGACTTCCAGAACGAGATCTCCTCGCCCGCGAATCGCGCCACAACGACGAGGACTGTCCCGCGTGCACGCACACTGTCGCGGTGACAGCGTCACTCCAGTCTCCACCCTCTCGCACACGACAGACGCGAATCAGACAGAGAGAGGACACTCTAGGGCGACATCGCGACATGCAAACGAGCGACAGATTCGGAGCACCGCACTTTCCACTTGACAGAGCACCTCGCCTTCAGAGTGTGCTTCGGGCTGAGTGGCAATGTGGCGCACCGAGGGGCGCACCGAGGGGCGTACCGTGGGGCGTACCATGGTGGAGGAGGTCGCTGCACGCGCCGCACCGCGCCGCTGCTGCTCCGGGGATGGCGAGACGTACAGTGGAGGCGCGCGGCGAGCGGCGGCGGCTTTATAGCATTCGGCGAGCCTGCAGGGACGCAAAGGGCGGGCGGGGCGCACCGGGCACCGCACCGGGCACCGCACCAAGACGGGGGAGAGGAAGGAGGGGGCACGCCGACCTCGACCTCACGCTGCCTGGTGCGGCCCTAGAGGACCCGAGGGCCCGCAGGACTACGCGGGACTCGGACCGGCTCGGACACTGCTCCAGGACTACTCAGGGCCGAGCGACGTCCCCGGAGAGGGACTTCCCTCTGTCGCATGCTTCCCCCCTCTCTCTTCCACAGAGCTGGGTCCAGCCACAATCTCCAGTTTCCGTGGCAGTGTTTTGCAAGTGTTTTTAATTATTTTCGTTCGTGTTTGTCTTCCTATTTGCCTGCAGGACGGCGGCGGCGCGGCGCTCCTCGGCTTCTGGTTCCGGCCGGGATGTGGTTCATGATGTCCACTCACTCCCTTCCCCGCAAGTCCGACCGCGGCCGACACTCAGGGCGTGCGCCATGCAGTGGAGGTGTGAGTGGCGCTGAGTTAATCCGAAACAGCCGTTCCGTCTCTCTCGCACCGGCTGGGCGTTCCGTGGGGGTGCGAGAGAGACGGAGCGACGAGGCTTCGTGACGAATTACCGCGGCCAACGAGCCGACCATCGCCACGTCGCCACGCAGGGCCGCAAGCAGGAAGCCGCCGCCGCGGTCATTTGTTTAGAAAAATTTGAAGCTGAGTTGTAGGGGTAGTGTATGTACTGCGAGGTTTTGGATGAGGTGACTTACAGAAAAATATGGAGTATTAAACATTACTTAGTAAGTTTTTTTTTTTTTTTTTTTTAAAGAAAACATTCCCAAGGTTTAACAGGATTTTTTTACCAGAACTTATAACAATAAAACAAAGGTGAAAAATAACAGCCACAAGTTTACACAATATTGGCAGTCTGTTTCACTTGAGAAACAGGGGGGAAAAACCATCAACTGTTGTTGATTTTAGTTTGAATTACCATAACAGAATTAAGTATAAAAGCACAAATGTCTCCACTTAATGAGTTGGCCAAGATTATTCCTTATTTTCCCCCACCTTTTTAAATGAATTCGCTATCTCTTTAATAACAGACATCTTTTCTTGTAGCTGGAATGTAACAGTTTCTTTTGCACTTTCATCAGAATCATCTGTTGACAGAAGTTTCAAAACAAGATCTGTAAAAGAGAGCAAAAACACAATTCAACCAAATTGTAAACAAGGCGAAACAATCAAAGGATGTAGTAGAGTGAGTTTGCTCACCATAATATTCTTGTAAGGTTTTGAAGGTAGGCACTGGCAAATGAGGCTGAAGGAAAGCTAGCAGAATGTTGACATAACGACCAGATGCATGTAACATGTTTTGCGTTACACCTTGACACAGAATTAATGCAGCGATGTGCAATACTTGAGCTGGTTCTTGGGATGTATTCATTTGCTCAAGCAAAGCTTGCCGGTGCCCAAACACCATAACTCTAAATGTGTGAGAACATAAAAACATTAAAAAGGATGCTACAACCTGAATTTACTCTACCATGTGAATTTTGAATTTACCTTTCTTTTTTCTTGTCCGGCTTGCGAACAACAACATCACAAACTTCAGGGCCAAGAGCATAGTCCAATGCGGTGAAAAAGTCATCAAGTGATGAACCAGTTAAAGATTTGTTTAGTTTTTGAATAGCTTCTTTTTCAGATCCTCCAGATTCCTGAGCTACTTTTTGACGAGTCTGAAAGAAAAAGTGTCAGTGTATTCATAGCGGCAAAAAAATTTATTCCACTACAAAGAAATAAAATTGAAAAAGAGTTATCTTACCTCTTGTAGCATTTCTTTTCTGGAGTCCCACTGGAGCATGCGTTCCTGGGCAATGAAGCCAACTATCTCATTGGCAATGTCTGTACCAAATGTTTTTAGAAGATATTTGGAGAGTTGATCATGAGCAGATTCTTTGGCTGGTGGCACCACATCAGTAGAAAATCCTTTAAGACCTCTTTCAAACAATCGGATGTTGGTGATGAGGTTGTTAAGCTTCTCCTGCAGGTCATGGTGTGTCTTTCTGCGGGTGCCAACTTGATTTGACATAGTGCTATCCAACACAGCTTGAGCCACGTCAAGGGCTGTTTTGTTTACGGACCTAGAAAATGGAGAAAGTGTTAAAAGTATACATTCATATGTTTTAAAAAAAAACATCTGATGTGGAATACCACTTACAGGTGCAAATGTTTGGCAATCTCTTCTAACAAAGACACCTTGTCATCTTCATCCAAGCCACGAAAACTCTCTTCCTTTGAAATCACACTGATGATATCATGAATGGTTATAATTTCTAGGTTGGTGGGCTTGCGGCTAGAAATCACTGGAGCTTCATCATCAGAATCTCCACCTCCACGCCCACCACGACCACCCTTCTTCTTAGTTGATTTGGTCTTTGTTTCACGGCCCTGAAAGAGCAATCATGGAAATGCATATCAATAACTTTTATGATTCCTGTGCGGTCTGGCATCATCGTGCCATGACATTAAGAAATTTTACTGTACCTGAGTCCCGCCTCCAACTTTACCTCCTGCAGCCTTCTTCCTTCTCTCATCCCGCTTGTCAACCTTATCTTCTTTTATGTCGTCTTTCTTATTATCCTCTGGGGTTTGGTTTCGATCAATTTGCCATTGTTGGAAGGCTCCAGAAGATACACACTGAAAAATATCACTAAGAATCAGAGAAAACAAGGATAATTATCTCAAAATAAAAAAAATTGCATAGTGCTTGAACTTACTTTTTCTGCTTTTTGTTGCACAATGTCCTTGAGAGGAACCACCAGTTTGTTAAGAAAACTCTCAGTTACTACAACAGTGCTATTGAAGACTTTCACAGACGGCACACTACCGCCAGGTGTTTTAACCGTTTTGAGCACTTCTACTAAGATTTGCTCAGCACATGTGGTATCCAGAGCAGATGGTAAAGTAGGCTGCAATAAATAATTAATGTACACCTGAAATATTGTTCAAAACTAGCAGATTTTCAGCAAGTTTGGCAGGGTTGATGAGACATACCAATATATCAACCCATGTTCCGGTGCTGACAGCCTCTTCAATCGCACCTTTAATTTGCTCTAAAACGGATGGCCCAATAGCAGCACTGTCAAGAAATAAAAGATTCTCACCTGCCAAGTGCTTTTTGACATATGCCTGTCCATCAGATATACCAACCCGCGACATGGCATCATATTCTACAAATGAAGTGGGAATCAGATGTGTGGATTAGAGAATAATTCTAACAACATAAAGAAATTGATCATATGTTCACTAAATGTTACAATGTTTGAGAATTACCTAGGAACCCATTTTGTCTGTAGAATTGGTCAACCCAATCACTTTGGGATTTTGAGTACACTGAGGGCACATACATACTATTGGAGACTTGTTTGCCCGATAATGTTCCTGGCACTTGCTTTGCTTTTGCAAGTTCCTCAAACAGAGCTAAATGGGACACAAAGATAGTTAAGACAAGATAACTACATTAATGTTACGTTGATTACAGTTAGAGAACACTAACAGTAAAACAGTCGGTCTTGCACTCCGCACAGGTTCAGTAATGTGCTCACAGCTGTGGGTTTCATTATTCCAATGATAGCACCACGAATAGTGGCCATGTTCCTGGCAACAAAGGCCTCAGTGAAGAACACATTAGGGTCTCGAGGGTCTTGCTTGGCACGAATAATCTTCCCAAGATTTTCCTGCACCACCTGTCAAATAACCGTCATTTTAAAAAGGGATATCACAAATTAGAAGACTATGCAAGTACAAAGGTGAAAAAACACTTAGTGAAAATACCTTCTGAAGAAACTCATTTGGCAAGTCATACTGTTGTGTTAGGCTATTTGTTGAGACAAATCCTCGCTGAACAAGCAAATCGTTGATTTCTTCAGCTAGCTGAGTGATATATGTTCCATTAATAAGCTGACCAAGAACTACTGTTATATTACGACTCTTCGACTGCAGCTGAGCAGCTTTTTGTGTAATGTGGCTGAGATCAACATTTAGTATCTCGGCCAGGTCAACCAAACTGACCCGACCTGTGAAACACAAGAGACGTTGAATAAATACTTAAGAATTTTAAACAGTCCATCACTTAAAAAACATCACCGTGGACCACCCCTGAAATTCTTCCAAATGATTGGTTCGAGCCAAGGTAATTAGAAGTTCGGATGCTAGAAAACCGAAACGTTTTTCGATGCCACAGGAATCACCGATTACCGATCATAGAAAAGAGTTTGAGGAGTGGTTCATATTACCCGCTTTCACGGTACTAAGAAATCAGTACCTCCATGCACCTCCAGTTCATCTTTTAATTCTGTCAAGAGCTGTTGTGGTGTGACATACTCTTTTCCATCATTTGTGAAAATAATGTCTATTAATTTCATATCCACCAATTTGGTCATTAGTTCGACACAGTTTCGTTCTGACAGTCTGAAATTTGCAAATCAAATCAATTACAGTTCATGTGGCAGCTGAAGTTGTGTAGAAAAGAGAAAAATTACTTTGACATTCAGAACATTATCCTTTCATTTCTAAGTAATCCGCTTCAACTATGGTTTTATGTATTCAAATCAATAGAAGCAGAAAGTTAGAAAAGAGAGGTTATGTAACCTTAAGTCTTAAGTCGTAACTTTCTACGAAGGGAATACTTGTCATATGTCAAAAAATGATAAAATGAAATTACCGTTGAGTTGTGGAGATGAGCTGGGCTCGCTGGAAGCCAGCGGCCAGCCTTTTCACTTCTTCCCATTCAACAGCTGTCATGTTTACCAGGCAAAAGCATACGACGGCAACCAGACGGCAACATCCGCTGAGGGAGATGGAGGGGGGATGGGGGGGATGGGAGGTGCCCCCACCTGCAGCTACCGGCAGCCACCGGCAGCGACAGCAGGCGACAGCTAGAGCGACAGCCAGCGACCGCGAGAGAAAAGTGGGGCTGCCAGTCAGAGAGGCGTTGTTTTACTCTGGTGTTTTACTCTGTTTTACTCTGGTGTTTTACTCTGGTCTTTTACTCTGGTCTTTTACTCTGGTGTTTGCTTGCTGTTTATTCTTGCAAGGTGAGTGTTTCGGTGGCTGTGTTTTGATAGCTGTCGTAGTGGTTTCTGCGTGCGGGGGGTAAGTGGGACTCGAACCGAACGTGTGACCGACCCCATGCTAATAGATTCCTTGCGCGATGACCCTACCGGTTGGGTCATGTTGTGCGGCAGCAGCTCGGGCAGCAGGGCGGGTTTCGAGGGGTTCGTCGCGGCTGGATGTCCGCTGTCCATAGGACGCGCCTGTAGTTGTAGTTGCATTGTAGTGTAGTTGCAGCTGACCATCGATGCGTTTAGCAGTCTTGCGCCTGAGTCCTAGTGCACGGCGGACATGCGGTGTCGAGGGTGATGATGTGCAAGCGAGCAGCCAGCGCGCGGTTGGCTTGTTGACGGGTCATCCGTGGCGCTGGGGCCGGGGTGGGGCCCGCGAGCTTAGCTTCCTAACGGGTGTAGCGTTTCAGTGGCGGCGGGTCTCTGCCGAAAGGAGGGTCTCGAGGAAGGTGGCTGGAAGGAAAGTTTATTGGGTTCAGAGCAAGTATACGTCCGCACGGCTCGAGGGCGGCCTGTCTAGTGGTCTAAGAGAGGGGTCATGACCCCCCCCCTGACCCCTCCCCCTGCGCGTGCCACTGCTTGAGCCCCGCGCGGGCCGCGGGGCTCTGCAATGCCAGTGTGGTGACGCCGCGACGTCGGGGAGGGTGGCGCGCCGTCTCTCTCGCACCCTGCGAGACGCCCTCGAGAGCGACAGAGACAGAGCGACTGCTCGGGATCAGTCGGCTGCCCCCGATCATCGGGATGGATAATGCTGCGGTCGGCGTCGGAAGTCACCCTCGGTCACTTCCGACGGTTTCTCTTTACGCAATGCCACTCCGCTGGCGTGTGCCTGTGTGTGCGGTGTGCCTGCGCCCAGTGGCCCCTGCGCACGCCACTGGGTCAGGTAGGGGTACCATGCGGGACGCCCCATGAGTGCGAGAGAGACAGAGCGACAGCCTGCTATGGGTGCCGCGGTTGACTTGACGACGCCGGGCTGACGGCGTGGTGCCGCGCCGTGGAGATGAAGGGGTTCTGGGGCCTTCATAAGATGGCACCTCCTTTTTAAAATTCCAAATTTGTTTCCTTTGCAGTCGAACTTTATTGATGAACACCCACTATTCTCATTAGTATCATCTGCTTTCGAGTTATAGCGCTAACTTTTTTACGTTTTCATTGTGTTTTCAGATGGAGAGAGAATTATCTTTTTGCGACCACCACCCTCCTTCCGCCCGTGGGCGTAAGTATTATTTTTATTTATTTGCCTATCTATGTGACGGGATATCTCAGGGGCGTGATGGAATCTATGAGAATTTGCAGGTAAGTCAGTAACTGTAATTGTAACTGTAAGTGTAATAGCTATCGTTGCCTCTTCTCCTCCCCCCCCCCCCCCCCCCCCCGGACCGGGGGAGGGGCAACGCGGCACCTCGCCTCTGGAGCTGAGCTCCGATGAGCAGCCGAGCCGAGCAGTTTTGCTTGTTGGGTCTATCGGCTGCAATTTTTGAAAGTCCGTGTTCATGGTGAAATGACAATTTTTACAACACCACGGAACGGCAAACATTTCGGTGTAGGTGTAAAATGCAGTTTTTCCTGCTTCGTAAAAATAATCGCTTAAATTAAAATTTTACATGAATGGATCCAAAATTTTGTCCCGCGTGCATTGGTCATCGTTGCAAACATGTCAAACGACGCGTTGGAAATTTGACTCTCTAGACTAGGCCCAGTGCTATTGCCAGCTATTGCTCTTAGCGACTCGACCTCAATTAATTGGTCTCCTTTGTGTTTCGGACCCCGCGCGATGTGAATGCCGAGCGCCATGTTGGTTCTGCACGCGTTCTTGCAGGTGGCGCCTTGGTTTTCCATTGGTGGGGGTGGGCCATGCGCAGACAGTAGCTCCTGTGGCAGTGCAGCCCTTACACTCTAAATGTTGTACAGTGAAGATTCTCCATATTATGGTGAAAATGTTCCATATTATGGTGGTGCAGCTGACTTCATAATATACCTTTGAGAATTCACTATACCTTATAGATATTTTGACAAATTTCGTTGGTGAAAATCTGCACCATAATATGTTGGTGCAGCCTTTCACCGAAAGACATTTACAGTGTAGTGGCCCCGAAGCGCAATTTTTTTTTCAAGCCGAATGCCTCGGCGGGGCTTACAGCGGTCTGTTCATCGGTCTTTAATTTTTTTTTTTCTGCTTGTTTAGTGCCAGACGCGCCCCCCTCGCCGCCCGCGCAGGTTCTTGAACTGCAGGGGGAGCAAATGCTGCGGCGCCAGCAACTGCAGGGGGAGCAAATGCTGCGGCGCCAGCTACTGCAGGGGGAGCAAATGCTGCGGCGCCAGCAACTGCAGGAGCAACATATGCTGGAGCTCAAGCAACTTCAGGTGCAACATCAGATAGAAGAACACCGGACTCAGTTGAACCTCCTGCACCTGCAACTGCAGCTGCAGGAGCAACAGCTGCAGGAGCAACAGCAGCAATTATGGTAAGTTAGAACTCCTCCACCTCTCTCGGCCATGCGAGACGCCCCGCGAGTGCGACCAGGACGAAAAATGACTCTTCGTCTTCCACTGACTCGCGCAACGCCGCGGACGCGCTCTTTCAACTCGTGGACGCGTTGCTGCGTGCCCCTGCCGCAGGCTGATTCGCTGTCTCTCTCGCACTAATGGAGCGCCTCGTTGGGTTGCGAGAGAGACAAAGCGACGAAACGACTCCGCTGCCGCATGGGCATGTTTCTACGTCTCAGCCTGCAGTGCCTTGATGACTAAGCCAAGTGCAGCAAGCAGCACGTGCTGCGCGTTGTCGTTGTCACTCTGAAGCCGGTCAGCCTCTCTCGCGCTGTCCGAAAGGCTGCTCTCACTGCGAACTGGTGCGGTGCGTCCTAGTGCCTCGGCCGCCGAGAAATGGTTCTACTCTATGCACGGACGGTCTGTCGCGTTGTGCAGTGGTCCAGCAAGTTCAAGACCAGGCGGCGATGCCGTTCCGCACAACGCCAGAGCGCCGCGGGTTGCCTATCCTTCGGTTCGCAGGCGCTTCTGTGCCTGGGCCGCCGCCGCCGAGCCCGGCTGGGCCGTGCTGCGCCGTGTCCGGCCCGGCCGGGGTCCCGCGCGTGCTCTGTGCTCGGTACCGTATGGAAGCAGTTGGCTGTAAATGGTCGTTTTTCGGTAGGAAAGTGGTCTTTGGTCGGAGACAAGTCCGATTTTCAGACGACTTTACTTTGCGACAGCCTACCAGACGGCAGCCGCGCGGGATTCGTCGTCGGATTCGCGTAGCAAAATGCTCTAAAGACGACATCGGGACGAAAGACGAGAGGTGGCCCGCAGCCAGTTCGGCTATGCCCACTACTTGAAAGCTTCAACTCAATTTTAATAGCCTTTTTGTGGATCTTTACACCATCCATTTCTATTGTTAACTTTTACCTGTCTGTTGATCATTATTGTCTAACCAATTTCTAACCAATGTGTTAGGAACAATGTCTTCACTTCCTGTCAGTTCTTTGTTTACTTCTTCCCTGTTCAAAAAGTGCACTTATTAATTTTATTTGTTACTTTTAGGAATGAAAGCACCAGTACCAGCGCCAGCTCCTCATCCTCCACCAGCTCTTCTTCATTAAGTCCAATTGGTCATCAAATCTGTAAGCCAGAAGAGCTGTGAATCTGTGAAACTTAAAATTGTACTGAATGAAAGACCTTTTGTTCCACGCCAGGGGCATGTGCGGTGTGTTGTGTATGTTGGTGTGAAGCGGTCTGTTGGAAAATGCCTGTCTTGGACAGTTAAATATTTTTAAAGTGTGTGTCGCACCTGTACGGATGTTTCTTTCCCTTTGTGTGTGCTCTCATATGGTAACCTTTTACTAAAACATTGAACAATGTCAAAGGCTAACGGTACCCAATATGTAATAGACTTAACTCCCTCATTAAAATGATCTTCTTTCATATTTCGCGACAGCAGTTCCAACTCCCTTATTTTTCCATCTCTCCCCATCGTTCCACGTTCCCACGCGACACCACTCGGCTCTCGACTCCACTCTCAGCTGGCAACTTGTCTCCTCCCAGGACAGAGGTACAGCTGTCATCATGAGTTGAGCGCGAAACCGGAGCCAATAGGGGGCCGTCAGTGCTGAACGGTTGGCTTCACAAGCGGACTCGCAGATTTCATTTCAAAAGGCCAGCCGTCTATCTCGGCGTTTACGCCACACACAGCCAAAAGCCGCCTTTCACCGCCAAAACCTGTCGAAGTTCGTTGTCTAGAACGCCTGGTTGGCCTGAGAAGTGCCAGACGGGTGCACCATGGTGCAGGGGCTCGGTGTGGCGGGCTGTGATGGGCAGGACAGTCGTCACGCGAGGGGTGGCCGCGGAGGGGTGGCCGGGGGTGGGCCGCCCCTCTCGCGCTTGCCGAGCCCGCCGCCAGAGGGCAGGGGCGTAGCAGCGCAGGCTAGAAGGCGGTGCCGCCCGCCCTGCCGCGCTGCTGGGGCTGCTTTGCAGTGTGGCCTACCCCATGCACGGGACGGGATCTGGAACCGCGCAGCGCTGAGTGCGTCCGTATCTGCAGGGGCTTCAGGGGCCATGGGGGCCATGGAGGCCTCGACGACGTTGACGGGGAGCTGCGGGCAGCGCAGCAGCACGCCGCAGCGCACGGGCTCGGCCCTGTCGTGAGATCGGTGAGTAACGATCTCAGGGAACATATGGTCGCGGCAACCCGCCCACCGCTTCGCCCACCCCGCCCAACCCGCGCCGCCCCGCCCCGCCCCGCCCCGCGGGGGCCGTCGCCCGTCACCTGACGTCAGAGACAGCCCGGCAGGACCGGGACAGCCTGTGCACGCCGACACACTCATTGACACACACGAGCGCACACACGCGCGACGGCCTGCGCGGCCAGGGCGACCACAACCCCTTCGCCATCAGCTGATTGCCGGGAGGTTAGGCCGACGGAGTGGCGGTGTGTTGCCTCCACTGTGTCACCGCGCGCGTTCGACGCCGAGGCCAAAGAGGACGCCGTTAAGGTCGGGCAGGACGTGCCCAGGGAGGGTGCCGGCTGTCAGCCTGGCCACACGTTGGCAGTGACAACGCTCGGCATTGACAGGTCAACGTGTTTGCAGGCCGTCCTCCCTTGGACGATCCGCGGGGGCTGCGGAACGGGACGCTGCGGGAGCAGAGATATTTTATGTCCCCAGCGCGCCGTCCGGAGTACACTGATTTTCAGCGCACTGCGCTTTGCACAGCCTAACACTCCGAGCCGTACCGCGACAGCAGTCAGGAGGGTCAAACTTTTGAAGTCTCACGGCTTGGTCGTGCCCGCCGACCCCATCCCGCTGTGTGTCGTCCCGGGAATTCACTTTGACGTGGCGGTGGAGGACGAGAGTCTGGAGGCGGGACACCGCGGCAGGTGGTCCCGTTCCAGTCCCAGGTCCCGGAGCGCGATTGGCTTGACGTTGCGCTGATCTTCCTTCCGGACATTTCGGCTGCGTTACCTCTGCGCGCCTCCCCGCTCCCTACGCCCCCCGCCCCGCTGGGTGCTGCGCCGCTGCGCCGCCGCCGCCGCTGCCGAGGCACGAAGTTTCCCGAACGCATCGATCCACCCTCGGCCGGCGTTCGGCCGTTCGGCCCCGCAGCGCCCCGCCCACGCCGCGCCACGCGCTTCCCCCACCCCCGCCCTGCCTCCGCGCCGCCCGCGCCGCCCGGGCGGAGTGGACTAGGACGGGGTGTTCGTCCGGAGCCCCGTGGGCCACCCCGTGGCTAGCGGCCCGGGCCAGCTGTTCTCAGAGCTCCCCCGTGGCCGATGAGTGGGAGCGGACCCATGGCTGCTCGGGTCGCTGGCCGCCCCAGCCCAGCCCCAGCTCCAGCCCCAGCTCCAGCTCCAGCCCAGCCCCAGCCCAGCCCCAGCTCCAGCCCCAGCTCCAGCCCCGCCCCCGCGCGGCCCGGGCGGTCCAGGGAGACGGCCGCTCGCCCAGTGCTCCCAGCCGACGGTGATGACGTCAACCCCTCCCCCCTTTCCCCCTCCCTCGGTCTCGCTGGAAAATGCGTTGCCAATTGCCCCTCCCCTCTCGCTCTCCAGACTATTGAACGCCCGTTGAACGCGCGAGGCCCGCGCACACTTTTCGAAGCAGATGTTGAACCAACGGGCCTCTCTCTTGCTTTGGACAGCAACAGGTGTCCTTGACAGTGTAGCACAGAGGGCATCGCACCTCGTTGCAGAACAAGAATTATGATCGCTCGGAAACATTTGACTGTTTCCGTACGCACCTCCACTCGCTGAAAGAAAGCGAAAGCGAACTCACAGTGTGATCGCGTATCGCACGCAAAGTAATTGCCATTTCTGGCAGCAATGACATCGTCTTATTCACCAATTAAATTGGCTCCGCGCGTTCCAATTTTCCACGGTGTTTTAACAGTGTAGGGGTCGGGAACGGCCGCGGTCTATGATCCTCGTGACCCCGTGGGGCGGGAAGCCACCACTGGGTCAGGCGGTGCGCAGCGAACATATGTTGTTGGAAGTGCTCTCTCTTGGCGCAGACTTGGGCGCGGGCCAGCCCGTGACACGCCGCCGCCATGTTCGAAGGCGTGGTCGCCGCCGTGCTCAACAGGTTCCTGGGCAAGTACGTCCAGGACCTGGACACCGAGAACCTCAACGTAGGCATCTTCGGCGGCGATGTGCAGCTCCACAACCTGCGCATTCGACCCGAGGCCCTTGTGAGTAAAACACTGAAAAAAGAGCAAAGAAAAAGTGCTTTGGCAGTCTGACGCCATGGAATCCTTGTCTGCCGCAGTACGAGCTCGACCTGCCGATCGAGGTGAAGCAGGGCACCATCGGCAGGGTGGCCCTCAACATCCCCTGGAGCGGACTCTACACTGAATCAGTCATCGTCACCATCGAGGTAGGCGACTGCAGTGGTCTAGCCCGTAATGGTAATGGTACGGCGGGTAGGCAACTGAGGCGTCACGCAGCGCGGGCGGGAGTTCGGGTTGCCTACCCGGTGCATCACAGGCGCTCCACCTCGAGCGCGCTTTTTCTTCGCCCGACTGGCGGGTGTTTGAACCTCGGTCCTTGTTCCTCGTCTCGCAGGATGTGTACGTGGTGGCCGGCCCCGTGCTGCAGGGGCCGTACAGCGCGGAGCGAGACAAGCGGCTGCGCCGCGCCGCCAAGAAGAAGCACCTGGACGCGGTGGACTCGAGCGACTGGCTGGGCATGCCCGACACGGGCTCCTTCCTCGAGAACCTCATCACCACCGTCATGAACAACCTGCAGGTGTTCATCCGCCACGTGCACATCCGCTACGAGGACACCATGATGCACCCCGACCCGGACGTCACCCTCACGTGCGGCATCTGCCTCTTCAACCTGTCCGTCGAGTTCACCAACAAGTAAGCCGTCAAACAAAGTCAATCATTAGAGTGTTGTCGGTAGCTTGAAGGTGGAGATATGCAACATGCAACTCGTCAAAGGTTGAAATAGCATGCTTTCTTTGCAGCAAGTGGAAGCCGTGCCCCAGCAGCCCGGGCGCCACGTCGGTGTACCAGCTGATCCGCATCGAGTCGTTCTCGGTGTACGTGAACAAGGACGGGCGGCCCATCGTGGGCGATTGCGACCCGGACCAGGTGCCCTTCAACGTGTGGCGCGAGGCCATGGAGCGCGGGCTCAAGACCTTCAACACGGGCGCCGACCCCCTCAAGTTCAGTGAGTGCTGATGGGGACTGCCTACACCATTTTTTATGCAGAAAAATGGGCTGCGTGTTACACTTGTTTTTGTTCTGTTTTTCCGCAGTCGTGCAGCCGGTGTCGGCCAAGGTGAAGGTGATCGTGAATCGCTCCAACGAGGTCCGCGTCCCCAAGCTGCTGGTGGACTTCGTGGTGGAGGACGTGTCCCTGCGGCTGAACCGCGACCAGTTCGTGTCGCTGCGCGGCCTGTGGGAGTCCCTGCAGCGCCAGCGCGTGGCGTGGCGCTTCCACGCGTCGCGGCCCGCGGGGCGCGTGCTGCCGGCCGGCACGCGGGGCACGCGCGCGTGGTGGCGGTACGCGTGCGAGGCCGTGCTGGAGCAGCGCGTGAGGCCCTACACCTGGAGCCGGGTGCGGCGCCACCGCGAGGCTTACGCGCGGTACCGCGACGCCTACGCCAAGGCCCTGCTGCAGCCCAACGACACGGAGCTGCGCCTCGACCTGCAGCAGCTGGAGGACCAGCTCGACGTGGTGGACATCCTGATCGCGCGCGAGCACGCCAAGCTGCTGCTGCACAAGGAGAACCCCGAGCGCGTGGCCGTGGGGCCGCGGCCGCCGTCGCGGTGGTCCAAGTGGTTCGCGGCGAGCGGCGGCGTCGGCGACGGCAGCCGCAGCCCGTCCCCGGAGCTGCAGGTCCGCGCCGAGCGCGCGCGGGGCCTCTGGGCGCAGCTCTCCGGCAGCGAGCGCGACCGCCTGTTCGAGGCCATCGGCTACGCGGAGGGATCCCAGCACCCAGACAAGCCCAGGCAGTACATTGGTGCGACACCATCAAATACAAACCAACATTTTAAAAAAAATGTTTTCAAAAATTGTAATAATACGTCCCCTTTGTAGAACACAAACTGAACGTGACGCTGGTTAACTGCTCCGTGAGCCTGCTCTCGGACACGGGCGAGGTGCTGGCCAGCCACCTGACGCACCTCCTCGTCAGTCTGGAGACGCGGCCCGCCGCCAACGCCTACAAGCTGTCCATGCGCGTGGAGAGCGCCGTCGTGGAGGGCGCCAGCCTGGAGCACCACCTCGTGCCGCTCGTCACCGCCAACGTTAACTCAGGTGCCAACTCGAGTCATGTTGAGGTTGTTGTTGGATCGTGTCCCAGTACTAACTGAGTGTTGGTGCGCCAGGTAACAACTACTCCAACTTCCTTGCCATCGACATCGAGAAGAACCCCTCCAAGACGGATGCCGACTTCGGGGTGTCCATCACCATGGAGCCCATGGAGATCGTCTACCATGAAGTGCGTTTCAGAATTTTTCACTCGCATGCACGAAGAAGTTCAAAACTCGAGAGAAACCCCAATGGTAACCATTTCCGTTTCCAGCATGCCGTGTCCGAGCTGCTCAGCTTCTGCTGCTCCAAGCCGAGGCCCCTCAGAGAGCTGTGCTCCGCGGCGGGGGCCTGGGCCAAGAAGGGCTTCGACACCGCGGCCGTCGTGTGCCGGCGCGCGCTCTCCCGGCGCAACACCTACTGCGTCAGCGTGGACGTCAGGGGGCCCTACATCGTGATCCCCGAGTCCGGCTCCATGCAGAAGTAAGTCTCGGGGCGACGCGGACACGCGCCATCAAGTTGCTGCAGTGTATTAAACGACTTGGCCCGGGTTGGCGCAGGGGTGGGCAGGTGCTGGTGCTGGACGCGGGCAGGGTGGTGGTGCGCACGGAGCTGCAGCCGCCCGGCGTCAGCCTGGAGGACGCCACGCAGATGGAGATGGAGGAGCGCCTGTACGACCGGCTGCACGTCGAGTGCTCCGAGACGCAGGTGCTGTTCTGCGACTCCGGCGACGAGTGGTGGGAGTCGCGCAAGATGCAGGACTCGGAGCTCCACCTGGTGCCCAAGGTGCGCGGCCAGGTCGTCTTCTCCAACAGCGTGCGCCCCGAGTACCGCCAGCTGGCGCGCCACAAGCTCACCGTGTCCGTGGCCAGCCTCAAGCTCAACCTGTCGGACCGGCGCATCGGGATGGCGCTCGACTTCCTGGAGAACCTCCCCGCGCCCACCTACCGCACCAGCGACCCGCCAGAGGCCGACCCGTTCGCCGCAGCGGACGGCGGCCAGGCCTTCCCGGACGACCGCGTGGCGCCCAGCCTCACCGGCAAGCAGCTCGCCCGCGTCAGGAGCGTGGTCACGCAGGCCGCCGTCAGGGCCGTGCGCGGCGTGGTCGCCGAGGACGCCGTCACGCCCAAGGTGGCCGCCCTCGAGGTGGACAAGTGAGTGTGTTGAGACCGAGAGGCGTGGCGAGGAGCAGGCAGTAAATAGAGGAACCCTGTACGCTGTGACGCTGTGCCATGTTCTTGCGCAGGAGCTTCGCGTCATCGGATCACAGTGACAGTGAGGAGATGGAGCTCTGGGCGCGGACCGTGGACCTGCCAGGATTCGACGACAACGTCTCGCCCCACAACGCCATCACCATGTTGTTGCGCTTTGCCATCGGGGAGGTGTGCATCCACTACGCGCTCATCACAGTAAAGTGACAATACAAAACAAAATTGTTTTAAATATTTTTTTTGTGACGCAGGTGGTGGTGAACCTGGCTCGGTCCAGCAACCGCGTGGACAAGCCATACCTCCTCCTGCGGCTGGGCAAGCTGTGCTGGGACTCGGCCCTCATGGAGTACGGCCCGGCCGTGCAGGCCAGCGTGGGGTCAGTGCAGCTGGTGGATCGTCTGCACGCCGCGCCGGCCGGCACCGGCCAGTACCTGGAGATGGTGTCCACGGCCTGCTCCAGCACCGACGACGACGCCTTCAACCTGCTGTACCGCAAGGTGCGCGGAGCGTCGAGTGCCACTTCCTGCCAGCCTCGGTGGCCTTGTCGGCGGACTCCCTCCACTCACCAACTCTGGCCTTCTTCTAGGTGCGCTCCAACTGCCCGGACTTCAAGTCGCACTTCCACAGCGTCGAGCAGTCCCTGGTCGTGGACGTGGCCACCGTCAACCTGGTCTTCCACCAAGAGGCCTTCATCACGCTCAACAAGTACCTGCAGTACATCGTCCACAAGTGAGTGTGGACGCGCCCGCCCATAAACTACGTGACCCGGCACTTTGCGAAAGGATGGGGCAGAAGAGACCGCCAGTGGGAGTCGAACCCACCCGGCCAGAGTCTTGTCAGACCTGGCCGTCGCCGGACACAGTTTACCCAACAACCGCAACCCGTAGCGCCTGATGGCCAGGTCACGTAGTTTACGAACAACCCCCAAACCGTCCAGCCATTCGCAATGACAGACCGATACAGTATAAATGATCTGAAAGTTTAATTTTTCATTTTGTCCCAGAGTACAAAGCCGAGACGCGCTGCTGGCGCGCGCGACGGCGGCGCTGGGCGACCTGAGACCGACCGTCTCCGCGGCGAGGGCCTACGTGAAGGCGCTGTGGAACAGCTCGGACGACCCGCCCATCCCGCAGGGCGCCACCAAGTTCAGCTACTCCACGAGGCTGGGCGAGGTGCACCTGCGGCTGTGCGACACGGACCTCGACTTCCTGGACTTGCGCGTCGCAGGCCTCGAGAGCGACTGCCTGTTCAAGGCCAACGAGCGCATGATTCTGCGGGTCAACCTCACCAGCATCACCTGCGAGGACCTGTCGGACATGACGCTGTACCACCGCGTCCTGCAGGTCAGCAAAGGACTTGACTGTTAGCATTGCAAACTCGAAAAGAATACTGACGCCGGTTCGAACGGCCAGGTGGACGACGACCGCGTGCTGGACCTCAAGTACGTCCGGCACGCCCCGCGGCTCTACCAGCACTCGGGGCTGGCGGACCGGGACGACGTCAAGTCGGACGGCAGCCTCAAGGTGAAGCTGGGCCGGCTGAGCGTGGTGCTGCTCTACAAGCTGGCCGTGGACCTGCAGCACTTCATCGAGCCGCTGATGCGGCCAGGGCTGGTGCCGCAGTGGCTGGCGCTGGCCGGCAGGCTGGCGGAGCGCGCGCTGGGCCGTCTGCGCACCTGGCCCACGCGCCTCCACGTGTCGCTGGACCTGCACATGCCCGCCCTGCTGCTGCCGCAGAAGTCCGCCTCGCCCAACCTCATCGTCGCCAACCTCGGTGAGCCCCTAGCACCGACCCAAGAGGGAAGTGTTCACGTCGGCTGGAATAACCGCTCTTTGTCGCGCAGGCGACCTCACGGTCGAGAACTTCTTCAAGGAGGTGGTGACGTCGAGCCCCGACGGCGGGCCCGCGGGCGGCGTCGTCATCGACAACGTGCTGGTGCGCCTGGACGCAGTGCAGCTCTCGCGTGCCGTAATGACCCTGGCCGGCGCGCTGCACATCCAGGAGCCCATCCTGGAACCGCTGTCGCTGCGCCTGGACATCAAGCGCTGCGTGGCCTCCACCGCCGCCATCGGCGTGTTCGGCGCGCACCCCGTGCTGCTGTACGACGTGAGCGGCGGCATGGACATGGTGCACGTCAACCTGGGCCAGCGCGACCTGGCCACGCTGCTGGCGGTGTGGGCCGACAACCTGGCCGAGGGGCGGATCTTCGGTGAGTAGACAAGGCGGGAAGATGTAAAGTGCAATGCGCGCTGAACTGGCCTTAACATCTGATGCCATTTGCGCAGATATGTACGATTCGTCGGCGTCGCCGCTGGACGCCTTGTCGCCGAGCCACCAGCACGCCGACAAGGACCAGAGCGACCACGCGGTGCGCAAGCTGCAGCAGTTCTTCGCGCAGAACGAGCAGGGCCGGCGCGAGTCCAGCGTGCGCCTCACCCTGGACGGCGTGCAGCTCGCCCTCTTCAGCGACGTGGACGAGGTGCTCAGCTCGCCCGTGCGCGACCTCAACCACGGCCTGTGCCGCCTGGAGCTGGGCGAGGCCTCCATCACGCTGGACACGTACACGGACCGCAGCCTGGAGCTGCGGACGTCCATGCTCACCTGCGTGCTGGAGGACATCCGTCCCGAGCGGCGGCCTGGCTTCACCAAGTACGTGCCGCGCTGGGAAACAAAATGAGGAAAACGGAATTAGTTGTGGAGTCACAAGTTTGGTAACTCGTCCTCAATCGCAGGATCTTCCACTCGCACGCGGGCTCGACGCAGCGTGACTGCGTGTCCATCTCGGTGTCGCAGCCCCCCATCGTGGACCTCACGTTTCGCCAGTCGCAGTCCGGCGACCGCAGCGTCGACATCCTGGTGGAGCAGACGCGGCTCAACCTCACCGTCAGCTTCCTGGCCTCCATGGCGCGCTTCCTGCTGGACGCCCTGCCCGGCGATGGCGAGCACCCCGCCGACGGCGGCTTCATCAACCAGGGCTACGTCGGTGACCTCAACGTGCACGTGAGTGTGCTCGACAGTGCCACATGGTGCCACACTGTAACCGCGGTAAAGTGCCCGCCTCCTCCAACCACGTCGTGTTGCAGCACAAGGGCGGCCAAGGCGGCCAGGGCGGCCAGGGTCAGGCCGCACAGAGGCCACCCAGCTCGGAGGACAGCACGAGCGGCTGCTTCTCGTCCAGGGCGTCGTGCGCCGGCGACCAGGCGGGGCTGGTGGTGTCGCTGCAGCTGCGCCGGCCCGAGGTGCTGCTGGCGTCAGAGGCCCACGAGCAGGGCCTCGGCCACGGCCTGCTGCTGCGCACCGAGATCACGCTGGACTACAACCGCCACGCCTACCGCGAGACGCTCAACTGCTCGCTGGCGAGCTTGCGCGTGAGTTTAGACACGACGGACCCATGATAAAAGACAACACAAAAATACTTTCAGAAAATACTGACTTGACTTGAATGGGCAGGTGCTCTCCCTTCCAAGTGGCGCCGGGCGGCGGCCGTGCCACCAGGTCCTGTTCCCGTGCGACATCGAGTTCACGAAGAGCTTCAAGACGGTGGAGGAGGGAGTCAAGGTGATCGCCGGCGTGAGCCCGGTCGACATACACTTGTGCGCCAGCTCCGTGCGGACAATCATGGAGGTCGGTCACAAACGGGAAAAATAATTAAATTTAACAAGTGGCAATGTGTGTCTGAACCGAGTCCTCGTGCAGGTGGTGGACGACGTGCACGCGGCGCTGCAGCCCGACGAGCCCGACCCCGCGCTGGCGGCCACCGCGGCCACCGCGGCCACGCAGAATGCCAGCGAGGCGGAGGACCTCTGGAGCGCCAAAAAGCTGCAGCCCTACGTCTTCCCGGACCCGTGCGGTGAGTGGCGGAGCGGCAAGCGGAGTGGCGCCACGGAGGGACCCGCAGCCTTGAGCGACCACACTCTCAACCCGAATGTCGTTGCAGACGGGCTGCTCTACACGGGGACGGGCGTGCAGGAGTACGTGCCCGAGTCCATGACGGTGACCGTGCCCAAGGTGCGCGTCGTGCTGGAGCTGGAGGCGGACATGAAGTGCACGCCGCTGGTGCTGGTGCGCGCGGCGGCCGAGACGCACGTCAAGGACTGGTCCACGCAGCTGCACCTGCGCACCGAGCTGCAGCTGCAGGCGTCCTACTTCAACGGCGACCTGGGCGCGTGGGAGCCGCTCGTGGAGCCCGTCGTCGAGGCCGAGAACGTGTTCCGGCCGTGGGAGCTGCAGGTGCGGCTGTTCCGCGCCAAGGCCTTCCCGATCAGCAGCCGCCTGGACTCGGTGACCGAGGGGGAGGGCGACGGCCCGCGCAGGGCCAGCAGCCGCAAGCGCAGCAACGCCAGCCAGCACCCGCAGCAGCCCGAGGACTCGCAGACCTCCGGCGAGGAGACCGAGCCGGAGCACAGCATGACCTTCATCAGGAGGCCGCGCTCCGACTGCGGCCAGGAGGGCCAGATCAAGGGTACGGACCAAAACCTTTTTTAAAGAAACGAATCGGAAATGAGCAGATACGCGATGACGGACCTGTGTGCTTGCAGAAACTATGAGCATGGCGAGCCACCCTGACGACTCGGACTCGGAAGACGAGGACGGCGTCATGGAAAAGCTGGCAGGGGCCATCGGCTACCTCTTCTCAGGGTAAGAAGCTTGCCTCAAAGCCGTCGACGAAAGGCAACGACGGAATGAGTATAAAATGTGCGGTGCAACCTCCAGGGACAGCAGCGAGGGCGAGGCGAGCGAGTCGGACGAGTCCAGCATCGCGGAGCCCTCCGGCGCCACGGAGGAGGCCTCCGAGATGGAGACGCCCAGCGCGGGCGGCAGCACCGTCATCGGCAACCAGGAGAGAGCCGTGTTCCTCACCAAGCACAGTGAGTGGGCCTTTGCCGCACGTCAGAAAGATAACCGCCTTGGAGACAACTGCCCTTGCAACTGCCTTAAATATTGCTCGGTTTTGCAGGTGACTCTGTGGACTCGGGCCTGGAGGCCGAGCCGGTCGAGCGGCACTCCAACTACCTGCTGGTGCAGGCCAAGGACCACTTGGAGCTGACCGCCACCCCGGCGGCGCTGCGGGTGCTGGACCGGCTGCGTGCCTCCTTCAACGTGGACCCCGTCAACAACAACCTGGGCTCGCCCTACCCGCCGCTCAGCCTCAACAACAACCTGGGGCTCGGCAGCACGGCCGTGCTCACCACCAAAGCTGAGGTACGCAGCGCGGCAGCGCGCCGACGGCACGGCGCCGACATGCAGGCGGGACTGTTCTAAAGGCCACCTTTCCGTCAACAGAAGGGCCCGGACGGCGCCGACAAGGTGCTGGCCAAGGCCCCCGACGATGAGTCCGACTCCCTCCCCGGCAGCCCCCACGCGTCGCCGCACCACCACAAGTACCTGGACTACGACATCAACCTGTACTCGGGTGACGGCGCCGAGGCCGACGTGTTCTACTGCGACGCGTCCCACCAGGACCAGGACCTGTTCTCCCCCGTCATGAAATTTCCGCCCGACACCATCAGCGACCTCTACAAGAAGATCACCGACCTACGCCTCACCGTCAATGTGGAAGGTCCGTGGGGGGCGCGGCGCCACAGCGAAGCCAGAGCTCGGTCCTTTACTTATCAGTATGTTTGTGCAGGGCTCGACCCCATCCAAGTGCTGTGCCCGCGACGGAGCTGCAGCAAGCTCCACGCGCTGCTGCCCGCGCGCAACAACATCCGCTACCACATCATGATGGACGTGGAGTCCACCAGCCAGTACCACAGAGTCACTCTCCGCTCGCCGCTGCAGGTCAGTCGGTTCGATTCCCGCCACCGGCGTCGCCCGTTTTCCTGACGTCATCATCACCGTTGATGCATTGCCGCCAGATCCGAAACGAGACCACGTTCTCCATCGGGCTCTACTACAAGAAGTCCGTGTTCGACGGGCTGGGCCTGTCGCACATCGGCGAGTCCACCAATCCGTTCGACGACTCCATCCTGTTCGTCAACCTGGAGCCGGACAAGGTGTGCGACGTGCCTCTGCACGTGGCCTACAACTGCAAAGTGCACTTCCACCCAGCCTACTACCCGTAAGTGCTCATCTTCAATTTAAAGAAAATCATGGGAGATGATTGAGGGATATTACTGCATAAAACGAATGTGCCGCCAGGTTCTCGGTGAGCGAGAGCGGCCTGTGGTGGAAGGACCTCGCTGCCGACATGAACACCGCCAAGGACTTCTTCTGTCCGCCCAAGGACGAGAAGGACCCGCAGGCGTTCTCCTGCAGGGTAAGTAGAGCACTCAGGACGGGGTAGTTGGTTGGTTCCCCCGCCTCACCGCCGAGTTGCCTTGCCTCCGCCAGGTGGTGTGCTCCGAAGGCGTGCACGTCAAGCAGACGTACCGCTCCATCCCCAACTACATGCTGCGCCTGCTGCCGCCGCTGCAGTTCTACAACGGGCTGCCCTTCGCCGTCGAGCTCAAGATCCCCGCCATCAGCTGGGAGCAGAGGGTGGAGGCTGGCGACCGCGTGTCGCAGTACTTCCTCAACCTGCAGAAGATGCACCGCGTCACCGTGGAGGTCCCCGCCTACCTGGGCCTGGCCTGGTCCGGCTCCTTCAACCTCACGCCAGGTACGCGGGCTGCACATCCCTCGGCTCCCTGACGACCCCGGATACTGCCTGACACTGACCTTGTCGTTGCAGACCTGGAGGAGAAGACCATCACCATGACCACAGAGCAGGACACGGAGGGCGGCAACAAGCAGCTGGGCCTGACGGTGCGGGTGGACCGGTCCGGCACCTGCGTGGCGTACCTGCACGCCCCCTTCTGGATCATCAACAAGACCGGCCTGCCCCTGCAGCTCAGAGTGAGTCAACAGCGACAGCCTTGGCGACAGCCACGGCCGAGCGTTCAAAGCTTCAGCCTCAGAGTGCAGCTTGGAAAGGAATTGGCCAAGTTGAAGAGACGCGCATGTTTGCTTGCAGGGCTCCCTGTCCGACGTGGTGTACGACGTGACCGGCGAGGAGGCCTTGCTGTTCAGCTTCAGGAAGATCCGGCGGCGCTGCGTGCGGCTGCGCGCCTACCACTCCTCCTGGTCCTCGGCCTTCTCGCTGGACACGGTGGACACCAACGGGCTGGTGGTGTGCCGGGACCGCGAGCGGCGGCGCCACTACCGCATCCTTCTGTCGGTGCAGCTGTCGTCGGCGTGCCCGCAGCTCACCAAGATCGTCACGCTGCTGCCCAACCTCATCGTGTACAACCGCTGCAAGAGGCCGCTGCGCTTCATGGAGGAGAACGAGCGCGCCGACCTGTGGATCGACCTGGCGCCCGACAAGTGCCAGCCCTTCTGGCCCGTCACCGACTCCATGCGCATGTTCGTCAAGTTCCGCGACAGCAAGCTCGTGTCGCAGCACTTCCCCGTCACGCAGACGCACACCACCGTACTGCGCATGGACCGCGGGGTGAGTGGCAGAGTGTGGGTTGAAACGTTGAAACGTTGCGAACGCACCCCGCGGAGCGCCTGCGGTGGCGAGGGTAGGCCGCCGGCCCGCACGTCTGTTGCGCGGGCCGGCGGCCTACCCTCGCTGCCACAGGCGCTCCCGCCCGGCCCGGCGCGGCCCGGCGGCGACCTTGACTTGACCTTGCTCCCTGCCGCAGACGGGGCTGGTGGTGGACGTGTCCGGTGGCGGGGACATGCCGTTCGCCGTGGTGTTCCGCGGCTACGCCGAGGGCGACGCGCCGCTGCGCGTCGACAACCTGTGCGAGGACCTGTTCCTCAAGGTGCACCAGCAGGACCTGGGCCAGGTGGCGCTGCTCAGCCCCTACCAGTCCATGCTGTACACGTGGGACGACCCGTCCAAGGAGCGCTGCCTGCTTTGGAACGTGTACAACAAGAAGAGCAAGGGCTTCGTCGCCGACTTCTGGAAGGTGAGGCGCGGCTGCCGAGGCCGAAGGGGGCCGAACCGCGTACCACCCCGACAGCTTCCTAACGGCCTACTCGTGTCGCAGGACGGCTACGGCCAGGAACGCGTGTGCTTCCACTCGGTGCGGCAGCCGCCCGGGGCGGGCACCGCGACGAGCGCCACGGCCGCCAGCGCCGCGCCCACCGTCACGTCCAAGCTGTCGGCGGGGCTCAAGCTGCTGGCCCCCAAGGCCCCCAAGCAGGACGGCGGCTCCTCCAGCAGCGACGACACGGAGTCCGACGACCTGCTGCGGTCGCAGGTAAGTCTGCTTGCGCGCCTTCCTCGTCCCGGCTGGCGAGGCTGCCGTGCCGGTCTAACGCTCTGCCTTCCTGAACCCGCAGCAGCTGAAGCGCACGCGACGCGACAAGGTGGTGGTGTACTGGGTGAGCTACCTGGAGGGCCACCAGCGGGTGCTGCTCTTCACGCAGGACGAGCGCGTGTCGCTCAACGCCAGGCGCCGCATCCAGTCCGAGCGGTCGCACCTCGAGGCCTTCGTGTCCTTGGCCGGGGTGGGCCTGTCGCTCACCACGACCGGCGGCGAGCTCGCGTACCTCAGCCTGGCCGACTCGGCCGCCGTGTGGGAGGTGTGCGTGGCGCACCGCTGGAAGCCGCTGAGCGTCGAGCTGGCGTCCTGGATCGAGGACAAGTGGCGCCACGACCACAAGCGTGCCCAGATGAAGGACTTCGTGCACGTAAGTAGGTCCCTAGGCCCCGCCTCGCGTAGCCCCATGTCGACTTCACCGCGCGTTTCCGTGTCCAGGTCGACTTCGAGAAGATGTACATGACCAAGCCGTTCTACGGCGAGCTGCGGCGGCGGTACAACCCGGCGCTGTGGCTGCAGGTGCGGCGTTCGGAACACCTCACGTACTGCCGCGCCAGCGTGCACCGACTGCAGCTCGACAACCAACTGCCGCGTGCACACTTCCCCACCGTGTTGTGCCCCGCGCCGGCGGCGGGCTCGGGCTCGGCCGGCCCCGGCAGCAACCCCCACGCCGCGCGCCACGCCGCGCGCCGCGGCCTGCTCAAGCCCTGCCTGGACCTGCTAGTGCTCAAGCGCGCGCGCCCCGCCTTCAACCAGGACGTGTACAAGTACGTCAAGGTGCTAGTGCAGGAGTTCTGCATCAACCTGGAGCGCGACTTCCTGGACGCGCTGCTGGAGCTGCCGTCGTGCACGTCCGAGGGCGCCAGCGCCACCACCACCTACGATGAGCAACACCGCCTGCTGGAGGGGCTGCGGCAGGACGTCGCGCTCAGCTACCTCCCCGTGCACTTCGTCGGGCTGGTGAGTTTCCACCGACCTGCGCTGGTCGCGTGTAGTGTAGTGACGCCCTGCTGACGCGCCTCCCCTTTCCGCCTTCCCGTTGCAGAAGCTCAAGGAAGACATGCCCAAGCCCGTCATCGAGTGCGTGCACTTGTCCCCCATCCGCCTCCGCCTCAGCATGTTCCACCGCGGCTCGGCGCGCCCCGCGCCGTGCACCAAGACCCTGCTGGGCAAGCGGCCCACCCTGGACTACGTGTTCAACGCCCTGGTGCCCTCCATGACCGAGATCAAGAACGTCCGGCTCAAGTAAGTGATCTGGCCGCCGACCCGGCGCCGTGCCTTGGTGTCTCGGCCACCACCTTGACGGATGGATGGCCTGCTCTGTGCAGGATGCCGTACTTCGAGCGCAAGGGGCTGCAGTCGACGCGCAAGGACCTGGAGTGGGACGTGCGGCGCCACTACTACACGCAGCTCATCCAGCAGGTGCACGTCATGGTGCTGGGGCTGGACGTGCTGGGCAACCCATACGGCCTCGTCAGCGACTTCACCGACGGCTTCGGCGAGTTCTTCTACGAGCCTTGCACGGTGAGTCAGTCGGTTCTCCTTGCAGTGCCCCAGTGCGTGTTGCCGGCTTGGCGTCGTCCTCATGGCCTTCTACTCTGGCAGGGCACCATCGAGTCTCCCGACGAGTTCGCCGAGGACCTGGCCCGGGCGGCGCAGGCGCTGCTGGGCAACCTGACCGGCGCGGAGGCCAGCGGGCTGTCCATGCTCGCGCCCTCCCTCGGCGCCGTGCTCTCCAGCCTCACCTTCGAGGACGAGTACAAGAAGGTAAGGGTCGTGGGTTCACGCTTTCGACCCGAAAACCGACCCCAAATCCGACCCTTTCCCACACACGGCCTCTCGTTGCAGAAGCGGCGGCTGTGCCTGCAGCAGTCGACGGACCTGCCCGAGCTGGCCAGGACCGCCAGCAAGACGTTCTCCATGGGAGTCCTTATGGGGATGTCCGGCGTCGTCCTGAAGCCCTCTCTCGGTAAGCAAGAAGCCATTTCTCAAGCTACTCTGCTTCTACAAGGTACTGCAACCAAGCTCTGTTCCAGGCGTGCCCCAGGAGGGCGTGGAAGGGTTCTTCCGCGGCACGGGCAAAGGCTTCATGGGACTTATGAGCAAGCCGGGCGGCGGAGTGGTGGACTGCATCGCCATGGCGCACGACGGCATAAGGAGGTACAGTGTACATTCGCCGACCAAAGTAGCTTTTAGAGAGGATGGAGAGGAAAGATGTGAACTGTCCGGCCTGCGCCGCCTGCGCATCCGCAGGGCCGCCGAGCTGGGCGAGGACATCGTGATGCGCGCCAGGCTGCCCCGCCACCTCAACCCTTTCCAAGGCCTGCGACCCTTCTCCGTGTACGAGGCCACCGGGCAGCAGGTCCTCCACACTCTGAGCCGCGGCCACTACGTGGACTCAGACCTGTACTGGGCTCACACGGCACTGAGCGCCGACGGCAAGGCCATCCTGCTCGTCACCCTTCAGTACGTACAATCTCATGGATTCACTTCCGATGTCCTTTCCAGACTTTCCCTCTTAATGCCGGGGTTTCATCCACAGGCATGTTTTCCTGCTGGAGCGATGCCGGCAGTGGGGACCTAACGAGGTAGAGTGGTCTGTGAGAGTCGATGACGTCATGGAAGTGCCCAAGCTTGAAGGGAACAAACTCATCTTCAAAGTGCGGCAGGTGAGATGGGAACAAGTTGAAAATTCGTCCTACAGGACAGTCAGTCTAAATTTAATGTCGGTCAAAAACGCTCGAGGACTTGCTCGAGGATTTAAAATGGTTTCTCGTTACAGGACGATACGTTCTCTGCATTCTCTGGAGAAGAGCGGAGTATAACCAGTGAAGATTCGACTACCTTGGCTTGGGTCAGAGATAAAGTTGAAGCAGTTCTTGTATTAAATATGGAAGACAAACCGGTGCCTGCCAACTCCTAAATGTATATTCGTGTGCTACAATCAGTGCTTTAGGTTTTTTAAAAGGGTAGAATGAAATAAGCTGAAAATATCACAAGAAAGTGTAATTTTAATTGTACAATTGAATTATCATCAATTTTCCTTCCTTTCCCCCAATTTGATGCTTGTAAATATGTGTATTTATTACTAATCCCTTTTCAAATTTGAAAAAAAAATAATTGTAACTGGCTTAAAAATGCAGCACAGTACACTTTTGACTTTTCTTGATCTTGGCCTAAATCATCAATCTACCTTCATAGGTGTTTTATTTTTCTTTTAAAAAGAAAAAGACATATGACATTAGCTTAACATTGCTCTGAAAATCCAACATGATTACTATGTAATTAGTTGGTTTTTCTATCATATCATGCCCTGATTGTCTTTCAGTCCTGGGTTCTTGGATTGAAACACTTAGAAAAGGGCTCAACATTAAAACTGAGCCACAAATTTTTAGTTTGATTTCTTTCAATGTTTCTAGTGGTTTCTACGCAGCTAATGAATGTTTTAGGTCTTCGAGTGCGATACATCTGCATGTTTCTGTCTTTTCAATGCAACAGCTTCAGAAAAATGTGTACGCAAGAGCCAAGCGAGCGAATAAGAACTTGCTCTGGTTGGCAATCAACCTTAAGTATGGTAGACAATACTTGGTGGTAAAGAATGAAGGTCTTTGAACAGAAGTATGCCATATAATATTAATACAAATTTAAAATAATCAGTTAATTTTATTACATTGGGAATGGATTGGGAAATTGGAGAAGTGTAGACTGGGATTTGGTGGAAAAGTTGCACGCAAGAAGATCATTGTTTCAACTGAGTCAGCACCTTATAAAAGAACAATTGTTTTTATTTTTTTAATGATTACCCTGTAAATGCACACTGATGATTTGTGAAGATATCTGAGTGTTCATCTATTTTCAAAGTGAAGATATGCGAATGACCAAGAGCCAGAAGCTTGTTTCTTTTAAAAAATAATAGTTAAATGGTTTTTTAAGTTATCCATGAACAAAGGAAATTTGTGCAGTTTCAAATGCAGTGACAGTTGTCATGAAAAAAGTTGTGATAATATTTGTAAGGCTGAGAGACTATTTTCCAGCACATTCAAATTCTACAACTTGGTCTTACATTAAGTCACTCAAGTTGATGGATCAAAATACCCTTTTAGTCTCTTTAAAAAATTAAAAGACTCTTATATATAAATAGCTTTAATAATCATGAGGAAGGCAGTGCTTCAAGAACAGAGACAGCTTAACAATAGTCAATTGCATTATTATTACTCAAGTGGCCAATCAGGTCCACCTCATAATTCCAAAAGATTGGATTACATCAGATTCAGAATGAGCATAGCAGCACTGCAACATGAATTGATGGCAATGGTTCTTCTCAGTCCAAGCAGAAGTTACAGATAAAAGCAACCGATTCCCAATATGTAGTCAGCAGAATAATTTAAGCATGAACTGAAGTGCATTGCCTCTCGGGCAGTGCTTCACATTATTACTTAAGGCTGTTATTTGTGGAGGAGTCCATGAGTCAATTGAATAAGCAGGCATCCCTCTCCACAAGTTGGATAGATGAGCTAGCATTCACCATTGAATGCCATATTTCAAAAAGATTACTATTTCAAATGTAACTTCTTTGTTGGAATATATAAGGTGATTGATTACATAAAAAGTGGAGATGTGGATAGGCAACTTGAATATTTGTGACTTTAAGTTGATGCCTCAATCGATGTAATGAATTCAAAATAAGAATTGCTTACTTGAAGTATGCTGGTATAGGATGTGTAAAGATATGTCTGTATTTTTGTGCTTCAATGAAAATAACAATGTGCTTTCAAGGGACTTTTTGGCTTATGGATTGTTAAAGATAAATAAGTGTAAATTCATATATGTGTATACTTTATTCTTTAAATGAACAGAGCTGTGCTGCTGACTTAGAACAAAGAAATACATTTTGAAAAGAAAACTGATTGGATTTGTTTCTTAAGCCACAAGGCCTATAAAGAAATCAAATAACACATGTACATGAAAACAGTTGAATGCATTCACAACTGCCACCTACAGATAGCATACCATTTATGCAAACCATAGATTGGCTCACAGAAAACATTTATTGGGTATAAATGGTTTTATATATTTTCTCCCACCTGACAGCAATTGCTGTAGTAGGTACATAAACATCTTCTAGAGAGTCGAAAGAAAGGCTTTAAAGGCACACAAAAATGTTCCCTTGTAGGATCACTCATAATCACAACCAGATACAAGTTTAACTCAGCGTTGGGCATTCTACAACTCACAAGGGTTCTGATCTGCCATTTTGACAAATAAAAGCTCAAGCTTTGGTACACTTGACCTAAAAGTTCTTCTTAGATATGAACCCATCGGACCTGCCGAAGAAGAAACCAGCTAACATCAGCATCCTTATCTCTCTACATATAAGACCAACAAGTCACAAAGAGTTTTAGTATACCTTGAAGGTGGCTCCACTTCACCTCTTCACTTTGACAGAAGTCCTCCAGGATGTGAACAAGACCCCTTGGGGCCAATGATGTTTGGAAGGTTGAGCCAGCACTAGTGGAACAAAATGTAGCTTCAAAATTGGGTGTTACCAGTTTCACAAACTGATTGACAACTTCCAAGCAAATACAAAATTGATCCTACCTCTGATCAGCAGCGTAAGGATCAACCACAACCAAATCGGAGTAGCCCCTGCAAGTCAAACATTGATTAAGAATCCCATCACACTAGATTTTCCTGCTGCAATAAAAACATTTTTAAGTCATAATCTAGTGATATTAAAGACAAAAAGTCAAGTAAAATTGTGAAGTAAATTATTGAGTGTCTGAATGAAGACTTGAAGTTCAAGCATATCCATGTATGTGTTGTGGCTAACTTAAGACTAAGTTTGGGTAAGATAGCTGAAAAAAAGGCCTACTCAATAGTCTTGTAGACAGATTTAAAACTAAATAAATAAAAATGAAATAACACCAGGAATATAGAGAACAAACATGTGTTTTCCATGCTTCATAGGAAGTTGCACAGAATGTCCTAGCAAGTCAAATAAGGGGGAAACAAAGAACGCACAGTGGATACAATAACCGAACTTGGAATAACTTAAAACTAAAAGGAAAACACAATTGCTTTAGCCTTCAAGCTGCATACAGCAGAGAAGATGATCATGCAGCCATCATTAGGAAAAGGAAAGTCTTTTTGCCTTTCAGTAAGTCAGCATGTGTTTTCATTCCTTGCAATTCAACAAGAAGTTGTTTTTTAACTGTAATATGCCCACAAGTGATGACTGGATGATCAACACACCACCAACCCATTTCCATATTGAGTTGAGACTTTCCATTAACTCTTTGTCTTATTTTGTATTGAAAACAGACGACAATAGACGAAACAGACGGAAATAGACGACCGTTTTGAGACATGTTAGGTATGAAACAGCTTGTAAGTTGGGTAGGTGTGAGAAAAGTCTTATGGTGGACTCAAGGTGAATGTAAGGAACTAGAAAGGAGGGTGAAATGTGGTGATGTCTTGGTTCATGAAAGCAAACAGACGAGGAAAAAGGATTCCTGTAAGCTTAGTTGTTGTTGGCGGGTTAAAAGAGCAACTAATGTCCAATCTGAAAAACGTTTGCAAATAATTGAAGTCATCAATGATCTTGACAGATTCAATAGACCCCGATGGAGGTGAAAACAACTGGTAAAACCAAAGAAACAAGTTCAATCCAACACTATCTAAAATCGTTCCAATGGAAACATAACACGTCTCTCCCATTTCCCCTTCCTTTATAATAGGTAAATAATTTAGGATTTTCTTTAAATGTACTCACCATGAATGACGCATCATCCACAACCCACCACTGCTGAAAATTGGACTGGTTTCGCTCGATCAGCAAAGTAAAATGATCTCGTATCATGAAGGGCTAAAATGTATAGGAAAGAAGATGTGCCTTGTCTATTTCCAAATTAATGAAAATTCAAAGCTGCTCACACATTGATTTACAATACTGATCTGAATCATGTAAAAGGACCACCACAAAGAACTAGATGGTCAGAAAGTGAGATCAGCTGGAGAATCACTTTCATTGATATCACAAAGTTATGAAGTTAGTATTGTAGTTTGATGTGTGGCAAGACAGAGAAAAGGCACTATCTTCAAGACAAATAAATGTGTTTAGACACTTTTAGACTTCATTGCACGCTGCAGTTTTTGAAATTCAGAGTTCTGCGGAGTAAACAGTGCATACAGCCGAAGCACTCCACAGAACTATCACCATAGTTTGCTGCAGCGTTGCATACTTTTCAAGGATCCTAAGTTTACACATTAGCAATGGGTTGGCAGCTTTTGAGAAGTGGGCAGTGTTGAGCCAATGTCACAATGTGAAATACATGCACTTGACTTGCATTTAAGTGCCAGCAGAAGGGATTCATAGATAAAAGGAAAGAGGAAGGAAGAGGGAGGAGGTCAAAGCTGTTCACAAGGAAAATGCAGTCAAGATTATGCAGATAGGTTTGTACCACACACTAAAGTTGACTGCAACAATAATGATGGGACCAGACCATCTGGCATCATTTGCTAAAATTAGAATGTGCCAGACAGCCAAACCGCTGCTCTCCTCACTCAAACGAGCAGTAATACTAAGATATTCTCAAAGAACACAGCATTGGTGAGAATTTCTTTTCACACTTGAACTGTTCTCTTCTTAGGAAAAATGGAGTAGTGGAGAAGGTAAAAGATAATTTCCAATTCTTTGCAAGCGCTCCAACACCACAACTTGTCACATCCTGAAACAGCCCAGTTGACCATGAAGCCATGAGCTAGATACTGTACTTCAGTTGCTGAAAACTGAAATTCGGGTTGATGACAGGAGTAATCAAGATGTAAGCCTTGGCACGCCTTTAAAGACTTCCCCACAAACACTCTTTTCCAACGTCAACTGTCTCAACAGCATGTACGCAAGTGTTACTGGAAACGCACCAAACATGGAGAGTACCATGTACCACCAAACCATTGGTAAGTGATAATAACAAATGATCCTAGAGAAGCTCTTCTTCCACAAATGGATAGGAATATAAGTCCAGTTTGGAGTTATAAATGTTTTGTATTCTTATGAGAGCATCCATTAATTATATATTTGTATACATCTCTATTTATTTGAAATGCAGATAAATTATATCTTATACAATGAATAAGTTTAGTAATAAAAATAAAACAATGATAAACTTGGTTGATTTTAAGAATTAGAATTTTCATTTTCATGAACAAATAAACAAGGTAATGAAATTACTGATGGTAACAACACAAAAGAGCAGCCAATGAATGTAAAATCAAATTAATACTGCTACTTTAACTCATAATTGCTTCAATGATCAAATGATGATAAATGTATTACCATAAAACTGCATACCACATCATATATTCTAGGAGAAGCTGTAAAACAGCTCTGGCTAAGTAAATCCATGACTCAAAAGTCATGTCGTTAAAAACTATTCGAAGTAGGATATTACTCCATATGATCAATCCAATCCAATTAGCCTAATGCAAGAGCAACATAAATACATTGACAATTTTGTTTGTTCAACTTCATGCTCAGCAGGTAAATATCTGCACATCATAAGGGTGAATATTTAATGTCATCAGAAGCGCCTCCTCTTCGCCTGGTAGTCATCAACCCTTGCTCTTTCGGGAGCCCCCCAGCGAGATCGGGGGTTGCCTCGTTGGCCTCCATTGGCCATTTCGTCCATCATGTCTCCTCGTGGGCTGTCGTAGCGGGCTCCCCGCTCATAAGCATCCATGAATGCCTTAGAGTCCTAGTATGTCACACCCAACCAGCATCGCAAGTCAACAAATGACATAAAAACAAAAGAAAAGGGAAAAAATTCGCAGTTAGACAGGGGCATTTTTCTTGGTATCCAAAATGGGAATGATAGTGGAAATGCTAAACAAAGAAATGTTCCAGTGGGAAAGGTAAATATGTTTCAGATGTTTCAAGTTTGCTGGACACTCTACAACACACAAACAAACAGAATACTGTTCTCTATGTATCAATCATCATATACTTTAACTTCACTCACTCCAAAGTCATTATGCAAAAATAAAATATCAGTCAAGATATTGATGTGCAGATTGACTACACAGATATCACTGACAAAAAACAGAAACATATAACAACCAAGTAGGGGAAGCAGCACTGACAGGACGGACGCTTAACTCAAAAGTGCCCCCCTACTCAATTAACTTCATACACCAACAACCAAGATTCATTTTACAAGATAAAAGGAAACAAAAAAATTGAAAAAAGTGTGTTTGTGGAGTGACGAGCAGAGACTCTGAAACAAATAACGGGCTGCCACATAGGATTCTCAGCCCAACGCATTGAAAATCTTTCCTCAAAAATAGGTGGGAGATAGGAGTACCAGGATGAAATGCCTAAGAAGGCTACGAAAAACGGAGCGCCAGTAGGGGAGTTAAGGTAGGTTGTACCTTGAACCACATTCACGTCAATATTTGAAGCAACCATAACGGTGAGAACATCCAGGATAATGAGTGTAGGTATTGTCAGCACGCCTCAATAAGAAAATAGTCATTACCACACCACAACTAAATATAGATCCGATCCAAACAATCAGAGCAATATTTAGGTCCCCCCAGCAGTGACTGGATGGGCGCTAAACTCAAAAGTGCCCCCTTCTTCAATTCAGTTCATACACCAACAATCAAAAACCTTTCCCAAGGTCAACACATCATATAAGTTCAGCATTTCCAGTACCATTAAATGTCGTCTGGCAGAACAATCATAATAATTCAGAGATAAAATCTCTAAGCTTGCATTATGTTCCATCGACAACAGGTGGGATTAACAAGTCAACCTTTCAAATAGTAAGCTCTTCCATGTTATCTACACTGAGAATCCATCATCAATTAAGCAACATCAGAGAAGAGAACAGAACCAATCATGAAAATGAAAGTTCTGAGTCAACACACATCCAGTTGTGACGCTCAAGTGCCAAGGGCAGTAGCACATGCTTGAGGCAAACAGGCATTTTAAATGCTGACTCGGTCCTCTTACAATGAGGAAAAGTTCCATGTGCAACAACAACCAGCATGAATCAGACTAGACTTGCAGTGTCATAGCAACATATGATTTGCTCAGGTCTTGGCAAGTTAAAGTTACTGAGACAGAAACAGTCAAGACAACTCTCTACAATAGAGGTCAAATTGACTACTTTCCAAATATTCAATAACTAGCTCCGAGAATGGAACAGTATATATTCATATATTTGCAGGCATATGTGACTCACTCTCTTGCAATGGCACAAGATTCTATGCGGCGATCGAACGTTCAATAGATCTTGGATTACAAGATGAGTGCACAGTTCGTCTTCATTTTTTAATTCAAGTTCAAATCAGTCAGGTTTGTAGACTGACTATGGTATCGCATGAGAGAGTACTATTCCACTAGAGGCAGAAACGCCAGGTGTAAGAATTCCACGCCATTCTTTCACAATGAAATTAGCTCTCACGTGCATGACACATGCATGAAAACACGCCGTAGCTGCGACAAGGAGAATCAACTCAGCTTCAGTCAGCTCATATTGTAAACATAGCAATTCATCGTTTGCAACATGCAGGGCTCTGAACTGGAGTAGAGACCACTTTATGTACACATTAATGTGTTCATTAACACTTTTGAGTTCGGCTTGCGGTTACCTAGGCTGGTAAGGCAAGATAACAGGATTGCTTTAATCCGTCAGGAACCAACATTCTGTTTAAGTTCAAGAACACTTCCAGAAGGTAGTCCAGTGACCCTTGGAAAGAGTACCTAAATACAACAAGTAATATTCAAGGATATTCATCCTCCCTCAAATAATTTAATTAATGGCAGCCTTCCCCAATACCTGGGTTTCCTCATCTCTTGAACCAGGGACATGGGTACGAGACAAGCAAGGTTAAGAAGAAATATTCTCTTCTTATCCTTCAGCGGAAAACCCACGTTAAAGTATGTTTAAATTCTGCCATAAAAACAGAACCCAGCACCTCAACACAACAATGTCAGATGGTTTTTTCTTAATACTTCAAAACCATGCATTTTCCCGCTCACTAGAAAAGTCATGATGGAATGGAAAATCAGCATTAGCGCCGCATTGAGCTCAGATAACATGGAAGAGGTACTCGAGTGGTTTAAGAGAAGGGCAGCAGCAGCAGCAACGGCATTCTGCATCAACCAATCCCAATAAATTCCAATTAGTGTGGCTTCAAAGATATCAGCTACCACAGCTTTCTGAAATATCAAAAGTGTGTTTGTTTTAAGGTAAAACCTCCCATGAAAAGGTATGTGTGGTCTGTGTAAGGACACCTTCCAAAAACTACTTAACCTATCTCCATACTAATGAAGTTGAAAACTTTACCGGAGGTATGTTTCCTGGTCCTGAAAACAAAAGGACGTATGAGCAAAATGAGGAATAAATTAAAGGAAAGAATAGCCTTAAGACTAACTTGATAAGCTACCTTGGGCTGCTTCGTATTCACGCATAGGTGCATCACCACCTTGAGCTGCCTCATAGTTTCCTCGCTGTCCCAAAGCCTGCTCCTGTTGATCCAAAAGACTACTTAGTTTGTGGGCCTGGAAGATGACCAAATATACTTTCATTCTAACTATACCAAAACTACTGGTCGATAATAACATAGTTTCCTACAGACCTGCATGAAAAGAGAATTTTCTTGTTGTCGTCGACGAAGTTCCTCTTCCTGATGATGCATGCGTAAGGACATATCTTCTTGTTGGCGACGCATAATCTCTTCATCTTGGCGTCGTTGCTCTTCAGCTTGACGCTCCTTTAGTTCCCAGTCGCGTTTTTGACGTTCTCTGTCTAATTCCCTCTGACGTAGCTCTGGAGAATGCACAAACATTAGTTAGAAGCTAACATTGACAATATGATACTTAAAAAAGTATTGTTTCCAAAGAATCACTTACGTTCACGAAGCATCTCAGTTTCATGCTCATATTTAGCATATTCCATTTGAGCTTCAAGCTTTTCTTCCTCCATTTTCATCTCACGCTGCAAGGCTTCCTCCTTCTGCTTGCGGCGCTCGTACATTTGCTTCCAGCGGGTACCATATTCATATTCAAAGCTTCCGGGGGCTGCAAAGCGTGGTCCAACCTAAACAAAAATGGTACATATAATATAAGATAGAATTGGCATGATCTATTTTTCATTAAAAAGTAATATTGCAGTACATACATCTCTTGCTTTATGATAATCTGAATTCTTCTTAGGAACAACCTTTTCGCTGTAGCCATCAATTTCATCTAAGAGCTCCATTGGTTCCAGAATGACGGGGCGAAGAGAACTACACAAACAACAAACAAAAATGAAAGAAAAAGGAAAAGAAACATGTGTACCGAAATAAACAGCCTTTAAAAAGACACTTACGCAGTGAGGAAAAAGCAACCTTCAGAGCATCTACGAAGGGCCATTTGGGCACCAGGTTTTCGAGCAAACTCAATTATGCCTTCACCAGTGGATTTTCCTCTTTCATCACTTATGATAACAGCACGTTCAATCTGGTAAGGTAGAGATTTTTTAAAAAAAAGTTCAGGTAAAAAACCTTTCTATGAAAATCTAGACGGTAATAAGCAAAACATTTGAACAAAACAACTCACATCTCCAAAGATGCTAAATGCCTTCTCTAGAAGCTCATTTGTAACATACTGAGTAAGATTCTTGACCTTAACAGCGGTACTGTTGGGAGCAAATCTGACTTTGAGGGGACGCCCCCTACGCATTGATCCATCTAATTCTTTCTTAGCTTTCTCGGCATTGGCATGGAAGTCCTGGAATAGATTTTAATTAACTACTGAAGAACATGAGCAAGACAAACAATATCAGATCACTCTTCAAGTGCTCACCATTCTTATGAAAGCAAAGTTCTTTTCTTTGTTAACAAAGAGCTCAGCTGTTTCACCAAACTTCTGGAAAAGACTAGAAATTTCCTCTTCAGTAACGTCATTTGTGAGATTGCCAATGTAAAGCCTGTTCCTCCCAGAAAACTTCTTTTCAGACACGTCGAGGGGAGGAAGGTCATGAGTAGGGCCAGCCAGAGTGGCCAGCTTCTCATTAAAACGATCCTGAAAAGATAAATCAAAAATGAAACTAAGAATGGAACTTTTGACAAGAAAGCTTTTTGAATAATGATGGACACTAACCTCTTGACCTCGTGGTCTGTCATCACGACCAGGACCACTCCTGAAAGCACCCCGAGGCCGTTGGCCCATGAGACTACGAGGACCATTGTCATCACCCTCACTCTTCACCTGAAAAAGATTCAACGGTCAAAACCAATTATTAATTAATTTAATAATCTGAGATAGCGTTAAACTTTGAGTGCAACAAGAATCTTCCTTATGAGAATTGATATTTAAAAAAGAAAGTTGAACCCACCTTTGGTGCGTTAGCTACACCTCCTCCCATCTTGTTCATGGGTCCACCACGGTTGTTAGGAGAATTTACTGCCCCACCACGGTTATTAGGAGAATTTACTGCCCCACCACGGTTGTTAGGGGAATTTACAGCTCCACCACGGTTGTTAGGAGAGTTCACAGGTCCACCACGGGCGGCGTTCATCTAAATGGTAGAAACAAAGTTATCAGTTAAGCGTAAAGCAAACATCAAATTTAAAAGATAAAAGAAGGAATTTTTTAAAATTATTCAAAATAGGAAACCCGAGCTAGAAAAAGAGGAATACATTCCTAGAATACGGGCCTCAATCGTGCTAAGCCTATTTTGGAAATAAAAAGCAAAAAAGACGGGAAAACCCAGTATTGATTGAAGGGGGCAACAACCTCTGCTGTCCAGGGAGTGCAGCAAAGTCATGGGGTATTCAGACAATAAAACAGAGGCTGGCGAGAAATAGGAGCTAAGAAAAGCATGAATACATACGTCTCGTCCTCCCGAACTGTTTCTGGGGCCGCGGTTGTCCCTGCCAGGACCACTAAATCGCCTGCCGCCACCGCGTCCGCCTCTACCACCGTGGAAATTGCCAGGACCGTCAGGCTTGGTTTGTTGCTGGTGCTGCTGCTGCTGCTGGTGTTGTTGCTGCTGCTGCTGCTGGATAAGAGGGCCAGGACCCCCAGCATCTTGTTTAACTTCTGCGTTCGGAGCAGCCATCGCACAAGTTCTAAATACCAAGACGCCTCAAATAGAAAACTAGAGCTTGCAGCCGGATCACAGAACAGCGATGGCGTCTTCTTGTGTGGTGTCGTCAAGCGTCGGCCGTCTGCGCCTGCGCGTACGAGCCGTCGTCCAAAATGAACCGGAAATGCTTATTTACAGAGCAAAGCCTAAAACAACGAAACAACCAAGTGTGTACAAAATTTCACTTTGGGTCTTCTCAAATCGTTATTTGGAAACAGTTTGGAAACAAGTAAATTATAACGGTCTTTCAAATTTATATAAGAACTTCAAACCATTCATTCAACAAAATCTACACTCTGACCACGTTGACCAAGAGACAACCTTATAGTTTGTTTTGTTTGTTGTTGTCGTCTGTAGTCGTCTGGAGAAAAACAGCCTCCTGTGGTAGTTGTCATCATTCTGCGTTTTATAGTTATGTTTCCTTGCTGTAGCTCTTGAAGTTCAGTGATAGTTGCTTCAAGCTTGTTGAGGATTTGCCTTTCAAGCGTAGTTAAGATTGAGAAAGAGAAACCTTCATTCTCTGAGGTTTAGTCAAGAGTTCTGAACATGGACCGGACTTCAGAAAGTGAAGCAGTCGACGACGGCTCTGACGACTCCAGCTGCGATGGTGAAAATTTAAACATTGATTGCGACAGTGATTCAAACATTACTGGCGGTGATATAAACTCAGAAGATGCAGTTACGGACCCTCTTGCAGTTTGTTCCAACCCCGCTGCTGGCAATTTGGATGTTGATTCAAAATCAGGAAACTCTGGAAGGTTTCCTTGTGACGTATGCGAGAAATCTTACTCAAGTAACCGAAATCTGTTGCGTCACCAATTAATTCATATAGGTGAAAAGGCATTTAAATGTGAGATATGCGGCAGTGCTTTTACAGAAAGTGGCAGCTTGAAAAGTCACATGCGAATGCATACAGGTGAAAGGCCTTATGAATGCAATCAGTGTGACAAGAAATTTACTAAAAGTGGCCATTTGACTGCACACCTGAGAACACATACATCAGAGAGACCCTATACTTGTGATGTTTGTAAAAAGTCATTTGCAGAAAGATGTACGCTCAAAGCACACATTCGCACTCACACAGGAGAAAAACCATACAGTTGCACTTTATGTCCAAAACAGTTTGCCCAAAATGCAACACTGAGAGCTCACATCCGTAGGCATGTTAAAAAGAAACAACCAAAGCCCAAGGGGCCTCCTTTGGATGAAGGCTCCTTTGAATGTCCCAACTGTGACAGGGTGTTTGAAACCAAAGTTCAGTTACGGTCTCACAGTCGAACTCATGTGCCAAGCATTCAAAAATATGAATGTGCTGAGTGTTTAAAAAAATTTACAGCTGGTGGTACTCTAAAAGATCATATGAGGATCCATGCAGGTGAAAAGCCATTTAAATGTGAAATTTGCCAAAAGAAGTTTACAAAAAATAGCAATCTTATGGCTCACTACCGTATTCATACAGGGGAAAAGAAATTTGAATGTATTTTGTGTGATAAAAAGTTTTCTAAAAGAATTTCATTAGATTCACATGTTTGTACAAGAAGTGGTGCCACTGAGGTAGGCTCATTTGTAAAACATTTTATGGCTTGAAATTAGGGGGGGAAAGACATATTTAAAAATCAATTCATGTAATTTCATTTAGTTCAAATGGTGATAATAAAATTTGACTTCATGACCCAACATATGTGCATTTTCATTACAAACAGGTCAAAGTTATCTTACAACCCCCTTCCCTTTTCATTTTTCACAGAAATAATATAAGCTAAACAGCTCAATTCTGATAGTTTAATTCAAAATTAAATATACAGTTTCTTTCCTTGCTTCATATTTACAAGGAAAAAGATAACTTCTAAGAAAAATAAAGGGACATAGCAATACACTAAGGATAGCTCTGCAAACTTAAACACACATTATTATTATTATTCCATGTTGTCATCTTCATCTTCATCCTTACTTTGTTCATGCAACAAAACATATTCCCTTGAACTGTAGCCAAACTTAAGGACATCTCTCTCTAATAGTTCCACATATTTTCTGGGATCAATTTTGTTATTGTTGACAAAAGTGCCATTGGCTGAGTCTAGATCTATGATATAAGGCCTTATTCTTTTGCCTACAGTTCCATTATCTCTATCAAATTGTACAAGACGAAATTGTAAAGCTGCATGCTGCTTAGAACAAGATGGATGATCCAACGGAATATCGACAACCTTTCGTTCCCGACCCAAAAGGAATGCACTAGCCCTATGAATATAAAGAACTTTTAAAGCCTCCTCACCTTTGAAAGGGTACAGACGCCAGCGTCTTTTAGGAACTCTGGCTTCAGGAGGTTCACTGTACTTAATAACAACACCCTTATAAGTATTTGTGTCTTCTGTGAGTTTTCCTGATAGACCAAAATTGGGTTTATCTCTCTCTTCAGGTGGCAGCGGCTTGTTTCCTCCATCCTCTGTCTTCTTGCCCCACTCATAATTACTTGTGTCTTCTTCTGACTTCGGGAATCTTGAATGGCCACCTCGGCCTCCTCTTCCACCTCTACCTCTACCCCTGCCCCGGCCTCCTCTATTCTCATGAAAGTCTGGCCTAAACCTGCACACAAAAATACAGAGTGTAAACAATTATTATAAAACAAAACATATGTATTGTCAAGAAGATAAGAAACAGAAAGAATCTTACCCCCGGGTACCTCTAGAATCTCGTTCCTCAGAATTTCTGCCACTACCCCTTCCAAGGCCCCTAAAACACCGACACACAAAAAATTGTTTGTATCTTAAAAATGCATTTACGAGATTGTAATTTCAGGCTCAGCAACAGAAGTTAGGGTTTAAAATAAATGCATATGATCATCAAATATAGTACTTGATAATCTATTGGATATTAAAAATTTTTGGAACTGACCTGTTGCGGTTTCTCTCCTCTTCATCATCCCATTTAGACCTAGATGGCCCTTCTCGTCCTTGTGCATCATCACTGTCTAACGGTTCATCTTTGATTTTAACATTTCCTTCATGTTTCCGGTCTCTATGACGGTCTCTATCTCTATTGTGATCTCTGTCTCTTGTGTGATCTCTGTCTCTATTGTTGTCTCTGTCCCTGGTGTGATCTCTATCACTGTGTCTTTTCGTTCACGTTCCCGATCGTCTCTGTTCCTTGATGACTTATTTGGATCCTCCATGGAATGACGATGTCTATCATGATGGTCGGGTTTTCTTCGATGTCGGTCTTGATCTTCCCTTAATTCAGAAGGAGATCCCGGTTCTCTTTTGGGAACTTTAGATGGTACATCATCTTCAATGTATCTGTCACGAGAGCCTCGCCTATGTTTCTTGTGCCCATGTTCTTTCATCTCAGGTATTTCTAAAAAAACAAAAGAACAGACATCATGTAAGAACTGCGCAATGTAACTGAAAATGAGCAATGACAATTGTAGGTTAAGATTAACATATTTATGGAAAATATGCACGAATATGTACGGGCAGTGAGACACTGATTTCAAAGAATAACTGTTCTTAAAAATCCTAGGGAAAAAGAAGCAAATGATGAAATAAATAAGAAGCGGGCATTACGACTGTCAGCAAGTAAAATTGTAGCTAATGTGTTTGCAGAATGAATGAATCCAATATTCCCAACAAACCAGCGTAATATTCCTGCCTTACCAAAAAAAAAAAAAACTCCTTCGTTGAATGAAACAAGAGGGTAATTCTCTTCAACGAATTCAGTTGCAGACAACACGATAGATTAAAGAAATTCGTTTTCAATGCCAATTTCTTTAAACAAAAACTACATGCGAAAGAGAAACACCGCAACAACAAAAACAAAACGCCTGTGTAGAGGCTTAGCCAACATCTGAGCACATATTGGCTGGTACGATAGGTGTGATTATATGTTCATCCTGAATGCAGGTGGAAAAGAAAATAATTATAAACGGCTTTGTTTAAAATATTTAGTAAGTGACAAGTTGTTTTGTCAAAACTTTCCAAAGAACACTTTTGCTTAAATATTAGCAGTTGGCTAATTAAAAGGTAACACTGGTTGCTGTTCAAAGTGCGAATAATGCGTCTTCCTTGTATCCGCACGCTCCAACATGGTTTGCACCCGTTCTGTTCTGTTTACCAACATGCGCTGTCCTCCCGGTAAAAGACTTTGAACTTCGACATTCGTCTTCAGGGCCGGGAATCAAGGTGAGTTTTCGCTCATGAAGTTTTGTGGTACTGTGCTTGGTGAACAAGGGCATTGACAACCTGTCTCTGTGGCTTACAGCCTGATTGACACCTCTTCCACTGAGCTAGGTCACAGATTAATCAGTCGGTTTCTAAGCTTCGATCTGACTAACATGGCTTTTCTCTGTGAACAGGTGTTTCGGAAACTACTTACACAATGCTCCTACAAGTGTATGCACTTGTTGTCCTTTCTTGGGATGCTTTGTGCCTTGTCCTGCAAGTTTACATTGCCTTCCTTGAGGCGTGCTGGCACCTGATATGCCCTCCAAGACAGAGATCGGTCAAGAATGAGATAGTTCTGGTAATACTGCATATCGAGAACTACATACATGTCAATTTAATATTTGAATAATATGTTTTACTGTTTCTCCTTAATTGCTTCTTGCAGGTTGTTGGAGCATCTCGGGGTGTAGGAAGAGAGCTTGCTCTACAGCTTGCAAATCTTGGTGCTTATATTGTTTGTTGTGACATTGACAGCGCTGGAAATAGGAAGACCTATGTTGACATCTGCCAAAGTGGTGGCCATGCAATTGCGTACCATGTTGATGTCACAAATAGAGACCAGGTAAGACAGTTACCTAGTCACTTCTACATCTTATTTATTATTTTAATAAAGTATTTTGTTAATGTCCCTTGTATGTTTAGGCCCCTTAATCAACTTAAGTAACCATTAATTACAGGTTTTCAAAATTGCGGACAATGTGAAGAAGGACGTAGGATTTGTGAGCATGATAATACATTGTTGTGGCATGCCTAGTCCTAATTCTCTTGTTGCCCAGCCACCACCAGAAATCCAAACCACTATGGATCGCAGTGTTATGTCTCACTTCTGGGTATGCCTCATTGTTTTTCATCTTACTTCTCTCCAAGATTAGTGCTGGCTTAATTTTCACTGTTTCCATGCAGATTCTTCAAGCATTTTTACCGCAAATGCAAGAGCAGCGTCGGGGACATATAGTTGCTTTGAGTTCTGTTGCTGGCCTGACTGGCATAAAAGACCAAGTGCCCCTGAGTGTATCTCAATTTGCTGTCAAAGTAAGTCTTGGGGGACTCTGATGTTTTGACATCCCTTTCCATTATTAATACATTAATGTGTTCATTGCAGGGTTTAACTGAATCACTTCGCCAGGAGTTGAGAACATCCCAAAGACATGCTAAAATTCAAGTGACTCTAGTGCACATTTATCCATTTCTAGTCAGTCCTGAATATTCTCGAGATATAAGACTTAGGTAAATGACATTACCATTTATATCGCGTCTTGTTGTACTGCTTGCTTTTTCATGAGAGTGATAAAACAAAACTGTGATTCCTGGAACAGGATTCCAAGCTACTTTGGAACGTTGGACCCCAGAGAAGCTGCTAGACAAATCATTGTTGGAATTCGTCAAGGATATTCAGAAATGAGTGTACCTGGTTATTTACTCTTCATGGGAAACTTGCTACGGTAAAATATGTCTAATATGAAATTCAAGTTGTTCTGTCACACGATTTTTCCTATTAATGTATCTTGATTCTTTTTTAATTTATTCAGGTTGTTGCCAAGAGAAGTGTCTGTCAGGTTGAGGGAGTTGTTAGACACAGGTGTTGATTTTGGTTAGAGCACTTTCCAGTTGTCAGGCATAGTTCAAGTAAACTAATGTGTTAAAGAGGACCAAATACTGTTAATACTAAATGTTTCAATGAGGTTTTGAGTGATAATTCTTATATTATTAGGGAGAATAACTTGAAAAAGCTGTTTATCTGTTTTTGACTGTTTTTTCTTTCAATGTCATAAATTAATAGGTTTAGGTACTCTCATAATTCACTAAATTTGTGTTAGTCAGTTTCACTATTCACTTCATCACATACCTCCAACATAACGTGTTCATAACTATCTAGTCTTCAGGGCCTTTAAGCCAACCTTTTTGCCACCTCGAGCTTAAGAAGTACTACATGATGAGAAGTGACTAAAATCTTGGGAAAACAAATTTTTTAAATAATTAACAAGATTAATGTGATTTATGAATTCATAATTTTATGAATTTTACAATGTTCTTCAGAAATGGGACAGAAGGTTTTATCTAGCAACAGTTTCTGTTAATACCTACATATCATTATTCAGTCTTGAAATTTCATATTTTCTTACACAGGTTTGTAACATAATATTTTTAAAGACAATAAATATTAGACATACTCAGTTCGCTTAGTCTCTTCATTGTCATGGGACCCAATGAATAGGACTCAAACGTCATACTGGTTCAGGTTCTTCCACCGCTCTGGGGAGGAGGGCCGCCTGCAAGACGGCGGTGAGCTACGGGCGCGTCTGGGCAGCGGGCAGGCTCGCTCCTGAGCCCGCGGTGGCTTGGCCAGGCTTGGCCAACCCAGGCCTTCAAGGGCTCGTCGCCGAGGAGAGAGACGACTGCACTGTCTGGGCGGAGGAGCTCGTGCCGCACGAGGAGTGCGACACGGACGTGACGGAGGAGGTGTTCCTCGTGATGGCGAACACCCCCGCGCGCCTCAGCGCCCCGGGCGGCCCGCCGGCGAGCACCGCGTCCACGCCGGGCCGCGGCAGCAGCCGCAGCGACTGCAGGGCGGCCACGATGGGCCGGTGCATGGCCTCTGTCTTCCAGGCGTACACCAGCGGGTTGAGCAGGAACGAGGTCATGGACAGCGCGAAGGCGGCCTCGAACGCCACGAGCAGCACCGGGTGCGGCCCGATGACGACGAACGCGACCAGCATCAGGTCGAGCGGCGTCCAGCACAGGATGAAGGTGCCCGTGACGCGCAGCAGCACCCTGGCGGACTTGTGGCAGCTGAGCTGGGAGCGGCGCGCCGCCGTGGACGACGCCACGAACAGGGGGTCGTTGCAGCGCTTCGTGAACGCCTGGATCTGGAGGACAGGCAGGGGGAATGAGCGGTCGTTGCTCTGCCTCTCTGCGGCGTCAGACGCGAGAGAGGCAGAGCGCCGCGCTCCGCTCGCTTACCTCTCTGTGGACGCGCCAGTGCGCGAAGGAAATGGCGGCCAGGACGAACACGTTGGAGGGCAGGGCGAACATGATGAGGAAGTGCGGCACGATGAAGTGCTCGTCGCAGCTCGGCACGCCGGGGTGCCACTCGTTGAAGAAGAAGATGGACGACGAGCCCGCGATGGGGACCAGCCAGCCGACGAGGATGAGGCACCAGCTCGTCCTGGGGCGCAAAAACCCAAGGGTCGCATGTTATTCCCTCTTACGATTCACTTGAGGACAAAACTGAAAGAACCGAAGGTGAGTGTAACCTCGTGGTCATGAAGTCCTTGTAGTGCAGCGTGTGCACGATGGCGGCGTAGCGGTCCATGGCCACCACCAGCAGCGCGCAGTGCGACCCGAACATGGTGAGGAAGCAGATGGAAAACCGGAGGACGCACGGGAGGTAGTATCTACAGTGGGAAATGGAGACACACCGTCAGCTTTTGCCACCCCGCTTTCATCTCAACAATACCCGCATTTGGCGAGTGTGTTCGCATACCTGGCGAGCATGGTGGCCACCTGCGGCCAGAACTTGGGCATGGAGAAGTAGACGAGCCCCAGCCCCACCAGGATGTCGGCCACGGCCAGGTTGAGGACTAGGCGCCCGGCCGGCGACAGGCGGAGGCTGTTCTTCCTGGCCCTGTGGAAAAGAGAGGTGTCAGCAAAGCGCACATCTCTTTCTCTCTCTCACTCACTCGCTCTCCTTTAATTGGCCGTTCCGTGCTTAGCCGGTGCATTACGCGAACGGCTCCGACCGCTTAACGATGGACAGCTAGACCATTAGACACACATGGACCCCACGGTGGGCCGGGGATTCCCCCTTGCTCAGCTCAGCGCGCGCAGCGGGTCACGCTAGCTGACGCTCGCCGCGCCGCACCAAGTCCCAAGTCCGGCTAGGCGTCGTGACGCGCGTGCCGGGGCGGCGCCGTTTGCAGCCGTTTCTCTAGGTAAATAAATAAAGTCCGCGCCGCGGTCTCATGCTGAGCCGCCTTGACCCGCCGCAGCGCGACAGCGCCACCCCTTCCTGCTGCGACGCCGTGGACGCCGCGGTGCTCTGTGTGGCCACTGGCCCGGCCACGCACGCCAGTGTGGCTCGCTGGCATGCACGCTAAGAATGCACTATGGCCGCGCATCGAGGAGTCGCGACGGAAAACTCCACTGGCGGTTTCGACAATCATCCGCGGTTGACTAGGAGCAACTAGGAAGGAGCACCATCAGAGACGCCATACGGCGACGCCTTGCGGTTGCTGTCTGAGGGACGGCGACGCTCGATGCGCGGGCTTTACTGCACGCGGCTGCAGTGCAGGCTCCGCGTGTTTACATTGTCCGAGCCTTCCTGTTTACTGTTACGTAAGTGCCAAATTTCACAATGGACTTACGAGGTGAACCTGCTGCAGGCGTACGCGGCGACCACGAATATGTTGCACACCAGCATCAGGAACATGAGGACGTACTCGAGGCCGGCGAACGCGACCATGATGTGGGGGAGGTAGTCCTCGAAGCGGGGGCCGCCGACGGTCAGGGTGACGACGCCAGCGGTGGGCCGCGAGGCGTTGTAGTGCAGCAGCTGGAACACGAACAAGATGGGGTCGGTTGGGATCACGCCAGACCTCTGTCTTCAGTTTGTTACCAGTTCTCACGGATTACTCCGAAACTTTGGTGTCGTTGCAAGGGCCAGCAGCGATCCGGGCGGCAACCACGTTAGCAACCATTAGAGGCATGCAGGCTTGCTGCATGCACTGCTCCGTGCCATGACTCCATGACGACGGGGGCCTCGTAAGTTCCCAGAGTTTGGCAACGCTGCCAAAAACTCGCACGCTGGTACATACTTATTGTTTTGTCTACAAAATTTTACAGTTGACGCGCCGCGCTTCGTGGCGGTTCCCTCCCACGCCGCCACACCCAGCCAATCCACGCGCCGCGCGCCGCCGCAACAGTAGCGGCTCAAAGTCAGCGCACGCAGAATGTAAACAGTATGTCCGAGAGTTCTAGGTACTGCGCCCGTACATACCGGCGAGCCCTGCGTGGGCGTTGCTGTGCCGAAGGACGCCGTCGAGGGCGCCAGCGCCGAGGCCAGCGCCGCCGAGACCACGGTCGCTCTTCCCGGCTCCGCAGCGTCCATGACCAAGTGCATGGCCGTGGTGGGCGGCATGTCGGCGCGCTTCTGCGCTTCTGCGCTACAGCCGGTGGTGGCGGTGCAGGCGGTGCAGGCGGCGGCTGGACGCGGAGGGGTCGGAGGGGTGGCCGCAGCCCCACACCTGGCCATGGCCACGGCCGAGACCGGCCCGCGGCATCTCGATCGCGCTGCCGCCGGCGTGCCCGGCGTGCCCGGCGTGTCGCGGCCGCGGCGTCCTGCCGCTGCACATGCCCGTCGCCAAGCTGCCCGCGGCTGGTCCGCTGGTGCGGCCCGTCCGGCCCCTGCGGCTACACTACTCAGCGACTTGACGAGTGACGAGGCGTGGCGCGATGAACCGCGCCAACCGCGCCAACCGCGCCAACCGCGCCCGCCAACCGAGGTGCCCGCTGCGCCGCTGCCCGCCCCTCTCTTCCCCCACTCCGCAACGCGGATGCGGCCGGACGCGGCGCGCGACGAGGTATCCACAAATCTTGTTATCGCCGGCAACCTGTTCTCTGCTCCACAACCAGACGAACCAGACGGCCACGGCGGCACGCGACCCAAACGAGCGTGCCAGAAAATGAGTCTGCGGGAGCCGGGACTCGAACCGGAGACCGCGCCACCGGTGTGCGTGTTCCAAGTGGTTCCAAGACTCCCCGGGGTCGTAAAAGCATTCTATTCCCAGGAGGGTGCGAAAAGGTCGAAAAGGCAGCACTAGGGCGTGGCGCGCGGCGCGCGGCGTCGTCCTCCCCGCAGGACCCCGGGCACGGCACTGGCCGGGCACTGCCTGGGCACTGCATCAAACGGCCCCACCGCGGTCCGGTACACGGTGGGGCGGAGAGGCCGTGAGGCGGACGGCGCCGCAGCGGCACGCAAGGGCAAGGAGGGGGAAATTAAGACGAAAAACACAAACAGCCCGGCGAGCAAAGGGTGAGGGGTGGAGAAGGGCGGGCAGGGACGCGAAGCAAGGCGAAGTCAACGATCGACTTTTATAGACGATTTTTCAGACCGTCATCGTAATCGACGTCGTTAGTAACCCGTTTCTGGCTTGGAGACACAACTTTAGCTCGGGGAAGCGGTCGAGATTGGGTGACTGTACCACCCTTTGACGTCTCCCACGCGGTGCTCGCGCCTCCAGACGGCATCACCCGCGCTAACAGCCTCTAAATCCAGTGCCTTCACGGCGCACTGCGTCGCACTGCGTCGCGGCCGTGGCCCTGCCTGCGTCCTGCGCGCTGCGTCCTGGCCTTCGACCTTTCCGTGTGGCGCCAAGCCGAGGCGGGCAGGGCGAAGGACCTCGAAGGACCTCGAAGACGCGTAGGATGTTGATGTTTTGAAGGCATTGGAGCCCAAGTGGCGGTGTTGGTCCAGACAGATTGGTGTCACCACGGAGACACTTCGTCGCTCCGTCTCTCTCTCTCCGTCGCACAGCACCGCCGCCGCTGCATCCCGGACGGGACGGCAGGCGCCGAGATACCGTCCCGTGGCGCAGCCGTGCCGGCGGGTTGCCTACCCGAACCTTCGCAGGCGCTTACAGCCAGATAAACCGTAGTCCTTAGCGCTGACTGCGGCGCGGAGGCGAGGCGGCGGCCGGCTGTAGACTGTCTCTGTCTCTCTCGCACACCTACGGAAAGCGCCGTGCGTGCGAGAGAGCGAAAGCATCAGTCGGAATCAGCCGGAAACTAAAACGATGCGCAAAAAGTGCCAACTTCCCCGCTTTTTTTCATTAGTGCACAAGGATTACGCGAGCCCCCTGATAAAGGCGCCATTGAACACACAGACACGCGAGTGACGCTAATGTCGCTCGGGCGTCTATCGGAACCCAAGTTGCCAATCGCTGTGTTCCTGTTGCCTTTTTTTCTTTTTTACCTTTTTTTGTTTTCAAGCCGTCGCGCCTCGGAGGGGGGCGCCTTTCTGCCGGAGTTCCCCTGGTTCCCCTCCTAATGACGGGTGGGGCGGACGGATGTTGCCACCAGGCTAGCCGTCTCTCTCGCACCAACGAGGCGTCCCCTAGGCCGCGAGGCGACGCGAGGAGTGCGAGAGAGACAGGCGACCAAACTGATTCGCTCAAGGCGGCTGCAGATTGACTCACCGCCTTGCACCTTCGAGCCTCAGAGGCAAACGGAGGCGATGAGATAAAACTGCACGCAGTCATCTCTAAGTTTCCGATCGCTTTGGATGAGATTTTTCCTTGTCAAAGTTTGTTTTAACACGTGCACTTGTTTTTTGCTTTTGTTTGTTTTGTTTTTTTCAGGGGAGGGTGGAGAAATGACAAAAGGGCCAACAAAAACATAGCAGAATATTTGTCGTTTAGATTCTTTTTTGCGGTGTCTCTTTTTAAAAAAAAATATTTTGCCGTTTGGCGGGGTGGTGGTCTGCGGAGATACTCGCTGGCTGAGGCAAGAGCGCGGGGTATATCCCCCGGCGTGGAGTATGGCGCGCAGTGGGCCGAAGCCCCTGAATTGTTGGTGCGCGCGGCACGCCTTTCATTGCAAGTCGCTCTGACGTCAATTGAATCGCCACCTTTCTTCGAGACAGACTGCCTGGCGCCGACCTACTCTGTGGCATTTTCGCATCGTGCACGCGGCGGACTTCAAAGCGTTGAGAGTTGGAGAGAAAAAAATGAGGTTTGTGTCGTTTGTGTGTTGCTTATTTGACAAAGTTGTATTCTAACACTTAGACAGCATAGAGAAGCTGCCGTATTAAACATAAAATGAAATTGCTAGTACAATGTGACAAACTTACAAAGTCAAAGTAAAATAGACCCCTATAATTTGGTTGATTTTCTAAGCATTTAAGTCATTACAAAAAAAATCCTAAACAATCCAATAAAAGAAGGTAAAAAAACCATAACTGAAGTAATTTTTTATTTTCTTTTTCTGCATTTGAAAATCAAACCGGGAAATAATTTGGTGAATTCTTAGCTCTAGACTTTTATGAACTGTGAACGACTGAATTTGAACTAACTGCGCCATAGAACGACCCTTTTTGAGACGCTGCAAACGTGAATGGTGACTGCTCGGAAACCTGTTTCGGGCGCCATCCATGATAACATCGGAGCCCCCTCCATTCAGATTATGCACCCAGATTCTTCCGGCAGTACCTCCCCGGGCTGTTTGCGTCTGTACGAAAAATATCGAAGAAGCGATGAGAATCTCTCCGGAGTCTTGTTCTTGAGTCGCTAGGGGCTTTCTTCGGGGCAGCAGCATTATATCAGTAGTGGGCAGAGAAACGGTAAAGTCATCTTGACATCAGGCTATCGCAATTTCTGACCAGCGGGCGTGCTGTATAAATGATTGAAAGTCACCGAGGAGTGTTGTGTGTTTTCAAAATGAGGAACACGAGATACATGGCAAGGTGAGGGCTGCGTCCAGCTCGGCCATCTCGGAGGCGCGCTGAGGGGAGGGGAGGGGAGAGCCGGCCGCGATCACAGAGACAGCAAGTTTAAGACGACGCAGGCGCCGGGGAAGCCAGTTTTATACCCGCAGCCATGAACTTGACCAGACCACCGAGGCGCAGCAGACTTCTCTCTCCTTCTTCGTCTCTTCTTCTTCGCCTTATTCAACCCCAACACACCACAAAGCCGAAAGATGCTGCGTGCTTCAAGAGAACAGTCAGAAAACAAAAGTACACACAATCAAAACAGAAACGACATTTGTACAAGAGTGTCTGCAGCTTCCCTGAACTCATCACTTAGAGTAAAGGACGGCCTGCTCGAACACTCGCCTTACGCCCTACTAGGTTCTTCCCGGGAAGCTCCTATAAATACAAGATGTAAAGAGCAAACCTAAACTCACGCTCACTCCACAGTCAAAAATAACTTTGTGGCTCTAGGTTACATTCCTGAGTCGCGTAACCATGGCAGTTGTTGGTGGTTAAATGGCAGTGTAGATTCGCCACCGTGCCTCGCCGGGCCCTGGCCGAGCCCCCACCCGTGTCGCCCTGTCGGCCTGTCGGCCGCGTCCGCCTCGGGGCGCTCATTCCCCATTTCAAGTGTTTGGCTTTGGCTGGAGTCTCCGTGCGGTTCCGAAACGGGCAGATGACAGCACTGCCTCGGCCGATAGGGGAGGCGCGTGGCCCGAGGGGAAGGGGGGGGGGCAGTCTCAGATTGGACCGATCCAACGTGACGACTCCTGTCGCGTCGTCGCATTGCTGTTTGCCTTGTCGTCGCTAGAGTGTCCTCAGGGAAGGGACGAGCAAAGTCCGGGCAGTGCTGTCTGTCGTCGCTCTGTCTCTCTCGCGCACCCACGCGAGCACCCACGGGGCGCGCCACGAGTGCGAGAGAGGCAGAGCGACGACGACGCCTCCGCGTGGAATCGCGGAATCGTTCGGCTGGCGAGTCATACGTACTGTGCACGGACATACGCGGACATGCCCGGCCGGGTGTTTGCCCGCTGGTGTAGCGACCACCTCGCATTTCCAAGCGACGATGACGCCGTGCCGGTCGACGCTCTGTCTCTCTCGCTCCCCTGCAGGACGCCCCATGAGTGCGAGAGAGACAGAGCGATCCTCCGGTTCTCCGCAGTGACTCATCCTGCGTCCACGGCGACGGCCTCCGCGACCTCCGACGAGATTAGTGGACACAGCCTCAGCCAGGGCTTATCGGGGACGTCAGAGAGCGGGGCGGCCAGTCGCAGTGCAGGCCATTCTCACTCCCTGCCGCCGAAATCCGAAGGACACGTCTTGTCTCTCTCGCACCCCTCCGGACGGCCCCACGAGTGCGAGAGAGAGAGCGACAAAACGGTGCGTCGGAATCAGGCGGCAGGATAGGGGTCCTGCGGGAAACCGGTGCGGGAAATCCGGAGCCCCGAGGAGAAGAGCGTGAAGCAGGACACTGGGAAAACGGAGTCGACCGGCTGGAGCCAACAATGCACGCACCAAGATGTGTCACGCACTCGGACGGGGCCCTCGTCGTCGCCTACCTGGCGGTTGGCGGTCGTTAGCGGCTGGGCCCTTCGCAAGAACGGGACGCCCCGTGCGAGAGAGACAGCGACGGGAGCCCTTTTCGGAAACGGCCTGCTGTCCCTGCTGGCGCCCGAAACGAGGGAAAGGCAGCTTGCGCCGATCGCCGCGCCGGCGAGGGGCGCTAGTGTCGCGCGCGGTCGCTGCGGCGCAAACGGCACGGTACGTGGCTACGCGGTGCGCGGTACCGGGCGCTGGCGGTCCACGCCGCCACGCCTCCACGCACGCCGCGGCCAGAGTGGCCCGAGTGGCACGAGTGGCACGCCTGGCCCGGGGCCCCGGGGCCTAGGCCGGCTTCGGCCAGCCTCGGCCCGGCCGGCACCTAGGCCAGTGATGAGTTCGGCGGTGAGTGCGCGACGCGGCACATCGGCAACGCCCTGGGTCAGTGCGCTGCAGTGCTCACGTGGATAGTGTCGTCTGGCTTGGTGACCGTGGCGGTGGACGCGTAGTGCGCGGTGATGTTCTTGTGGTCAACGCGCGTGTCGTGGACGGAGAGGGCGGAGGGGAGGCCGGCCGTGCTCTGAGGCCGCGGCGGCGCCGATATGACGCTCGCCACCCTGCAGCCCCTGCACCCCTGGAGGCGGTGGCGGAGAGGTACTGCCCGCTGGAGGTGGGCGGGCTGGATGGCGGCGCCGGGGAGGACGCCGAGGCCCTGCGCCAGTTCTTCAAGGTGAAGCTGGCCGTGGACGTGGCAGTGTGCTTCCTCGTCCTCGCCGGCAACGCCCTCACCATCAGCGCCCTGCTGCACCAGCGCTGGTGCCGCAAGGAGACGCTGTGCCCCCGGTTCAAGGTCAGTGCGCTGGTGGTGTAACGGATGTTCAGAACCTGTCCGTCCAAGCGAGTGTTTGGTCTTGTTTTTGCTGTGGTGATGGTGATCTCGGACGATATCAGTGTTTCGTAGTAGAACAACAACTGAAATATTTACAGACATTTAAAAAATCCGAAGTTCCGTTAAAGTTTTAAATGATTTGTTTCGTCGCGTTGTGACCTTTCTCTATAAAATGCTGGACAAGATTTGAAAGTTCATTTCTTTTGAACATCCGATCCTATGGTGTTGAGTGTTGAGAAAAGGAACCTATAGACGTGCATCCCCTGCAGGTGTCCTCCCTGTTCGTCATGAACCTGGCGGTGGCCGACTTCTTGATCGGCTGCTCCATGCTGTTCTTCCTCGTGTCCCACTACGTGTGCTCCATCTCGGAGTACATGACGCAGCACCGGTTCCTGTGCGTCACCAAGACGGCCACCTTCATGTTCTCCGGCATCATCTCCGTGTGCACGCTGGGCGCCATCTCCATCGACCGCTACGTGGCCGTAATCCACAGCCTGCGCTACCAGGAGTACATGACGAGGAGGTAAGCACAGCGATAAGCACTGCGACCCCTTTCTAGTTGAGTCGTGCAAAACACACGCCGTGCCGCATGAAAAATGGAGGCGTCGAAAGATGCATACCGCGATCCGCGCGGCCGGGGGAGCGCCCCCCCCCCCCCAATCCTCCCGGCTAGTAAGGGAGGGGGTGTCCGCTGAGCCCGGCCGCCGCAGCCGCCGCAGCATGGCGAAGCTCTCTATACATGGCGCCCGCCTCGCCAAACACTTTGATGAGAACAACACACACGCAGCTCCGTCTCTGTCGAGACAAGGAGAAGATTTTTCAGTGGGAAGGCGGGCGGGGGGAGGGGGGCTTTGTTCGAAGGCAAGTTCCGTTGGGGCCGAATGGGGAAAACCTGTCTCTTGGTGCCTGCTGAGTGGACTGGGTTCGTTGGCCTCTTTTCGGGCAGAGAATTATCGTTTTCATAAGCATCCGGTCTGAAAATTGGATTGCCTCGGCCGCGGCCAATTGGATGCACTTTCATCCGCCCCCTCGGGATCGGGGTGCCGTGGTGCCGCGGTGACCAGCCCCAGCCCCAGCCCCAGCCCGACCCGCGTCTCTTCCAGGAATCGGCGCGGCCCTCAACAACGATCGGGGGGGGGGGGGGGGGGCACGCGCTAGGGTAACAAGGCGGCCGGCCTCGGGGGACCCCGAGGGGGGCCCAGAGGGGGACCCCCTCCCCGCGACCAATGCGCGCTCGGCCTTTTTGCCGCGCGCGTTTTAAAGCACTCCGCGGTTTTGTTTTTTCAGACGATAGCGGGAAAAGCACCGGGGGGCGAAACCGGCTGAAACGTTGAAAGCCGCCGCGGGGGTCCTTGCTGGTCCTTGCGGCCTGCCTATTGCTTTGGTGGCTCGAGTGCCACGCACGGCCACACGTCGCTTCAACAAGCCGCTTCCAGACTGTGCTTTCGTCTCTCTCCCATTCATGAGGTGTTCCGTCCGCGCGCGAGAGAGACAGAGCGGGGGAGCCTGCGGGGTTGACTTCCCGCGAGTTTGATTAACCCTGGCATCCGTTTTCTGTTTGTTCGGCCTTCGGCCAGGCGCGCGTGCGGGATCATCTCCCTGACGTGGGTGGTGGGGCTGGTGAGCGCCAGCAGCCTGTTCCTCTGGAACCACTTCGAGGCCGGCAAGCCGTGCCTGGACACCGTCATCCCCAAGAGGCTCATGGTGTTCCTCGTGGCGCCCTTGCACGTCCTCGTCCTCAGCGTCATCCTGGTGGCGCACATACGCATTCGACAGGTGAGTCCTGAGGTCGCTCTGTCTCTCTCGCACGTGACGGGCGCGAGAGGGACGGCGAGTGACGTTTCCCGTTCTGCCTCCAGGAGATCAAGCGGATGCGCGCGCGCCGCAAGGAGCACGAGAAGTCCATCTGGGGCGCGCAGGTGCAGCGAGGCTCCATCAAGTCCATGCGCGCCGTGGTGCTGGTCATCGGCTGCTACGTCGTCTGCTACGTGCCCTTCACGTGCGTGCTGGGCGCGCGCCTCATGGGCGTGCGGTCACCCGGCATGGACATGGCCTTCCAGATCCTGTGCACGGTCATCAACCTCAACCCCATGCTCAACCCGTTCATCTACTCGTGGAAGAACGCGTCGGTGCGCACGGCCCTGCGCCAGTTCTTCGACAAGGTGGCCCTGCTGACCGGGGTGTCGGCGCCGCGTGACCCACGCGACGGCAAGAAGGTCATCAGCACCACGCTGACGGCGTCCAGCCTGACGGCCTCCAGCCTGAGCGCCACGCTCAGCCACAGCGGGCAGGGCAGGCAGGGCCCAGGCCAGGGCCCCGCCGTCATCTCGGGCAAGCAGGTCCCCGAGCGCTACGTGCCCTACGAGAACGTCATCTGACGACGTCATCTAGTCCAGAAGCTGCATCCCAGACGCGTACCTTTCATTCTCCCCGGACTTTTGGCCAGCCAGCAGCGTGCGGTCGCAGTGTGAGAGTGTCTCTGTGTGTACTGTTAATAGAAATGTGGACTGACGCTAGCGATAATTTCGTCGCTCCACCGAAACAAGACTGATTAATCAATGCAATTAGTAATTACATTGTGTACTAACAAATCTAAGTCAGTTTGTCGTGTGCATTATTCCTCGAGTTCACCCGCACAGGTTTTCCCAGGGAAAAAGCCTCCGCAGCGAGTCGACCGGGCGCATTTCGCTCTGAATGAAACAAAGTGCTCGAAGGGAACGGCGCGGCTTCCGTTTTCCTCTTGCTTTACATTCTCCAGTTGGCCTACAGGCCAGACAGCAAAAAAATCAAGCAGTTAAAATTCTAAATTCAGTAAAATTCGACACTATTCGACTCCCTGAACGTTGGGTACAGCACGCCTCGTGGCCTCTGCGTCAATTGCCTTGATTTTTTTTTACCCCCAGGATCCCCGACAACATGGCCATGTTGACGTTTACTTGGGACTCGGTTTGTTTGGACACCCCCGGGTGGGTTGGGGAGTGAGGGGGAAGGCCCATACTATATGCAGTAACGCTGAGCAGCCGCCGAGATGCCGAGGGGCCAGTGTCGTGCCGAAGGGGGGGGGGGGGGGGGGCATTCGGCGGAGCAACAGTCCGACTCGAGAAGTGACTAACACCAACGGCGCCACATGGAACCATCTGCGAAATGAGTTTCAGATTTTCGAAGTCGTATCCGCGCCGCGCTTCCCCTCCGAGTCGAGACGACGCTTTCCGCGCTGTTGTTCCGTTCCGACCGGGATTGCAAAACTTCGCTAATAATAGCAGATGACCGGAGCTGGGGCGGCCGGGGCTTTGCGCGCGATGGTATGGAAACAAAAGAGAGAGGCCGCGCGGAAGACGAGCCCGACCGACTGAGCGCGTTAATTCGCTGGGATGGGGCAGCGCGGGCAGTGGGGTGGCGATGGCGTGCGCTGTACGTTTCCCCTGGTGGCGCGGCGCGTAGCTTTTTCTGTTCATTACCACAAGGTCAGCCCCAGCCCCGCCCTGGCCGGCCGGGCCGGGCTGCATAGAACAGCAACAGCAGCGGGCGGCATCGGCGGCCCGGCGGGGCGCGGCGAAGCGAAGGCTCTCTCTCTCTTTCCCTTACGGACACGTTATCAGAGTGGCGGCCGCGCGGGCTTAAGATGCTGCCTTCGACCCTGCTCGTCGTCTCCGCGTCCGTCGTCCTCGTCGTCCCCGTCGCCTTCCGCGTGCCGCCGTTTGTGTGCTCCCGCTTCCCCAGGCCGGGTGGGCTGCCTACCGCCACGGCGCCACCACGCCCGGCCGGCGGGAGCGCCTTGCGCGGCGCGCCGCTCCCGGACGCGCCGTTCAGTGCGAGATTTACGTTTTGGCACCCGGCCGCTGAAGCCTCTGTTCGTCACGTCTTTATGGGTTTGATGGTGGCAGTGTGGGGGCAGTGTTGTGGCGTGGGGAATCCCCAACCGGATAGTGTCAAATTCTTCCCGCTCTGCCGCGCCCTGCCGCCACCACAGCTGGGTGCTCTTCCGGGTTTTGATTTCTTCTCGACTGGCGTTGGCTGCGGTGGCGTCCCTCTTTTCCCAAGTAGCCCACTCACCGAAGTGCATCTGTATCGCGCCGCCGCCATCTCTTTCCGTGCTCAGCCCAATTTCTGAGCCCTCGCCTCGTCTTGTCCCCTATGCAGTTCCATTTCGGGGAGCGCCCGAACCGCGTCTCTAATTCCACGTCGAAATAGACGTGCCTCCAGATGGCCCTCCACCCCATGCGACCGGTCTGCCACGCTGCCCCGCGCACGCCCCGCGCCAGGACTCAGCGACTGGCAGGGCCTCGGACAGGGCCTCGGACAGGGCGGCAGGCAGACTCCTCCTGTCCACCGGCCTGTCCACCACGTGCCACCGCGTCCGCCGGGTCGCGCCATGTCCGAGAACTTCGTGTGCCCCTTCGAGGACCCGCTGCCGCCGGGCGGCCCGGCCCGCGGCCGCGCGCTGCTGGTGTTGAAGGCCGTGCTGGACCTGAGCATCGCCGCCGCGGCCGTGCTCGTCAACGCCTTCATCCTGTGGGCCGTGGTGCCCGGGACGGTGCGGCGCCGCCTGGGCCGCCCCTCCAGGATGCTGGTCATCAGCCTGGCCACCGCGGACGCCCTGAACGGCGTCATGCTTTTCCAGTACCACCTCTCTCAGGTACGCGTCCATCGCGTCGCGCTATCTCTCAGACTGCTGGATCAAGTCTGTCCGTCTCTCTCAGAACGTGTGTCCGCTGGCGCACTGGGTGGCGCAGCACCGCGCCGTCTGCCTGGCCAAGTTCGTGGGTGCCGTGTTCGTCGGCATGGCCTCCATCAACTCCCTGGCGGCCATCGGCTACGACCGCTACCTGTGCATCGTGCACAGCCTGCGCTACCAGCACATCATGACCACCAGGTGGGCTCAGAGGGCCAGGGCGAGCCAGGGGCCAGGGGGTGCCTTCCACGTCAAAAGTCGTACGAATTCGGAAAATGACAACCGAAATGGAGAGCTGAATCCTTTCTCCGGTATCAGCCGTAAGTTGTTGCAAGGCCTCTCGCAGTGTGGGGGACTAACCCCCCCCTCCCCCCAAACAATAGCGCTCAGAGGCAGCCGGGTTCCAAGAGTTGGCATCTCGCTTACCGTAATGAGTTTGGCATCTCGCTTACCGTAATGAGTTCTGGTAAGGGGGTGGTTTACGAATACTAGAGCCCTATGCTATACAAACTGATTTCGAAGAGTCGTTTCGCTTCGCGCCGCCCTGTCTCTGTCGCACTCGTGGGGGTGCGAGAGAGACTGACTGCCCGGTCTGCCCGGTCTGCCCGCTCTGCCCCCAGGCGCGCCTGGGTGCTCATCGGCCTGGTGTGGTCCGTGTCGGCGGCGGGCTCCGCGACGCTGCTGCTGGGCAACCGCTGGCAGCCCCCGGAGACGCCGTGCGTGGACGCGTCCCTGCTGCAGAAGGGCATCCTGCTGCTGGTCATCGTGCCCGTCAACATGACGGACCTCGCCATCATCGCCGTCACCCACATCTACATCCGCAGAGAGGTGCGCGGTCCAACGGGGTGCGGTGGGGGGTCCAATTAGTTCCGCAGCTGCTCGAGTATCCCATTACCTCCCCTGACGATCAAAGGGGCTAGCCCTCGTACCCCCACCCCCTTTCTCTCCAACTAAGCCCACAAGGTTGGCGTGTAACTCGTGCGCTCGACAGGTGGGCCGCAGCGTGGCCATGCTGCCCCTGATGCCGGACGCCGGCCGCCCAGCCCGGCTGTCGGGGGACTCGGCCACGTCGTCCACGTCCACGTCCACCCGGGGCGCCTCGAGCCCGCCGCCGGACCGCCGCCTCAGCGCGGGCACCATCAAGTCTGCGCAGGTGCTGCTGCTGGTGGTGGGCTGCTACGTGCTCGCCTTCACGCCCGTGCTCGTCGTCATGCTGCTGCGGCTGGTGGGTGCACCCCTGGCCCGCCCTTGGCCTCCCAACAGTGCCTTTGTCGACCCGTCCCTCAAACGGGCCGTCCCGCGTGGTGCTGGAAAGTGCCAGCTGGTAGGAAGTCCTCGGCTGACCCAAGGGCTGTCCCTGTCCGCAGGCAGGGGTCGGCGGCGAGCACGAGATGGAGTGGGCCTTCCGTTTCGGGTACACCGTGGCGGGGCTGCACAACGTCGTGAACCCCTTCATCTACGCCTGGAAGAACAAGCCACTCAAGGCGGACGTGGTGCGTCTGTGGAGCGCGCTGCGGGGCCGGGGGTCGCTGTCGCGGGCAGCGGCGTGGTGATCGGGTGCAGGGGAGGGGAGGGGGCTGTAGGCCGACAGTCCAACGGTGCCGCCGCCCACGCTCCTCGCTCTGTCTGTCTAGGAGCGTGGGTGGCAGAGTTCCTGGCGCCTGGCGGCAGTGCGCAGATCTGCGTTCAGGGTGGGGAGCCGAGCGCCTGGCAGGCAGGCTGGCCCGCGGCGCTCGTGAGGCTCGCTTGGCTGCCTACCCTGCACTTCGCAGGCGCTTCGGGCCGCGCGCGCCGAACGCACAGAACCCGGCGTTCTCTATTTGCTTAGGTTTGGCGCGCAAACATAACCAAGTCTACGTGTTATTTTGCCGGCCGTTGGACATAGGGACGTCAATCATTGGAAATCCACGCGAAATTAGTTATTATGCCCGATAGCCAGTGAAGAATTTTAATTCATGAGACTAAGAAAATACGCACAAAATTGCAAGTTAGATGATTGCTTGAAGCCGTAGTTGAAGTTTCTTTTCCTCTTCTTTTTGAAATGTATGTGAACGAATGAATGGAGTGTGGTAAAGGTGAAGTAAGAGTTCACACGCGCTTAACATGTCAGACGAGTTTAATAAAGATAATGACTAGAACAATGTCTTAATGCAAGCAATAAAGCTACACTGCTACATTTTTTTATCAGATGGTTTTCACACCCTCCATCACACTAAAACTAAACATCACATCTGCATGTGGGTTGGAAAGGTAGACTGCACAACCAGTCATGAACCACACACAACGTGATAGCGCTTTAAGAGAGACGCGTCGCAGAGCTGGTGACGAAGGAAATGGTCACACAAAGTCAAATCCCACGGACAGTGCCAGAGTTCCTCTTGTCCCGGAGCGGCGGCCAGGAGCCAGACCAGCGGTGACGCACAAGGACGCCCGGTCGGCCGGGGGCACCTGCACTCGGCACTCGGCAGAGCGGGCGGGCCGGGCGGGCGGGGCGGCGGGCGAGAGCGGGCGGGCGGGGCGGCGGCGGGCGAGACGGGGCGGGCGGGCGAGACGGCGGGCGGGGCGGCGGGCGAGACGGCGGGCGGGGCGGCGGGCGAGACGGCGGGCGGGGCAGGCCGAAGAGCGAGGAAATGTAGCGCCGTCTGCCGCCAGCGCCGTCAGCGCCACCAGTAGCTCATTGGGTTGTTTTTCACCTCGGACTTCCCAGCGAGAATAGACCAGCTTGACTACAGCATCAAACGGGGTGACATTTTCTTACAAAACAATGAGGAAGTTTTGAAAGGGAAAAGGAAAAAGTCCGTCCTCGACCTAGAGATCGTCCAGAGGGCCCACGTCAGTGGCACCCTCGGCCCGAATAGTCAGCACCAGTTTGGCCACGGCCTCGGGCGACATGTCGCAGTCCGCGCCGTACGCTGCGGGCCGCGAGTACGTCGTGAACGTCGTCGACGTGCACGAGCGCGACCCGCACCGTCGTCAGCTGGCCGCGGGGGGCGTGGCGGGGGGCAGGGCGGGGGGCAGGGCGTGGGGCAGGGCGTGGGGCAGGGCGTGGGGCGTGGCGGCGCGCGTCGACTCGGCCGACGTGAGGGGCGACTCGGTGCGACGGAAGGGCAGCCGGCCGACGAGGTGCTTGATGGCGCAGCGCACGGTCACGTTCTGCCACGAGTAGATGAACGGGTTGAGGAGGGAGTTGACGTTGGCCAGGGTGAAGGACATGGTGAAGGCCAGGTCCAGCGCGTCGCCGCGGTAGCCCGCCAGGCGCAGCGTCAGGAGCACGCACATGGGCGTGTACGTGGCCGAGAAGCAGCCCACCACCATGAGCAGCACGCGCGCCGACTTGCGCGCGTCCTCGCCCGCGCTGCCGCAGACCACGAGGCCGGCGCGGACGCCCAGGCCGCGGCCCAGGCCCAGCACGGACTCCATGGACTTGCGGCGCACGCGGCTCACCAGCACCTCGCGACGGATGCGGAGGTGCACGGCGGCCACGAGCAGCAGCACGAGGAAGGAGTGCGGCACGCCGATGGAGCACACGAACAGCGCGGGCACGACGCGGTCCGAGCAGAAGCCGCCCTCCAGCTCGTAGTTGTTCCAGAGCAGCAGCGAGGAGGCCGCGGCCGCGGAGAAGAGCCACGGGATGCACAGGATGACCGTGGCGCGCCTGCAGCAGGACAAGCAGGTCAATGAGGCGTTCGGCGGGCTCTCCACCAACACCCACTCACAGGGCGTCAGCGAATCCACCCACCTCTTGCACATGAAGGTGCGGTAGCGCATGCTGTGCACGATGGCCACGTAGCGGTCCACGGAGATGGCGCCCAGCGCGCTCACGGACGTCATGGCGCTGAAGATGGGCACGGCGAAGCGCATCACGCAGAGGGCCTCCACGGTGTCCATGCGGCGCGCCACGCCGCACACGTAGTAGGGCGTCAGGCAGAACAGGGCGCACAGGCCCACCAGCAGGTCCGCCATCGCCAGGTTCACCACGAACCTGCCGACATCATTCCAGCTTCACTCTCCGCCCGGGCACGGCTGAAACGCGACCGACACTGATGACACTGATGACAGCGCGGTGCCAAACACGCAGGCCTACATTGTAAAACAGTGCGCACCCTTTCTCCGTTGCCATCGCTTCCGAGCAGCGGCCGCGACGCGTCGTCAACGTCAAACTCTCTCGTGTACGCAACCGGAAATTGGAAATTGGAGATACTCAGAAATACAGTTCGATAAAGCCTGGGCCGCAAACAGCCCCCTCCCCCTTTCCCCCTCCCACCCTTCCTCGAATCTCTTTAGTATTCACTCCTGTTGCTCGGTCAGACCGCCATGCACATGGAGGATGTTTGAGCTGGGGACCCGAAAGAGAGTGATCGTGACCGAATAATGTTTATTTTCTGTCCTTGTCATTCGCGGGGAAGCCCCGCCGGGCCGCACGTCGCTCGCATCGCTCGCGTCGCGCGACCTTGGCGGAAAGGAGGAGAAAAGAATACGCCACTCGCCCATCATTTCCTGCTTCATCTTTCTCCCGAAGGGAAGATGGGATATGTCAACGTGGGCCTCAAAATAAAGTAATAACTCTTTATTGCTCTGAGGAACCTGAGGAAATGGCTGCCTCTGACGACCCCGACCCGCGCTGCCCGCCCCTAGTGTCTCTCCGGCTGTCTTTTTGTTCTCGGCCCCTGGGGAATCAAAGAACGACCCGATGACTCAAAGTAATGAAAGTACTACTGGCCAACCGAGGGACAACGAAAAGCGCCTCCGTCTCTCTCGCACTCATGGGGCGGCCCGCAGGAGTGCGAGAGAGACAGAACGACGACACACTCAACACACTGTAATGACGGCCCCGCGCGGCCGTCCGACTGACTCTGTCTCTCTCAGTCCCACGTGACCGCGGCGCACGTGCCGTCGTGGTGGCCGGCCTGCCCGGCCTGCGCGGCCTGCCACCGGCGTGCACAGGGCGACAGAGGGCGGCGAGGCTGGGCTGGAGGACAAGGACTGCACCGACCTGTTGGACACGTGCGAGACGCGTAGGGTGGCGTTGCGAGTGCGCCCGCCGAAGCACAGCACGGCCGTGATGATGAAGCCGTTGCCCAGGATGACGCTGGAGGCCACGGCCAGGTCCACCAGCAGGCGGACGATGAGGGAGGTGCGGCCGTCCACGGGCACCACGCTGGGGTCGTCCAGGCAGTTGCTGTTCATGGCGGCGGCGGGGATGCAACCACACTCGACTGTCAGCAAGTCAGCCGCCGGGGCTTCCGTCGCCGGCACCGGGAGTTGGCAGTGTCTCGGCGGGGCGCGGCGGCCCTGGGGCCATGGTGCTCTCGCTGGAGGCGATGGAAGTCCCCGACGCGGAGGCCGGTGCGACTCGCGCGCCGTTCCGCGGGCCGAGCCTCTCCCGACTCGCGGAAGCACGCAGCGCAGCGCGCCACCGCCACCAGCCGGCAGCCGCGGACTGAGAGCTCGCCGCCCGCCGCACCGTGCGCCGCTATAAAGCCGCTACCGCCGGCACTCTGTCCGCGACCCGCCGCGACTAGCCGCGACGCACCGCGGCACCTGGAACTAGCCGCTCCTGGAGTCGCGCTTCCAGCGCCCCTGCCACTCGGCCTGAACAGTTCGAACCACACCGCGAGGCACGCACGGCGCGGTCGCGGCAGGGGGGGACTGGCGGACTGGGCCCCAGCTAGCCCGGCGATGGCGATACCCAGCGCTGAGGGGCTCACGCGCGGGGTAGCGACGCCCGTTTGACCAAAGGCGCCCCGACGTGCTTTCCAGCGGAAGGTGCAAAATGGTCTGGGCACAAAAATGCAATTACATTATCCCTGCGCGGTGTGATGTTTTAAGCCACACGCGCGGCGCGCGGCGACCTTGCTAAGCGAGGGATTTTCTTGCGCGCAACAGGGCTCTCCGGAGGCTGTTGGGTGGCCTAGGCTCGGGCCTAGGGCGCGGCGCGGCGGCCTTGCCCCTGGGGGGTAGACCACCCATCAGACTCGGGCTGGAGGGTGTGGGGGAAGGGGACGCCGCCTTACTCGTTCCTGCTTTCTCCAGTGAAGCGAGCCGCGCTGGAGCCGCACTGGAGTGTCCGGGGGAGGGAGAGGGACAGAAGCAGGGACTCGCTGGTCCTCGAGAAAGTGGTTGTTGGTTGCCGCAGAGCGTCGGCCGTCTGCATCACGTCCGCGCAGAGTCTCCTCCAGTCGGCGGCCCAGAAGGACCGCAAGGACCCCGGCCACTTCCAGGAGGACCCCGGAGAACCGAAGGTACCCGTCGACGAGCAGCGCCACCGCGACCCGCGCGTCCGCCAGCAAGTACGTACGAAGTACGAAAGTGCCGAGACTGAAGGACTAAGCGCACTTGCGTGTATGAATGGGTGTGCGCGTTTGAGTCTGTCTGATTGAGTTTACATTTGCGAGTCTGCAGGTGCCTGGCTGTCCTTGTGAGTGTGCGAGTGGTACAGAGTGTGGGTGCTGTTGCCGGCTGCTTGCTGCCGCCCTCAAGAAGAGCACCGTGCAGCAGCTAGACCATTGCTGCGCGTTATGCAACCGGTTATGTTGCCTCGCCACGCCGCGCGCCGCGCCTCGCGTCTCGCGTCCGTTGCGTCGGCCAGCAGGGCGGCAGGCCAGCAGCCTCAGTAAGTTCCTCGGAGTGATTTTCAGTAAAGTCTGAACCTTGCCTCGCAGTCCCCGCCAAGCTGATCGTCGAGCTGGTCGTCGAGCTGGTCGCCGCGCCCAGGGTGCCGACAGTGCCGACATCGCCATGGGGCTGACGTACGAGCCGCTGGACTCGGCCGTGTCGGAGCGGCTGGACTCGCTGTTCGGCTCCAAGGACTGCCTGATCGAGGTGAACCCCGGGCACGTCATCATGCCGCCCCGGTACCAGGACATCGGGGACCGCATCCGCGGGCTGAAGGTGCGCACGGACGACGTGTGGGTCGTGTCGTACCCCAGGACGGGGAGCACGTGGACGCAGGAGATGGTGTGGTGCATCGGCAACGACCTGGACTTCGAGCGCGCCAAGACGCTCATCCAGCAGTTCCGCACGCCGCGAATCGAGTAAGCACACTGCCTTCTCTCTCGCATGCACACAGGATGACGCCGAGTGCGGCCCAAAGTAACTGAACTAATGGTTTGAGGACTGCAGGTTGACCGCGCTGCTGGACGCCAACCAGGACGTGTTCGCCAAGGAGCTGGGCGACACCGTGGAGATGGTGGAGAACATGGCCTCGCCGCGCTACATCAAGAGCCACCTGCCGTGGGACCTCCTCCCGGAGCAAATGTCGATCGTCAAACCACGCGTACGTGGGGGCGTGGGCGCTGGGGGTTTGTTTACACAAATTTGGATTCCGTTTCATGTACTCTCTGTGCAGGTGGTGTACGTGGCCCGGAACCCCAAGGACATGTGCGTCTCCTACTACCACCACTGCCGCCACGTGTACAACATGAAGGGCACGTTCGAGGAGTTCGCGGAGCTCTTCCTGCAGGACAAAGGTGAGGGGGATGGGGGCGGTTGAAGGGCGGTGTGCGTGCGTTCAGCGCGGTCTTGAGTTACCCCGGGAAGCGTTCTCAAGTGTTCGCGGAAGGCGGCTGTCTGCTAACTTTTTAACTTCATTTAAGTTTTCGAGTGCTAATAAAAGGACGGGTCTGCCCTGAGTTTAACAGCAAATCTCTCCTTGCAGCACCTGTCGGGCCAATGTGGAGTCACATCCTCGGCTTCTGGGAAAAGCGGCACGAGCCAAACATCTTATTTTTGAAATACGAAGACATGAAAAAGGTAGACGCTAAGCGCCAACACCCTATCGTTGCAACGCGGGTTCGGTTCTCACTAACTCCCTTTTCTTATTCAGGACCTGCCGGCAGCAATTAGGAGAACGGCCCAGTTCCTCGAGAAGCAGCTGTCCGAGGACGACGTCATGAAGTTAGCAGACTATCTCAGTTTCAGCAACATGAAGAGCAACCCTGCCGTCAACTTGGAGGTGAGCGCCATGCGCCACGCCACACAGTGGGCCGGAAGACCGGCGCAGGTGGCCAAAACTCTAGACCCGTTTTGAGCTCCTGAGACGCTAAACAGGACTCGAACCGAACGTGTGACCCCACCAATGGATTCCTCGCTCGGAGAGCAATTCATTGGTGAGGTCACACGATCGGTTCGAGTTCGAGTGTGGTGACACCAACCCCTCCCGGTTGCAGCTGGTGATGGCGAAGCGCCGCGGCCCGGACTGCCCCATCCCCGCCGACGAGGCGCCCTTCATCCGCAAGGGCGAGGTCGGCGACTGGAAGAACTACATGAGCGAGGAGCTGGTGGCCAAGTTCGACGCGTGGACCGAGACCAACCTCGCCGGCACCGGCCTGTTCTTCCAGTGAGGGCACGCCACCGTTCCGCTGGTCCTACATGTGTTCGTCGCCGCGGAGCCACCGGGCGAGGTTCTCCGCCCACGAGCTCCTCGGGTGCCTGCGTGTCATTTTTAACTTAACTTCTGTACGATTAAGTCTGTTTTTCAATTGTTGTTTGCTGTTAATTAACTACATGCGTGTATGTTTCTTTGTTGTTATAAAAGAGAATTGTTAAGACACGTCGTTCTCAATTCCCCTCTGACTTCCCGGTAAAAAGTGAAAAAGAGTCAACACATTTTATTTGTGACACCAACAAAACCATCCAGCAAGATACCCGGCTCGAGTTGGGGCGGTCTCGCCACGAGGCATGTTTAAAAATGCCAGAAAAGTCCGCCACTCTTGCGAGATGAGAAGTTCGGCCAAGCTAGCCTCGCGTGGAGTGCCTCCCCACGTTTTGCGCTTGCGCCTAACTTTACCTAGTATGAGGAATTGCACGTCCAGCTAATTTTGTAAATAACGTTCAGGCCTCAGCCGGCGCTTTAGTTTATTTTCACGAGTAGCTCGTCCTCGAGTGCTAACTGCCAGCTGTACTTCGCTGAGTTGGTAACAGAGACGTTTCTTCGCTGAAGAAGACCTCAAAAACCGAACCACGACAGCTCGTGCAGTCGAATAACAATGAAGACTAACCTCACTCTTTGGCTCTGCTGTACTTTACTTGCAGTGGTTCTGAGCAGTGTTAATGGTGACAGCGCGTCAAAAAAGAGGCTTCAAATAGGAGTTAGGAAGAAGATTGCAAACTGTTCTTACCGTGCCAAGAATGGTGATGGACTGAGTGTTCATTACGCAGTAAGTAACAAATTTCAACCCACAGTTGAGCGTTTCGTCTCCACAATGACAAATGAGTGAAATAATTTATTATTACTTATCACAATGTTTTCTTTCATTTACCAGGGACGGTTGGAGGATGGAACTGAGTTTGATAGCAGTTACGAAAGGGGCCAACCCCTCAGCCTTACTCTGGGAGCAGGTCAAGTCATTAAGGGATGGGAGCAAGGATTGTTAGGGTGAGGAAGGAAACCTCATTGATTAGTTCAGTTGCATCTTAATGCAGATGGATTTTTTAAATGTCATTTTCTGCATGTATTCTTTTTATTTCAGAATGTGCGTTGGAGAGAAGCGGAAGCTGGTAATTCCCTCTCATCTTGGATACGGTAGCAATGGCGCTCCACCCAAGATTCCAGGAGATGCCACTTTAATTTTTGAGGTAGAACTTGTTGGTATTGATGGACGGCATGGTGATGATCTCTAAGAATTTAGGACCAAACTCTTGCTCATTTACTAGTAAGTCTGTATATGAGTGTGTGTGTTTGTATGATATTCTGCATTCCATTAGCATTTTTTTAGAGCGAAACATTATATGTTTATCTTTGCATTGCAAGGAAAAATTAGTCATTTTGTACTCTTTTAATTTTCTGTGAAAATTTCCACTTGTGTGGATTTGATAGTAAACCATATTGGTAAGCCATTGATACCAAAATAAATATTTTTACCCATCTTGACCATTGTCTGGCACTTTTTGTAAGCCCTGATCCCTTGAAAAGCAAACAGAAAAGAGAGAAGACTTTATCTGAGAGAGGAACGGGTTGGAAACCCTCCAAAGTCTATCAGTGAGTCTATCAGTCAACACTTCTTGATTTTTTCCAAACTTCGTTGGCCCTAGAGGTCGTGATGGCGGCCAGGGCCCGGCCAGGGCCGCGGCCACACCCGAGTGCGTGTGACTGTGACACACACACGGCACGTCGGAGAGGTTTGCATCGCGGTGCTGCACTATCTGCCTTATCGCGCGGGCCGATAGTGCCTCCGCCTCTGGGCCGCGGGCCGCACGCCGCGCGCTGCGAAAAGGAATCAGTCCGGGCGCGCCGACGAGACACCCACCTGGCCGTCACGCACGAGCGGCACGCGCCGCGCCGAGGTGGCGCCGTTGGAGCTCGAGACCGTCGTCCGCGTCGAGTAGGGTGCGGCAGGACCAGGCAGGGCGCAGCGACCCGCACCACTGGAATGATGTGATAGCCGCCATGACGTCACTCTCCGGGACTGGGAGCGCCGCCGGGGTGCTCCTGTTGCTGCTCGTCCCGGCCGTCCTGCCCTACAGTCACGGTTAGCCGCGTGCCACTGGGCCAGCGGCCCACAGTGGGAATTCCATTTCCTGCGTTCGTTCCGAACAGTGCCGCCGTCGCGCTGTCTCTGTCGCACTCGCAGGGAGTTCCGATGGGGTGCGAGAGGGACGGCGACGAAGCCCTGTTCACAAGCCCGCTGCGGGGGTGGGTGTGTGGTGGTCACGATGTCCTCGATGCACTGCAGATGGCCGCGGCGCGGGAGCGGCGTCCGCGTCCGCCAGGAGTTGGGTGCTGGGGAACGGGCCGGGGGTGACCGGCCTCCCCGAGCACCTCGTGCCGTGCTACAGCGACCCCAGCCTGTGGCGGCGGGAGTCCAGGGTGCCGATGACCATGGCCAACCTGGTGGACCTGGTGCAGCGCGTGGAGCGGGACCCCGGCTTCGTCGTGGACCTGCGCGTCATGCTCACCACCCTCCTGCACAGGTAGTGCCGGCAGCACGGCCGGGGAGTGGCCCTGCTTCCTGTTTTCCGAGTGTGTCGGCGCCGTTGGGTTCGAACCTCTGGTGCCGCAGGTTCCGCGTGGACGGCGTGGAGCGCAACCCGCTGGTCATGGCGCGGCCCGGGGTCACGCCGTTCCGCCTCACGGGCATGCAGCACGCGCGCCACAACGTGCTGACGGGCAGGCTGCTCTCCGGCAACGCCGACCTGTTCCCCAACAAGACCCTCTCGATGCAACAGCAGGTAGGTAGGCAGCCCAGCTCGCGAGTTGCCTTCCGAGTCTTCTTCTGCTCTCCTACAACCAGTGGCCTGGCCCTCTGCCCACAGTGCGCGCTCCACTGGATGCTGTCCTCGGCCGTGGACCCCTGGGAGCGCGGCGACGAGTACTGGATCTGCCCCCGCATGCCCACGCCGCGGTCCAACGCCTTCCCCGGCAGCTTCTACGGGCCGGCGAACAGGCTGTACCCCGACCCGGTGCGCGACGTGGGGTGAGTGGCGCCGTGGACCAGCACTCTCAACGAAAGCGGCGGTCGTCGGGAACCTGGCCTCCTTGTTGCAGGCCGTGGAAGGGCGTCAACGTGTCGCCGCCGCCACTGCCCCCCATGGCCTCCAACAGCTGGAGCGCCTGCCCCGTGGAGGAGGGCGTGGTGGAGGCGGGCCGCGGGGGCGGCGGCGGCGGCGTGGCGGCGGGCGCCGTGCTGGCCGGCCTGGCCGCGGGGATGCAGCCCCAGGAGGTGCCGCTGGCCTCCCTGCTCAGCAGCAGGCACCTGGAGCGCCTACGCGCGGACGGCGGCAGCGGCTCGGCCACGGTGGACAACCTGTGGGCCGCCACCCTTGCCGGTAGGGCCAAATGGACACTTCCATTGTGACGCGTCTCGTAGTAAAAGCCGCCTCACAGGGTGTTTGAACCTTCGACCTTCGGCTTGGCAGGCGACCTGGCCGAGGTGTCAGCGTACCAGGGCCCGTCGGCGCGCGGCGCGCTGGCGCTGGGCCCCGGCGGCACGTGGAACGACACCCTCATCCCGCGCGTGCGGTACTTGTCGCGGGAGCGGCCCGGCTCGCCCGAGCTGGCGCCCGTGCAGCACTGGGACATGACGGACGCGGAGATCCGCGGCGGCTTCGACGGTTCGTCTCTCTGTCTCTCTCGCACTCACGGGGCGTGCCGCAGGGGCGCGAGAGAGACAGGGCGATGGACCACTGCAAGGTTGCTGCTGCAGGACTGGCGCTGGGCTACCGCATCGCGCGCTGGACGGCGCGCACGGGGCGCCTGCGGCTGTCGCAGCTTCTAGACATGTACTACTCGCCGCGCGGCGTGGCGCTGGACGCGGAGGTCAAGGCGTGCCAGCGGGGCAGCTCGGCGGCGGCCGCCTTCGCGGAAGACACCCTGTTCGCGCAGGTCTGTCTGTCTGTCTGTCTGTCTGTCTGTCTGTCGGCGTGGTCCGAGTGTTCCCGTCAGCACCAAAAGGCCATAGGCGGCCCCGCGGTGGACACTGACACCGCGCCGCTCTTCCTCTATTTTTGCAGACGTCGCGGTTCGCGCGCACGCTGACGGACACCTCGCCGGACGCGCCCTACATGACGGAGGCCGCGCTCAGGAACTTCACCGCCGCCTCGGTGAGGGCCTTCCTGAGGTATGCAGGTGCGTATCGTCCCGGCGTGTCCCGGCGGGGAAAGACAACGTGAATTTGGGTGAGTCAGCCGCCACGCCCGTCCGTCGGCCGTCCCGTCGGCCGTCCCGTCCTGCCCGATGCTGTTATTGGCGCGGTAAAGATAAGCGGCGTGACGACAACGACAGGTCCTCGCGATCGGACGGGCGCGGCGCGGCGCGGCGTGCATTTCCGGATGGCCGCGTCGACTGCAGGCTGATTTGAACAGTGCTTTCGTCGCTCTGTCTCACTCGCACCCCTCCGCGACGCCTCGCGAATGCGAGAGAAACAGAGCGAGGAAGCATAGCCCTGCTGTCAAACTTGTCCTTATCTGACCCGGTTCCTTGCTCCTTCCAGGCGACCTGCTCCAGGGTGACGCTTGCGACTCGCCGCCGCTCATGTCCGTGCGCGTCAACGCCATCGTGGTCCTGGACACGACCTGGGCGAGGGCGGCGGCCTACAGGTTCATCACGTGAGTGCCCCTCTGGTGGCAAGAACAGTCGAGCCATTTCGCTGCCCGCACTCGCGCCATAGGGGTGCGAGAGAGACAGCGCGAGGAGTGCAGGCGGCGGAATCGTTCGACAGTGTCTTCAGCGAGGGTCTCGTTCCAGGCTGCTCGCCGGCGCCGAGGGCATCGACGTGGGGCTGTTCGGGTCCCGCCTAGCCATCATGAACGGCGGCTTGGGCGGCCCTGTAGGTGGACACTGGATCGTCAACTTCACCGACAGCCCCGTGCAGATTGCCACTGACTGGGTCGCGGTGGACGCCGCCGATGACATCTGTAAGGAAAAGGAAAGGGTGTGGCGCTGCAGACTGATTCCGATTCCGCACTGTCTGTCTCGCTCTCGTGAGCATCCTGCAGAGTGCGAGGGGGGCAAACGATAAAGCACCGTCCGGAACGTTCTGAATCAGCCTGCAGGCAGCGGTACGTTGGGTTGCCTACCCGGCCCCCTGAGGCACCGATAGGCAACCCATCGTACGGCCGTGCGTCGCGGGACGGCGTTTCGACCCGCCAGGCGTTCCTGATCCACGTGTTGCAATGCCAGGGCCGACGTACCTGGACCTGCCGTGGACGCTGATGGCCGTCATCGAGCACCTGCAGTCCAAGGCGGAGGCCGAGTCGGTGCAGGGCAGCGTGGGCAGCGCGCACGGCGACGTGGTCGTCATCCTGGCCACGGCCTCCACGGTCAGCGACGCGGACATGCGCCACGCCAAGGAGCTCGTGCCCCGCGTCAAGGAGATCAACCCCGGTACGCGGAGGGCCGCGGAGGGAGAGGCAGAAAGTCCGAAGAAACGGCCCCTCGGACGCTCGACTGGTGATCAATAATATAGGGCGTCTGCTCTGCCTTGCCACAGACGTCCGGCTGCTGTACGTGGTCACCGAGCTGGGCGAGGCGCGCTTCCAGGAGCTGGCCACGATGAGCGCCGAGTGGGACGACGTGGTGGTGGTGGTGGACGACACGGAGGCGGACACGGTGGCGCACGCCGTCGCCAGCTACCTGCGCCACAGTCAGTCTCGTATTGTGACAACACACTATTAGTTAGTCGTGTGTGACAACACCCACTTCGGCATTGTAGCAGGTGTCAGGTGGGATCCAAACAGTGCTGTCGCCTTGTGAGTGTATCTCTCTCTCTTTCTCATGGCGCGTCTCGTAGGGATTCGAGAGAGACGAGACGACTGCACTGTCCCGAATCGCGGGGCCGAGTTGTTTGACGCTTGTTTCCTTGTTTCTCGCAGCGCCGGGCCGCCTCATGCCCGCCGAGTGCGTGCTGACGCAGGGCGGCTCGCCGAGCTCCACGCCGTCGCCGTCAAGGTCGACGTCGAGGCCTTACGCCGCCGCGGCCAGGGGCAACCACGCCAGGGCCAAGGGGTGGCCGGTGCAGCCGGGGCTCCACGTGTGGGCCGCGCCGGGGGTGCGGGGTCGCGGGGGGTGGAGCCGGGCTGGCGGCGGGGGCGCGCGGATGGGGTCTCGGGCCGAGTTCGAGGACTACGTGGCGCCGGGGCAGCTGCGTCTGTACCGCATCCACACCGAGTACACGCGCCCCGGCATGCCGGTCAGCGTCGAGGTGAGAGGGGTTCTTCGCCGTCCACGACGGCCGATACCAGGAACCGAATTGTAACACCGCTCACACAAAGAGTTTCGCTCCACCCGCATTGTTCTCGCAGATGGTCGGCGAGGATTACGGCGAACTGCGGCTGTGCATGTGGAGGGGCGCCGCTCCCGGCGGGGCCATGGCCGCCATGCGGGCTGCGCTGCGCGCCGAGGACGCCGGCGGCGTGGACCCGGGCCGCGGTGACCGCGACGACACGCCGCAGGCCGAGTGCGCCAACCTGTCGGGCTTCGGGGAGACGAACGTGACCATCGCGGACCCCTGCCAGGACCGGTGCGCGCCGCTGTACGTCAGCGTGTCCGCCAGCAAGTCCACGTTCAAGTGCACCGGTAAGACGGCAGGCCAGACAATGTGGCGCAGCGGCTGGACTTGGAAACGCGCAAGCCGCCGATGCTGCAAAACGGGCGCTAAGGCAAACATAGGCAAACAACAGTTTGCTCGACGCGAAGCTTTAGCATGCATTTAGCAGCTGTCCTAGTCAAAACACAGCTGGAGTTTCCGGTGGCTGCCTAGACAGCCCGGTGCCTGCATATCCAACCCCCCGTGGTTACAGTGTAATTTTGCCTAACTGCAGGCCAGCCGGTCAGCTGGTCCGCCGTTAGCCGGCCAGCGACAACGCGCGCGCCAAGCCAATCGCAAATCTTTTACGACTGGCCATTTATCGGTCCTTTGACCGTTGCCTTTTGTCCGTTTGCAGAGGAGGACTGCCGCTACCCGGACGAGGTGCGCTACCTGCTGCGCCCCCGCGGTGTGTCCTGCGCCGGCAGCCTGCCCGTCCAGTCCGGCAGCACGACGTGCACGACGTCGCCGGCCTCGTTGTCGCTGTGGGTCGCCGCCCTCGCCGCCCAGCTGGTGCTGCTGCTGGCGGCCCACTAGAAGGACGACAACTGTGACGACAACCACCGAAAAGGAACAGAGAGGGGAGAGAAAGCGGGGCGAAGCGGCACCCCTTGCTGCACCCATCGCTTGCGCTGCTTGCGCGCTTTCTGACAATCGTGCAATCGTGAATTATGACACGGAGGAGGGAGGGAGATGCCTCGCCACTACTGCCATTAGATACTATTTATTTTAGTTGTAATACTTGCCTCTAGTCTGTACCACGAATAAAATAATCTAAATCTGAGTTTTTAATTTCGGTAAGCGGACAGTGTAACGGCGACCCCCCGCCCCTTTTTTGGCTTGCTTTTCTGACCTCCACGCTGCCCTTGAGACAGCGCTTGAGGGAAGGACCACAAGGAAGAAAACTCTAAAATAAGAACCGCGGCTGCAGGGCTGGGGATGGGGGAAAGGGGGGGGGGCTACAAGGATGGGGGTGGAGTCGTCGCTGTCGCCCCCTTCCACGCACGGGGCCGTAGAATTATGCCAAGTGTGGCAAGTAGACGGATGCCCCCCCCCTCCCTCTAGCGGCCCCCTCTTCACCTCAGACCAATAAACTTTGGTAAGTGCTGCGGAGTGACATTTCTCGGAGCCGGCCGCCCCCTCCCCTCCCCTCTCCACCCCTGTTTCGAACAACACTGCAAACCTGGCGTCAGGCCACGCCATGTGTGTGCACCGTTGCACCGTTGCTGGTCGACGCCGACACAAAAACGCCATCTCTGCATTTTTGCCGTCCAAATAAATAAGGTCAGAAACGCAAGACGACACTGTGAAGAGCAGCAACACGCCTCACTTCGGGCTGACCTTCGAGAAAAGATTGGGCAGACCGAAAACAGAGCAGAAAAATCATGGCTGCCAATAAAATGTCTTTTCCCCTTTTTTCAGGAACGGTTTTACAACACGGCAAAAACCTTTCTGTGGCCGACTCGCTCGCCATCCGGTCGCTCGCCGCTACCGCTGCCACGGCTTCGAAAGAAATGCCTCTAAGACAGGACTTCAAAACCCTAGAATCATGATTTTGAGAAATTAAAAAGAGACAAAAGCAATTCATATTCAGTAAATTTATTTATCAAAACATAAAAAAAATAATTAGACTTAAAAAATATTGCAACTTTGTACGTTCACTTAAAACTAACAGTTTGCTTTGGTCAAGCTCAATATGTATCATGTTCATACTAAAAACAAAAATAAGTCTGATTAGGAATTTTTTCCTGAGAAGAACGAAATAAAAAGCTTCTGCCTCAGGCTGTATGAAAATGCCCTCTTGAACTACCACTAGAAACAAAATGCATACGAAGTGGGAAATCAAAACAAAATGGTCCATCACTATCCTAAGGTACTACGCATGGCAAGCAACAAACAAACAAAAACATGAGCATTCGATGAGCATTCGATAGAGTATTTAGCGTAGTACTGGAATAAATCAGGCAAGGTTCAGTCAGGGGACAGCGGGGCTCATGGCGTCGAGCGCGTCCAGTCTGTGAGCCAAGCTCACCTCCTGGATGAGCGAGGCCATGAACTCGAGCCGCGAGAGCGGCAGCACGCGCATGTGGCGCTCCTGGTGCAGCTGCATGGCGGGCAGGTCGGGCTTCTCGGCGCCGCACTCCCTGCAGCACGCCCACGCCAGTGGCGGCGCCATGGAGGAGCCGGGCAGGCGGTGCCGCAGCCGCAGGTGCTCGCTGACGGAGTCGAAGTCCCGCAGCCAGCAGTAGCACTTGGGGCAGGCCACGGCGCCCTGGCCGCCGTGCGCCTCGAGGGTGTGCTCGTCCAGCTCCAGGGGGGTCATGAGGACGTGGGCCGCGGCGGGGCACAGCAGGCAGGGCGCGGGGCCGCGCCGAGGGCTGGTCCACGACAGGTGGTGGCGGGCGTGCTGCTCGACGCGGTGCTCCAGCAGCGCCATCCGCGAGGGGAACTCCAGGTCGCCGCAGTCCTCGCAGGCGATGCGGGCCGCGGTCCTGTGCACCTGCCCGTCCAGGGAGTCCTCCCGGGGCGGAGACGAGCGTGCGACGTTCGATGTGTGCACAATGACGGACTGGGCGGGAGCACCGGCACTGGGCGTGGAGGGGGCTGTCTTGGTGGCAGAATTCGAGCTCGCGTCCCCAAGCTTGCGGCGCGCACGTCGACGCCGACGCGGTTGCTGCTGCGGCGGTGGTGGCGGCGGCATGGCCGTCGCGGTCGCCATTGCGGTCGCCTTCGCGGTCGCCTTCGTCGTCGTCTTCGTGCTCTTCTTCGCGGTCGCCTTCGCCGTCGTCGTCGCGGTGCTCGCGGCCGCCGGGGTCACTTCCACCCTGCAGCAGTGTACGGTCAGCAGGCTCTCTGTGTCCACCACGGTGTCACACTCCAGGCAGATGGACAGCCTCGCCAGCACTCGCTGATCCGGGGCGGCTGCCTCGGCCTCGGCCATCGGCGGCGGCGGCTTCTCGTCACCCAGGCCGCCCAGGCCCGGCAAGGTGGGCGCAGCAGCCCGTGACGGCTTGGACAAGTCGAGTACCTTTTCGTCGTTGGCGTCGGCCACCGAGAGGCCTCTCATGTCGGCCTCCACGTCCTCGACCTTTACCGACGGCTCGTGCTTCAGGTCCGCTGCCCGCAGCAAGTCGCTGACGTCGGGCTCGCATTTGACGGCCTCGGGCTGCTGGTCGGTGAGGGCGGCGGCCGCGGGGGAGTGTCCCCGTGCAGGCTGTGCAGGTCCGGCGGCCTGCTCGTCGAAGGGCAAACCGACCTTCCTGGCGGCCCAGCGTCTCAGCGCCGTCACGAAGTCCTCGATGTTGGCGTTGGCCGCGGCGTCGTCGGCGTCGTCGGCGTCGCGCGAGCCACCCGGGCCGCCCAGCTGGAGCACGGGCCCTTGGTGCGTGCCGGACATGCCGCTGGAGCCGCTGTCCGGTGACCCGTCCAGATGCGCTCGTTCCAGCATCGGCAGCAGCGCAGCGGAGAGCCCTGCAACAACCGCCGTCTAATTTAGCACACTTGAATCAAACGGTCCTCGATCTTCGCTGGAGTTGTTCCCGGAATCTGAATGGCAGTACTGACTATCTGATACAGCAGAGAGCGCAACCGTCGCAAGGCAAATCGCGTACCGAATCCAGTCAATCCAATCGCCAGGGCCTCACGTCCTCACGTGACTCCGCGTCCGCGCCGCTGGGCACTGACTGCGCTGGCTCGCCTGGGCGCGAGGCGCGGGCGGGTGACGCGAGGCGGCCGCGACTGTACTGGCTGGCGTAGCGTAGACGGGCTATAAACTGTGCCAGCCGCCAGTCCCCTCCCCTCCCCCCTTTCCCTCCCCAAAGGCACGCAAAGCGCGCAACGCTCGTGAACGCTCCAGCGTGTGGTACCAACTCCCAGGAGTGGGGGTAGGAGGTTGGCGCTAGAGGGGTTTCGAACTGAATTCGTTTTCTGCAACATAGTTCGGTTGCAAAAGAAAATTTTCTTTTCAGTTTCAATTCCTTTTCAACCTGATTGAAAGGCTCCTCGACCCACTTGCTGCCTTGCCTCCCTGCCTCCACGACCGTACCACCCCTCCTACCCCTCCCACCGGTTGGCCTAGGTCGGCGTAAGTCACGGCTGGACATACGCACCACTGGCAAGGATTTGTGGCGTTCACACTCCCTTTTTTCGGCACTAGAAAGGTGCCCGGTAGGCAGGCAAAAAGAGAAACACTCCGCTTTGGCGAAAGGAGCAAATCAGCGTTTGACCTCCTCTTTCAAAATTTCTGGGCACCTCACTGTCCTGCGAGGCTCGCATTCAGGGTAACCCCCCCCCCCCCACCTTTCTCCGATTAGCCTAGGGTACATTAGCCTTGCTTCAGTCGCCTGGCTTTATGTTACGCCGGGCCTAGCCGGGTCGCCCTCAAATGGCGTGGAAGAGCAGAGCAGAGCAGAGCGAGTCTTTTGTCATGTGAGAGACTGCGCTACAGTGCGCTGCATGCTCGCACAACAAGGCTCGTCGACGAGCAGCAGCTCATTGTGCATTCAGGGCCAATGTTGGCGGCTGGACGATGCGCGACACTGTGCGGTACTCACCCGGTACGGTGGCCATGTCCGAGGTGGCGTCGCGGACGCCGTCGAAGAGCGAGCCGCGCATCAGCCGCCACTTGCAGACCTCGAACGTGATGGGGCACTGATCGGCGGAGGCGCCCACCGGTACCTCCACCTGGGCCTGCAGGTAGCGCACCATGATGTGGTGCCTCGCATCGTCGCGGCAGAGCGCGCAGACGCACTCTCGCCACCGGCAGGCCGCCCTGTGGAGGACGCTGCCCTGCTTGTTGTAGTAGTAGCGCGACGTCTCGCCGTGCCGCCAGCACCGCCTGCACAGGTGGCCGACGGAGTGCAGGTAGGTGCCGATGGGCGCGCGGAAGTTCTGTGGCGACTCCGTCCAGTCCGTCTCCGTCTCCGCCGCAGTCCCCGGCGGCGCGAAGCTGGTGGCTTTGTCTGCCTTGCTGCAGCGCGTGGGCGTCGGCTTCTTGGCCTTCTTGGCCTTCTTGGTCGGCACAGCGCGCTGTTGGCGCTGCCGATGCAATGCTCGCTGCTTTCGGCCCCAGGTCCCGAACAGCTTGGTGCCAATGACCTTCTTCTTGGTCTTCGGCAGCGTCTTGGCCTTGGCGGGGGCCACGGCCTCGACGGGGGCCACGGCCTCCACGGCGTCGTGGTCAGACTTTGCCCACCTGGACTTGTATGAGAGCCTGTGGCGAGCGACCATGACGGTATTCTTGATGTTGTGCTTGGTGCACGGCGCGCAGGTGCACGCGGCGTGGGGGCAGGTGTGGCCCCGCCTCTCCACGCGGGCGCCGTGCAGCCGGCAGCGCACGCAGTACCGCCTGACCTTGGAGCCCTTGGCGCCCTTGGTGCCCTTGGCCTTGGCCAGGAGGGCGTACGCGGCGGTGTCCTGCAGGTACGTCCCCTCCGCGAAGCGACGCTGGACCTCGCCGCTACTCTTGGCGGCCCTGTGCGCCGTCGTGTAGAATTCCTGGAGAACAATAAGAGTGCATCAGCTGCAATGAGACGACCAGTGCGGCAATGAGATGGTGCCTTCGTCAACAAAGGGACAAGGGGGGGGGGGGGCGCCTGCCACGGATCCAGGGGGAAAATACTAAATGGACGTAGGGCTCTGCAAGTGCACGAACGGGGAAGAACTCAGAGCTCTTCCCAGATTGGTCGAAGGCAACGCACCATCCGGCCGGGCCGGGGGAAGGAGGGGAAGGGGGGTTCGATGACGGCGATGCACGAAAGGCGGACCGGACCCTCCCCCCTCTTTCATTCATCTTTATCTCATCATGCAGGTCCCTTAGAACCGCCCTCGGACCGGCGACGCCACTGCTACAGTCCGTGAGAAAAACCCAACGAAAACTTCGGCCTAGGAAGGAAGCCCCCGCTCCGGAAAGTCCAAAATGTAGAAACCGGGTTTCAACCCTCGGCACGATCATGCACTTGTTTCGTAAGCTGCAACCGGGGCCCGTGGTGGGAGAGCACTCAAAGCGCAGTGCTTTCGTGCTTACGTACGGACTTTGAAAACTGTGGAGGAGCGAGAAGCGAACCCTTCTCTTGAGACAGTGCGACGGGGCCCACGGGGCCTGGTCGATGTTTTATGGTTTTACTACCACTTTCTTTCCGACGCTGCTCCGGCGCCGCAACCTTCACAGGACTCAAGGCCGCGTTGCGAGGGTGAGCTGCATTCCGCCTTACCTGCGACCAGTCCATGTTGTCGCTCGCGCCGCTCGTCGTCGCCGACTCCGTCACGTCGGAGGACGAGGCCGTCATGGTGGCGGTCGTGGTGCTCGTGGTGCTGGCTGCTCGCCCGCCGCGGAGACACTGAGCGCGGGAGCGGGGCGCGGGGCGCGCGAGAGACTTGCGGAGGCGCGGCTGCGATGCGATGCTCGACTCGGCGACAACGCAGCACACGCTGCAGCGGGATGGCTATTGACCTGGGCGCGGGCGCCAGTCTAGTTGACTCGTTGACTCGAGGCTGTCGAGGCGCATGGCGAGCACGGCGTGCATGGCGCGTCGCCGTCGAGGCCTGGTGGAGGCGCCCGGCGGCGGTTTTCCCTGAGTTCCGTTCGCCTCGTGCGTTCCACAGAGTGCATGCCCCCTACACTGGGGTACCGCGGAGTGGCGGAGCGCGAAGGACCGCGGACCGCGAGCGACTGACCAGTGGACTAGCCGTTCGCACGCCCACGGCCGGAACAACGCACAGCGCGGCCAGCGAGGCGCGGCACCATGCGCGGCAGGCTGCCAGCCTGCTTTGCATAGACCAGCCGAAACCGCCGAGACCAGCGAGTCAGCGGAACCGCGGCTCGTCGACTGTCGAGGACGAAGACAGAGGACGGACTGACCAGCTGGCTCCTGGCTCTCTCTTCTCTGGCTCTGGCTGCCACTGCCACGGCTGCGGACCCCGCAGCCCCCTCTTCTCCTTTTTCGGGTTACCGCCCCCCCCCCTCTCTTTCGTCCTCCGTCCGGTCCTGCTCGCATCAAACCGGCTGCACGACTCCAGCCTTCCAGACTCGGGCACGCACAGCACTCAAGACATGCCGCAAGAGCGGGTACTGTACACAGGACCCATACTTCATACTCTAGGTCGGCCGTTTGGCATCCCCTATGGAAGGAAGGTCCCCCCCTAGTCGAGCCGAGCGCGAAGTCGTGTAAGCGGAACCACCAATCTGCATATAAACAAGTACGGAGTACATACCCCAAAATACGGAAGTAGCGCTGATACCGTTTTTATTCCGAGGCGTCACAAAGAGACTGTGGGGAACCTAAAATTGCCCTCGAGCGCATCCGCGCAGCGTTTCGAAAAGGTGCGGGAGAGTTAGCGGACTGCCTACCAACTCCCACCCCAGCATATTTTACATATTCATCCCCTGGCTGGCTGCTTCTCATTCCCTTTTCATAAGATAACTTCAACTTAATGGCTCGGTGAATGAGCGAATCTGTGTTCTGCGAAATTAGTGTCAATTTTTGCAGAGAGCAAGATGTGTTTTCGGCGGGTAAGGTTGGCTACAGATGGACAGTCGGTTGCCAGGCAACGGGCGATGCGTGCGATGTCAACAAACAAACAACTTTCCTTTCACGGTGTTCAATGACAGATGCTTCCCTGCATTTCTAGATCAAACGTTAGTTCTTTCTAAGAATTACGTTTCTTTGTGGTGGATTGACCTGAGCATACGTTTAAGGACTTTAGAACAACGTGAAACCGATATTTTTTTCGTTTGACATGGGAGCTTTTTGAAATGTCAACAAGCGGTCTTTTTCTACTCTCTACTACAGGGCAGATAGAAACTGCCGAGTTCCCTGGATTTGATAATATATATTGCAAATATTGTTATATGTATGGTTTAGACTGGGTTGTAACAGCGGTGGGTATTAAGAGTGCCTTTTATTGCATTTTTTTTTTTGAAATATTATACAAGAACTTTTTTATTGTTAGGGCTTGGAGGAAGGTATATCGCAAGTAGGACGCTGTAGTAATGATGAGCGTCGAGTATTTGTGTGGAATTTCCCACTTGAGATAACATTTAAGAGCACAAATCCTTTTGGATGTAAGTAAAGAATATCGAGGAGTGCAATATATGTTTCATTTTAATGTTTGTTATTAATTTGAAATTTTTTTAACAGGGCCTCAACTTATAGTAAGCTGTTATGGTCTAGACACATTTGGAAATGACGTTGTCCGGGGGTATGGCGTTTGTCACTTACCAATCAGTGCAGGGAAAAACACAAAAACGTAAACAAAGTCTAGAAAACAGTGATTTAATTTCTGATAAACTCTTACTAACAATATTGTCCTGACAGGATTCCTATGTTTGTACCAGAATCTACTTCACTCCTTCAGAAAATGACTGCATGGTTAACAGGGCGCCGCCCAGAATATGTGGATCCCAGAGTACTAGCTCAAGGAGAGGGCAGAGAAGGTGATTGCCAAACAACTTACAATGGCAAAAGTTATAGATGCCAACCTGCATTTTAGTTGTTAAACAATACTAATCAACTTCTGTTTGCAGTAACAAGAGTTCGTTCACAAGGCACAGTGAAAGTGAGCTTCAATACTGTTACCAAAGATCTCCATACACTAGGATACCAGAATTCATCAGCAATACCAACAGTCACATCTGTTGGTGCACTTGCATCTCAATTGGATAACCTAAATATAGAATGAAATATTTTTTATACAACTTAGTAGATATACTGAATTTCTTTGAATTTGGTCATATGTGATACTTAAATTAAACAGTCTCATTCTTTTAAATAAAATCTCTTTGGGACACTTTGAGTAAGTTACGAAACATTCCTTTGTAGCTTCTTTTTCTTACAGCCCACTTTACTTTTACGAAACATTTGGCTTCAGTTCAATTTTGTATTAAAGCCCGGTTTGAAGATTTTACTAACACTTCACACATTCAACAATATAATTGAGCCTCTTCGGCATATATAAAACATTAACATAAGTAAACTCATTTAAAAATCAATAAGAGCAAAATAAAGTGAAAAAAATTACTATAAGAGGTAGAAAACATGATCACACAAGCTTGAATTTCTCCACACTAAGAGCAACGCATTCTCACAGTAATCTCAGTTCAATAAAGGTAGCCCACCATGGAATGTACTAGGGAGAACAATTTTAAAACAACTAAAAAGTGGCATTAAAAACATTTTATATCCTTGTGACAAAGTTAAAACAATAAAATCTGACTAGAAAAAAAATCATATAAAGCTTTGGTCTAAGTGTAGAACAAATTTGTGACTTTCAACAAATGGGAACCCACAAGCTTCTATGGAAAATTAAAAAAGGAAGAAAAAGGAAGAAGGATAAATATCACAATAATAACAGTGTTCGGTGTAGAGAATTGCCTACTGATCCATGACCGAAGTACCTCACATAATATTAGTGGTTTCTAATTCTTACAGAATAAAGATTTCAATCACAACACATCAGTATAAATCAAGCATGCTTACTTTTAATATTTACATTACATTTCACTTTTACATTAGGAATGAGGTTCCTGGCTTGATATTGTGATGAAGAGAGATCAGCTTCCACCTTGTGCCAATGCTAAGGCACGTGTTGGAAACCCGGTAACTCCACTGGTAGTCTTCTGAACTACATCAAACATTTCCTTCCCATACGATAGGGTAGAACTAAACATTCTGTTTACAAGTCCAAGGGAGGATTCTCTTTGAAGAGCTTTCACTTGAGGTTTTTCTGAAACATGAAATAAGATAGATTAAATTCTCAAATTATGTAAAATCATAAATACTTTGTCTCTTTACTTTACTCTTTAATTAAACTTACCAACTAAAAATGAAAGCAAGAGATTGTTGACAGCCTCAGGGCATTCTTGATGAGGGAAATGACCAGCCCCTTCAACCATTTTCACTAAAAACTTTTCAACATAATCTGAAGACTTGACAATACTTTCCAAGTTGACCCATGGATCCTTGTTACCCGTCAACAGTAATGTTGGGACATTGACAGCTCCTCTGCCTTCACTCACTCTCCAAAAAGGCAAATTACGGTAATAGTTGATTGGACCAGTCCAATCCGCTGAAAAGAGAAGATTGTTTAAAATTTTAGACTGCCAAATAAAAAAGTTGGAAAAAATTCAAAGGGCCATGACATGTACCTCTTCTAGAAAATGCATATTTATAAGCATCCAAATAAGCTTCTTGCCCTTTCCTGTTTTTGAGATGCTGGTAACACTGGTCAATTATACCAAGATCATTAGTGAGGGCTTCCATTTCTGCTAAGCTTGGCAGCTGACTAAGGTGCAACCATCTGAAAGCCAGATAAAGCAAAAAATACAAGCTTTTAGTTATCATACACTGCACTTGTTGATCTAACCAAGAGGTTACAATAGAATTAGTACCTTGAATTAAATGCGCTCGCTTTGGGTAAACAACTCCAATAGACATTTGGATGTGGACATGAAATAGCTACAAATTTAGTAACAACATCTGGGTAGCAGTGGACGAGGAACCAACCCAGGAGGGCACCCAGATCATGGCCAACAATCATGCAGCTGCGAACACCCAATGCAGTAATGAGGCTTCTGAGTTCCGCAACAACAGATGAGACTTGGTAACTGCGGGAGGAGAGTGGCTTATCGGAGTCACCAAAGCCCTTCAAATCCAATGCCACTACCCTACAAACAAAATCAAACAGATGATGAAATTACAGGTATTGCAAAATTACTAGGGACAGGGAGCGAATGTCTCCAAAGTCATCCTTACCGGAAGTGCGACGCTAAAACTGGCACTTGCTGTCTCCAGCCAATCCAACAATCAGGGAATCCATGCAGCAACAGAATGAGTGGTTTATCTCTGCCACCTCCGCATTCCACATAATGGAGTTTTACACCCTGAAAGCAAGGAGAAATGTCAGTGCGTATACCAGGATTTATCACACGATACCACCTGATGGAAGCAGCAGGTTGCATACAAAGAATGAATGGTAGAAGCCCTTCCTGCAGGACTAGTTTTGAAAAAGCGAAGCTAGGTCCAAAGTGCAAAGCAGACAATAGAGGACTTGCTTGGAGCAGAGCAACAGGTGGTTGTCACGCTTGGAAACTGGCGGGGCACAGAAACGCCAACGCCCTTCGACAACAACGGGGGCGTGAGGCGAGGCGTCATCGCTTCCATCACTCTCACCTTCAGTTTGACGTACGAGTGGGTGCCGAAAGTCGTCTCGAGCAGGCAGGCCGGAGGGTTGCCTCTTTTCTCCGCCGACGAGCCAGCGTAGTTTGCGTTCCACAGGCGAAGCAGAAACCTCTTGAGCAGAATCCAGAGACCCCACAGCAGGGAGCAAATGTGGATCTTGACCCTGTCCCACGACGAAATCTTGACGATGCAATCCATTCCGACGGCCTGGCCGAGACCGAGACCAACCATACTCCGCTTGACCGGCGATGGCGACCCCTGCACCGACTGTGCTGTGAAGTGCGGAGCGGACTGGACTGCGCAATCAACTGCGTTCCTCGGCCTCAGCTTCTCCCAGCGATCACTCAGGTCCGGCCGACCCGGGACGCGGCCACGAATGACTTGACTTGGATGGTGCTGGTTGAGTGATATCGGGACATCCACCGGTGTCGCACGCACACACACCAACACACACCGATCGGGGCGGGGGAGGGGGGGGGGGCAATGGGCAGAATCACAGGATCAACCGATCAACCGGACTGGTTGCGTGTCGAAAACTTTGTGCCAAGTTTGTCAAGTCTTGTAATCCACCTCTGATTGACGTCACTTATTATGTCACAATTCTATCCGTAGTCTGATCATTATCATTCAATTACTTTTAATATCTTTCTCTTTATTTTATAATTTCATGCTCGAATCTTTTTTTTTCCCGCTTGCCATTTCCACCTCCCCTCCCCCTCCTTTCACCTATTCGCACCCCCTTGCTGGTCTGCGAATACGCTATTGATTATTCGCACTCGAACCACTCCTCCCAGTCCAACACTCAACCTCAACCACGCGTGTGATCGTGAGGTTAGAAAGAAGACTTTCCGACGACAACTACAGAAATCTGTAAGCAATGCCGTCCCTTCAAAGAATAAAGTAAGTAAATTGTTTATTTTGATAGTCAATGCACCTGTTATTTCGATCCCGATGAGAATAGAACAGCTCCAAGGTCAACACGTAAATGGATATCCTCAAAAGCAAGGTTGTGTTGTCATCAATAATTCCGTCGTTGGTTGCGACTCCAGTGTTGTGGTCCCGCTTGGATCTATTAAACGTAAATAAATCGGGTGTCGAAGTTCATTGAGGACGCCGTTCTGAGTTTTCTTTGAGTTGCCACCTTCAAAATTTGTCTTCATTCTACTATTGTCACCCCAGAAGCAACTGTTGGTGGTGAGCTAAGTTTTTTGACGCATTGTTTATTGTTTTAGGAAACCTACCACTCATAGGGGGAAACGAGCTTTACTAAGGAAAGAACCACAAATCATTGAAGACACAAAGAAAGCCTTTTTTGTGAAGGGGAAAAAGACTGGCCCGCTTCTTGCAGATTTTCTGAAGGATTTAGTAAGTTTGATGCTAGCAGTATCTTTATTATGATTATTAGTTCCTCTTAATGTCATTCTTTAACTTTGCAGTATGCGTTGAAAAGGCCAGACGCTGCTATGCTGTCACGCAAAAACGATGTACTTCCCTTTGAGGATACATCTTTCCTTGAACATCATGGCAGGAAAAGAGAAGCCAACCTGTTTGCATTTGCCTCTCACACTAAGAAGCGGCCAAACAATTTGATACTTGGTAAGATTTTTTAAATGCTTTGTCTCAACCAGTATCAAGATCAATCAAGCAGACTAAAATATTTTTGTTATTTCTTTTCTTGCAGGTAGACTCCATGATTATCAACTTTTAGACATGGTAGAATTAGGAGTAGAAAAATACACTGCCATGAAAGAATTTGTGATTGAAAAAATTGGTGTTGGGATCAAACCATGCCTGGTTTTCAATGGGGATGTGTGGTCTCAAATGCACGAATATCAACGGGTCAGAAACTTGCTGGTAGACTTTTTCCACCGGGAATATCTGGAAACAGTGGCTCTCCAAGGTTTAGAGCATGTAATTTCATTCACAGCTGCAGATGGCATGATTTACATGAGAAGCTACAAGTGAGTAATCGCTTGATTCTAATCGGAGCAGTGATATTCTTCCTTAGGCATGGTTCAAGTTTTCTGAACTTGCCTCGTTTTCTTTGCAGGATATTTTTGAAGAAGTCTGGTCAGAAGACTCCTCGCATTGAAATTGAAGAAATTGGTCCATCAGCTGATATGAAGCTGAGAAGAACAAAGCTAGGATCTGATGACCTCTTCAAAACAGCTTGCAAACAACCCAAGATGCTCCAGGTTCGGATATTTATCATGCATGTATTTTTTTCTTTGTTTGATTACTGTAACATTATAACGGTTTTCTACCCTTTTTCTACCAGATTAAGAAAAAGAAGAACGTTACCACAGATGGGTTGGGTACCAAACATGGTCGCATTCATATTCAGAGACAGGAGATTGATAAAATACAGACGAGGAAGATGAAGGGTCTGAAGAAGACTGCAGCTGAACGTAAAGAAGAAAGGACCGTGTTGAAGAAGCGAAGAGCTGACCTTGCTGCTAGCGGGATTACAAGCAAGAGGTTGAGGACTGAGGCATGAACTGTAGTGTAGGCTATTAATTAAAATAAAACTTAAGGAAAACTAAATTTGCATTCTTCTTTCATCAATTTATTAAGAGACATCACCATTCTGGTAGTTTTCCATCCAAAGGAGAAAATATTATACAAAACCACTAATTCTACATATATGTACAAAACAAATTGTACTGGATACTTATTCCATTAAAACCACAAGGTGGAATGCAGGAATACCTCAGATGTGACTATATCGAATATAGTAGAAACAGTTTCCTTGAATAGGGGCAATTGGAAGAGAAAAGAAAAACATGCCTTCACAATATGTAGATGAACCATATTAATAAAGTAATTAAATGTACCAACAGACTTGAAAATACAAAGTGATGCATTCAGAATAATATTTAGACTGAGTATGTCTTGAAAAATAATATCACAAATTGTTAAACTTCACCGAAAACAGTGAAAAATGCTCAAAGGGGTGCATTCACAGGCCAACCCTCAAAGGGATTCCAGATGTGTGTGGACACTACAGATCATAAACCAATACCAATATACATGACTAATTCCTGGAACTCCAGCAAAACAAGGTCAAAAAAAATTAGAGCAGGTACAAGCTTGAACACCAGCCACTGCAAGGGGGATACATACATAAAGGGTAGCATCAGTTATCAAATGTGACTGCTCACCTCAAGAAAACAAACAAACAAAATTCTACTTTCACAATAACTATTACAGGAATCTGGTTCAGTATCGTTGACGGATGTGAATACCAATGTACAAAATTAATGACAAACTTATAGTACAATACTTACAGTAGTACATAATGTGCACACAAGTTACTACAACGATTCTCACTTTTGAAGAGATCAAATAGCTGAGATACAAGTGGACACATCCCCTTTGGTAACAGACCTAACAATATGCTGGCCTTTCACATTGGTAAATTGCATAAGAAAGAGAAATATACCAAAAAAAATATATTAACTCTTCCACCCTCATGCTCTTTTCGCCTTCCATTCATGGCTTTGAAAATATTTTTTACCACTCAGCATCACCATTGGCCCTCTGGAAAACGAAGTCTTTTCCATTCAGGTTCATTATACCATCCTTCAGGTAAAATTTCCATTTGTTTCTAGTTCTAGTGATCTGAAAACAACAACATAAGAACCCAGTTATATAGATTGAAGTACAGTATGCTATTGCTTGGGCTTATAATTACTATCTCCTAGTTTAAATAAATTGAGGCTCACCTTATCATATTGACACACAACTACATTCTCAGTGTCAAAAAGATCTTGTGGGTCTTCATCACTAACATCATCTCCAGAATTCAGAGGTTCCTGTCACAAAGGAAAGATAATATAAAATAATAAGTAAGAAATGCAGAAATGTGTTAAGTGTAATGCTAGATCCATTTTATAATCTTACTTCTTCAGCTCCACCTTCATTTTCATCATTTTCATCTTCGTCACGTTCATCATTATCATCAATGTCATCATCATCATCGTCGTCGTCATCATCATCATCATCTTCATCTGATGAATCTAATGCTCCATCTAATTGGGATATGGTGTTAGAATTCTACAGAGAGGGGGAAAAAGTACAATGTTATAAGTTGTAATGGAAGTGTACCATTCCTATTATTGTATTCCTTGAACTTACTTGGTGGCCAAACGGAGTTACTCCATTATTTTGATTATTTGACGCAGTCTGAAGCTGTACAGCTGCTGATAAAATTATTACACAGTTTATTAATGCCACTTGTCGTAAAAGGTTTAAAGAACAAAAAGAAGAAAAAAAAAGGGAATTTACAACTGCTTAGGAAGTTTTACTAACCATTTGCAGCTTGACCCTGAAGTGCAGCATTAACATGTTGCTGCAGTAGAGAGCAGGCAAGTGGAAGAGGTAAATTCATTGTAGCGGAAATGACTGGTCCAGTAAGCACCTGTTGTAACTGATTACCTGAAAAGGAGTACTGAGTTATTAGACACTCAATTTACATAAGAACAAAAATAACGAACTTGTTGTAAAATTTGTTTGCTTACCAGTTAGTGCAGATGCTGGTACATGAATAGTTAGAACTCGTGGTTGTGCATCTAAAACACCAGTCTGAGGAGGCAATGTAATTTGTATAGGCACTTGACGATTAGGATCTAAACCTGCAAAAGTTGTTGTGGGAGCTGGCTGCGGTGCAGCTGGTGGCGGTGGCGGCGGCGCTGCCTGAGGTGCAGGTTGTGGTTGAGGAGTGGGCACTACAGTCTGGCTCTTCAAGAGAGTTGTCTGGTTTTGGAGTTGGTTCATGTTCTGTAACCTGTTCAACTGTTGCTGCGCAATAGATATGGTTTGGCTATTCTGTGTAACAGCAGGTATGACTCCTTGAGTTGACGGCATGACTCCAGTGCTTGCTGCCGCCATCATGCCTCCATTGATAACTCCTGACCCAGCCACTTGAGTTGCTGGTATTGGAACTGCCACAACATGGAAAGAAAAACACAGACATTAATGGAAAATCAAGCGATTAACTCCTGCAAAGAATCATTAAGTAAAGCATAGTTCAATTTCCCAACAATTCTATGAAGTTTTAAAGGTTGTTTGAAATGAAAATGGATGAAAAATATCTTAAAGAGTGGTCACTGATAAACATGCTTGATTTGGTAAGATATGCACAGGCAATTTTGAAATAAAAGCTAGAGATAGATAAATTAAAAACATGCAGAACCAGGCAACCCCACCAACCATGATGGAAAGGTTTAACAATCCATACAGTAACTCTCATGGTTGAAAGAGGCAATTCCATCATCTAAAGGCTTGAACCATTTATTGTTCAGATCTGAAAATGGTAGTTTATACTGAAAATACAAGTACCAAGAGGAACAAAACTACAACATAAAAAAAGATTTGCAAAAAGAAAAATAGAGTGAAAATGTATCTTGAGAATATTTAGTAAAGATGATAGATGAAAGTAACAACTGCTGTAGACACCATCAACATTGTTGCCTAGAATATAGAACAAATGCACAGACAAAATGAGAAAAATCAGTATGTTATGTAAATTTAACAATTAAACAAAATTATATAAAAAAGAACAAAACAGTCTCAGTTAAATATTACTTTGCTAAGTCTCACAGAAGCTTGAAGATCAACAAGGAAATCTAAAAATCTTAATGCCCAAAATTTAAAAGAATAAATTTAAAAAGAAAAAATCAAAATGGGGAAGTACCACTACCACAATGTCAACTCAATGGCTGAAAAGCTGATCAACCCTGCACTAAAACCAAATTTAAAACCAGCAAGCAAAGGCACACACTTAAGCACACCAAGCAATAACAAGCACAGATTGTTAAAACATCACCCACAATGCTACAATTCTCTGACAGAATGCCTCCACCTACTCTCACATGATTAAGACAGGCTCACCTTTGACATCAGCAGCATTATCTGCTGCTACTGTGGTTGATGTTGCCGCTGCTGCTGCTGCCGCTGCTGCTGCCGCTGCTGCTGCTACTGTGGGGGCAGCAGCAGCAGCTTTGGCCGCTGCCGCTTGACTCTTTTTAGATCCACCTGCAACAAAGTTTGCTACAACCTACCAGCAGAACTCGACTCACTGACAGAAAAAAAGCCTTTTAAGCTTGAGAGCTCTTGTACAGCCTACAGCACCTAACCAATGTAATATTGAGGTAGAAATTCATATTTAAAAAAAAAAATGAAATGACAGCTCTTACTTATTGAGAAAAATAGCAAGTATTGTTTCTTTGTCTTAAATACCCATTGAGGCAACTACATAATATAAATTCTACTTGTTCTATTACAATGACGGCACAGAGCTCTCTGCTTGGTTGAGCTTTCAAACAAAGCTGTGCTGACTTTGAAAGTACCAGAAGCCTAGCATGAGTAGAAGCAATCACTAAAATTGGGAGATGGGATTCTCTGGGGTTTAATACACATCAATCTACAGTACCATCTAACAAAAAATTGTTAGTTGAATGATTTTCACACTGTGATAAATTCACACAATATGCAATAATAATGGTGTGGAAAAACGACTTAAAAATCTCCTAATAGGATTGAAACACCAAGTCATTAACACAGAAAAAATTAAGTGATAGTTAATACAAAAAACAGACAGCAAACCACACAAAAACCAAGCAACATAAAAGCAAATGTTGCAGATTGACACCGGAGAAAAGTTGAATTCCCTTAAGGACAAAATATTATCTACTAAAACCTCAAAAATCCATATGATGACTAAATAAAACAGTAGATCAGAGTGCAATTCATAGCTTCAGAGGCAAAAACCACAGCTAAACAATAAAGCTTAGTAAGTAGCAGTGTTGTCAAGACATACCTGACTTGGAATTTGATTTCTGACCCATCTGAGGAGGGGCATGGTCCAATGGCTCTGGATTAGGTTCCACGGCCTTGTTTGACAATAACTTCTGTTCCCATAGTTGCTTGAGCTCTTGGAGCACTTGATCATCCACCCCTTCGTCCAGGAACGCTTCTCGCACTCCAGATATAACATCATCTATGACGCTATTATATAGCTTTAACTGCAAAAGAAAGGTATGCCAGAATGAGCTTGTGATGCTGTGAATCAAGGGTAAAAGAAGACATTAAATTTTCATAAAATATCAAGATGCACAGTAAAAGAATTATTATTTTACAGGTACATTTAATAAAGTAGGAAAAGAAACAACCCTTGGAAAGAAGGGGGGCCAACAAAAAAAGCAAATAAAAATTAATTCGAAATTTTTCAAAGATATGAAAAATACAAAAACCGAATAGAACTTTTAACAGAAGTACACTTTGACTAATATAATTCATGGTGACACACAATTCTTGTGGAGAGGTTATAACTTTCAATCTGGCAAAGGAGAAAAATCATAGGGTGGCTATAGATTTCAATAGGTCACAGAAATGCTGGCTTCAAAGCAGAAGTTCAAATTAAAACCAGAAATATAGTTAACTGCTTGCAACGGGGCCAGACATAAAAAGCGGTGAGAGATACCGTGTTGAACATAACCTCAAATTCCCCAACGGTTTAAATCAGCTCAAAACTTTAAGTACGTATTTACAGCCGGTGTGTTTCGATGCACAACCAATTTCAACGTTTCCCGGAAGTTGCAACTTACCACACACGATTGACTAAGCGACATTCTTAAATAAACTAAATGATTCTAAGCTGCTACGATAATGGACGAATACAACAGAAGAGGCCTCCTCTCCTTCCCCTCCCCGTTCCCTTTCCCTCCCCTCCCCCTCTCTCGCCGACGTCGTCATCCCCTCTCCCCACCCCTCCCAAGGTGGCCGATGGGTTGCCTACGCACCCGGCGCCCGTCCGGCGCCGGCCTTGGGCGGGAGGGGCCCGGGGCCGCCCCCCTTTTCGGAGCGTGGAGCCGAAGTTGTCACGTCAAACAGGGCGGCGATTACGGAGACGGACTTGGGGAGTTTCTGCGATCAGAAAATCAGAAACGTGTGTCTCGCGAGCGATTCCGAAGAGTCGATTCGCCTCTCTGTCTCTGTCGCACTCATGAAGCGCGACGTGGGGTTGTGAGACAGTCAGGCGGCAGACGAAACGAGTCTTCTGAATCAGTTCCCGAACCGGCTGGAGACGGCCAAGTGGAACTCGGACATGCGGGCACGAGGACAGCGACAGCGGGCGGCGGCGGCGGGGACGCGGCGAGGCGTTCGTGTCTGCGCTGTGGTGCGACACTCCCCCGCGGTTTCGGCTCGGCGAACTCGGACACTTGCTGTCGTCGCCGCCTTACAGTCGGGAGGGTAGGCCGGCCCGGCAGACACACATGCATGAGCTTGCCTACCTGTCGGGCTGTGCGTTCGCAGTGCGTCGGCACAGTTGGCACACATTGGCACACATACCCACGCAAAAACAAGCAAACAGCCAAAACAGACCGCCCGCCCTGCCCCGCCCCGCCCCACCCCGCCCTGGCGGCATCGCGATGCGCCTCGACGCGGCCCGCCTCGCGCGGCCCGGTGTCATCAGCACACAATCGAGGCTGTCATACGCGGCGGCGGCCCGGCGGCCCGGCCGCGCCCTGTTGGCCTTCCCGTCTGGAGGGACGGAGTCGACGGAGTCTGGGGCCGAGCTGTGGAGCGCGGCCAAGCGCGGCGCGGACCTGGTGCCGGTGTCACTGGCAAATGATGAGCCGGTGGGGTGGCGGGGCCGGGCGGGGCGGGGCGGGGGCGGCGCGGAATCTGCCCCCGGCGGCGCGGACGGCGCGGCGGCGGTGACCATGTGGTGGTGCCGGCCGGGTGTTGTGGTGGGATAGGACCAGGAGGATCCGAGCCGAGCCGCGCCGGGCCGAGCCGAGCCGAGGCCCCGGCGCGCGGTGCCCGCTGTGGCGTGGCGGCGTGGCCCGTGTGGCGTGCGTGCGCGCGATCCCCACGGGGGGCTCAGTCGCTTTTCGCAAGTGGCGAGTCAAGTCGCGACCCGCGCGGCGCTTAGCAGGGCGCTGGACCGCACGTACCGCCGCACGTACCGGCACCGCGCCGAGCGAGCCGAGGCACTGGTTGGCGTGCAGCGCGTTGTGACAGTGACAGTGTGACAGTGGGACTGAGCGACGTCACCGGCCGCCTCCCGCCACCGCCAGCAGTCGGCCAAGAGCAGCACGCCTCCACCATGTGAGTGAGGGGTGCCGTCTCCCTCGCATCCCCAGGGCCGCCCCGCCGCCCCGCCAGTGCGATAAAGACAGAGCAACGCTCAGGGTCATCAAAGATGGTCTCTTCGCGCCGCGCGCGCTTTTTGTGTCCGGCGACCGATGGGCGGGACTTCCCTGTCCTTCCGAGCGAACGCGTGTTGGGCACGTCGTGGCAATCCGATAGTGAATCCCCCTCGCCGTGCCCGGCAGTCTGTCTCTCTCGCACCCCCACGAAGCGCCCGGCTAATGCGAGAGAGACAGAGCGTTGAGATCGCTGTTCGGAAAGAGCGTGCAGGCCGCCCTGCCTGCCTCTCGGAAGCGACGAGTGTCTCCGGGGTCCGGGGGCTCTGCGCGGCGCGGCTCCTGTTTGGCGACAAAAAGACGACACCCCCCAGACCCCCAGACCCAAGCCCAGGTCGACGCCTCGGTAATTAATCGACCGCTAAACTCTGCCGGCCCGGCGTGTCGGCGCCCTGGACCTCCTCCCGCGTCCCGGCGGTCGAAATTGGGAGCCGAATGACACGGCGGCTTTGGCATCCCAAACGAGAGCGGACGGTGGAAAGAAAAGCAGCCGCCTGGGCGGAGTTCTGGCGTCGCGTGTGTGGTGCCGGGCTGCCGGCCGTGGCGCTCCAGACCTCTAGCGCTGCCGGAGGCTGGAGGACGTAATTACATCACTGGATGAAAAATAAACTAATCGGCCGCTCGAGGAAAAGTCCTTTTCTTCGCTCATTCCGCAGTTCGCTGCCCAATTTCTGCTATCGTAGATCGTCGGGATGGTTCCTCATTCGCGAGCCTGGCTGCTTTTTTTGGCGCGGAATCGTCGCCGGACCGAATGATTTCGGTCCTACCGTGACGACGCGAAGGCTGCGCGCTGCGCCCGCGTGTGCCGGGTGAATGGGTGTGGTTCAAATCAAGGTGGACCACTTCTAGCGATTCCACATTTAAAAAAAGGATCAGCAAAAAAAGAAATCAAGACCACCTGGTGGTCGCTGCACCGCGCGGCCCGCGGTCCGAGCTACCTGTCACTCTGATTGGCCTCATAAATGAGCCGGGGAACCAGATCGGATGAATTTCCCGGCGATACGGCAGGGAAGTGAATGGAGTAGTATAATCTTCCAATCAAAGGCGGCAGGCAATGGCGCAGGCAAACGGCTAACGCGCGCCCAGCCGAGTTTCCCGCGTTTTCCATAATCCTCTTATAATGCCCGATGATTTCTGTCCTCTGCTCGGCGCGGCTCGGCGCTGGAGTCGTTTTCTAGTGGTGCGACACTGGCAATGGCCCGGGGATCTCTTTCTCATATGCATGCTAAAGCGGCTGAATCAAGCGGCGCCGCAGTGAACGCAGTGCGAGGGCAGTGCGGGGGCGGGACCGTCTCCGCCGTCTTGGCGATGCAGCGGCGCGACCCCGCGGCGCTGTCTCTCTCGCACCCCCAGGGCGCGGCCCACGAGTGCGAGAGAGACAGCGCGGCGAGGCGACTGTTGAGTCTGCAGCAGCGCAGTTAATTATCGGCCCGACAAATCCCTCGGCTTGTCGAGGCAGCAGGCTGGCAGTGCAGTTGGTGCAGTATGGAGAATAGCCTGGAAATAATCATCGCCTGCTTTGCGCGTTGCGCGTGTGCGCGTGCGCGCAGGCAGCGCACTCAAGGCCGCGCTTTTGAAAGCCGCTTTCCTAAACGGCGCGAGGAAGACGCAAATTAAGCGAAAAGAAAAAGAAACAGGGCACGAAAACAACGAAAAAGGAGAGAAAACAAATGACATGCTAGGCGGTCGTTGGAGTCGTCCACGCCCATTCATGCCAGGCGGTGAACGGGAGCAGCGCTCGGTCCAAGCGCTCATGGCGTTTTACACTGTCGTCGCCCGGCGAGGTGACGAATCGCCGTCCATAGATCTCGTCTTCGAGGAGCACATGGAGGGCCTTCCGGGGGCGGTGTCCACGGTGTCCACCCGCCCGCACCGGCCGTGCGTCGCCGTGCATACCAATGCGGCCCGCTCGTGCTCCAGAAAAGTCAACAGTGTACAGAGTACACTGGGAGAGTGCCCGTCCCGGCCGGCCGGGTGGACACGCCAGCATGAGTGGATCTGAGTAAACGGCCCGGGCACCGTCGAGTCGAGACGTTGTAATTGCCGATCGCCACCAACACGGACGCGGCGGGTCGCGGCGGGACGGTGTCCGAATTTCGCCCCTCGACGACCATCTTCGGGCTGCACGCGGCTGCCGCGCCCGAACGCGAATCTGCCGCACGGCGAGACAGCAACGCACAAGCACACGTGATCGAACAGCAATGTGTGTTCCGGGTAGCCGCGCCGTGCTTGCGCCGTGCTTGCACAAGAAGTGCTTTTGTTTTCTCGTTGTTTTCATTATCGCGTCCGCGCGTCCGCGTGCAGCAACAGGCCCGCCGTCACTCTATTTATCCGAACCGCGCTCTGTCTCTCTCGCGCCCCTACGGAACGCCCCGCGAGTGTGAGAGAGACAGTGGACTGAACGCGCGTCCTGCCGCAGTCGGCCGCCGGCCGAAAGAAGGCAGAAGGCCCGCCTCCGCCTGCTCCGCCGCCGTCTCCCAGTTTCGCCAGTTTTTCTACCTCTCCACGGCGATAAAGATTGGGGGAAATACTCGGCCCTATCAAGAATCGATTGGAAATGGTCGACGCTGGCAAGAAACAGTCAAAAACAACAGCCGGACTGCGAACGGATTGGCGGGCCTGGCGCTTCGCGGTCCGCGGTCCGCGGTTCGCGGCGGCGCGCGGTGGTCGTCCCTCCTCCCCTCGCTCCTCTCCGTCGTCATCAAGCTCGCGGGCAAAACGAAGCGGTCTCTTATTCCCCATTGCAGCCATTTTCTCATCCGCGGCCCGGCCTTTGACTGTCGCTCTGTCTCTCTCGCACTCGTGGGGCGCCCCGCATGGGTGCGAGGGAGACAGAGCGACGGAGCACCGGCCGGGCGGAGGCGCGGATGTTCCTCGACGAATTGGAAGTGGAAAGAGTCCTCGCCCTTGGAGCGAGTGTGGCGTGCGGGGCGGCCGTCTCTCTCGCACCCACACGCCAAGCCGACGCCAAAGCCGACGCCAAGCCCTCAGAGCGAGGGACCGCCCACTCCACTGCAGCAGATACGCATCGCACCGACCGCGGAGCGGAGCCGGATCGGCACCTTGAGGCTCTCGCTCTCTCTCGCTCTCGTGCACGCGCGCATCCTGCCAGCTTTTCACCCCCGCGCCCCGCGCACAGCACTGCAGACTGAGAGTCGTTTTCATCGCCCTACGCACCTACACGGGACGCCCCGTGCCGTGGAGTGCGAGGGCGACGGAATCAGTCTGCAGTGCCGTGGCAGTGCACTGGACGGGACGAATCGGGGGAATTTCCCTTCCTTTTCCCGATCATGGCCCCCAATTACCGCGCATCGCCGCGCTAACGACCCGGAGGAAAATCCTGTGAGAGAGGCATCCCCGGCATTGTCCACCGGCGGAGCGAGGCAGAGAGAGAGAGAGAGAGAGAGAGAGAGAGAGAGAGAGAGAGAGAGAGAGAGAGAGAGAGAGAGAGAGAGAGAGAGAGAGAGAGAGAGACAGAGATGAGTGATGAGGACCGAGGCCGTCAGTTAGATGTCGAGAATGCACGTTCTGCCTTTGTCGTTGTTTTGATTTGGCGCCTTTTGTATCATCGTGTTTTGGAGGCGCGGCGCGGGCGCACTTCCTGACCTTGCAGCCCGGGAGAGGAAGAGAGAGAGGAGGAGGAGGGGGAGGGGCGGACGTCCATGGCATTCGTGGGTCCAGCCAGCCGGTCTAGCTCCGTCTGGTGATTCACTGGCCGTGCCGGCGTGCCGCTGCACTGCACATGCAGTTGCACAGGAAGCCGAGCTGCGCGGAGCGATTGCACTTGACTTCTGCACTCGCGACTCTCTTGGCGGCTGGGTCGCACTTCGTCCAGTTTATCTCTCGGGAGTCACGTGGCAGTGCAGGCGCGGGCCGTGCTCTGTCTCTCTCGCACTCGTGGGACGCACTCTTCGGAATCAAAATCGTTCTGATGCTTTGTGTGTTTTCTGTGCGAATTGGTCGTGTTTGGCACGGAAAAGCAGTGCCATGATCGGAACTCATGTCGAAGTAAAGAGGCTGAACCAGATTTCCAGTGTCGCTGACGTCACTCGGCGGAGTTTATATTCGCGGTGTCGGGTTCGCGGTGTACTCGCGTCAGCGACAACGGGTGTCTAGAGGGTAAACTGGCCAACTGCTCTGGTTTGGAGAAAGATAAAAAAGTGGCCTGTTGCTGGGCGCGCAGTTCCAGCAGTTCCAGCTCCTCGGGGCTCTAGGATGAAACTGGACGCCCCAAAAATGAGAGACGACCTGACGGGACGGCACTAGAGAGCCTCAGAGGCACCTGGCGCCGAGCTGAGCTGGTCAGTGAGCGAGCCCCGGCGTGCCCTGTGTTTGCCTGGGCGAGAGTGTAGCAGCAGCAGCTGTGTTGTCCTGGCTCCCGACGGCACGGCACGGCGTTCCCGCCGAGCGTCTCGTCGCTCTGTCTCTCTCGCACCCCCACGGCGCGCCCCATGAGTGCGACAAGGACAACGCGAGCAGCCTGCTGGCGATGGAAAGTTCGGAAAAGCTGTTCGGAAGCAAGGACCCCTTTCGGTCCGTCCACAACCTAACTCTGCCTCGACAAGCGGCCCCTCCTTCGCGCCAAATTTCCCCGCCCGATTCTCATTTCAAGTCATTAATCACACCTTTCGGCGAAATGTCTCAGATGATGAGATGCGAGGTTTCTCCGGGGAAAGGGGAGCGGCAAGCAAGGGGGCGGTCTAGCCCCGCCTGCTCCAAACTGCTGCCCGTTATCCCAACCCGGGAGTCGCCGCTCGCTGACAACGGGTGGCCAATTGTGCGTCGAAGTGGCCGGCGATACAGTGCGGTAGCGTACTAGTACACTGGCTGCAGTGGCGGTCCGAGCCGAGCGGTCTGTGTGGCCGAGACCTTCGAGTGGGCCTTCGTCTGGCACAGTTTGATGATCGAGAAACCGGTCAAAGCTCCCACTTGTGGTAGGGTTCCACTGGGGCGGGGCGGGGCGGGGCGGGGTGGCTGGATCAACAGCTTCTTCTTCACGCACGCGGGGACCGAACTCGAAAACGCCCGGCCGGGCGGGGCGGTGGGCGCTGCCGAGTCGGTGTGCTAAGAGGGCTGTAAATGTCAGCTTTACAGTGCCCCTCCCCCCTGCCCCGCGCATTTCGATTTCAAAACGCGATTCGCACGCCGTTTGCCCACTTGCCTGTTTGCCCTGTGCGTGTGCGGGCTGCGGGCCGTGAGGGTCGGGACTGTCGGGACGCGCTCACCGCCGCTCTCCCACGCGACAATGTTACAGTGCAGTTACAATGCACGTGCGTTATTGTTGGAAGCCCTCGCCTGGGATCGACGCGGATGGCCGCAGAGCCGTCTAATGGCACTGTTAAAAACAACAATCACGGGGAGGCTTTCATGAAAGGCAGTATACAGATTCGATGGGGCGAAATCGAAGCAAAATTATAGGTGACTCTTCCCCGCCTGAAACTCGATCACGATGATGTCACTATTTTATTCTCAGTGATGATTGTGAAGAAATAAACAGGAGAGGGAAAAATAGGGATAATAAATAAACAACCAAAACATGGATTGACTTTTGGCTTTTTGTATCTCATAGCGGCGGTGCCAGGCGGCCAACAGCAACTCACCGAAACCGTTGATACGACGGGGGACTTCCCCCTGCGTCAGTGTCGACGGGAAGTGGGGTCCAACGACCCGTGGCTCTTTCGAAAAACCAAAACAAAAGGGTTTCTCTTCAATAAAGCAAAAAGCAATCTGGAACGTTTACCGAAGCGGAGCCGACGACCGGATGGAATCTCTTCCGGTGACGCCCTCACACCTCGGCGTGGTCGGCGTGTTGCGGCTGCACGCCGGGCAAACCACCTGCATCCGAGCATCCGAGGTTCCGAGGTTCCGAGCCGGGGCGGGGTGGGGCGGGGTGGGGCGGGGTGGGGCACATCGCCCGGACCGGCAAGGCCTCGCCAGCCGGTTTCCTCCGCGTCGTCTTGTTGCCCCCCTAATGGGCCCGCAAATCTCTGACTGTGGCCCAGCATTTCGGTCTCTCGGACGCTGCGGACGCCCAGAGGCGCGTCTCCAGATAAGGCCAGAAGGACGAGCACCAGCGAAGCGACCGTCGCGCACCGAACAGGTGGCTTCGTCGCGAGTCTATGTAGCTTGACCCACCTCAAAGTTGACCTACCTATATATTAATTAATAAAAATATTAATATAAATATTAGAATATAATATGGGAATATAAATAGGAGTAATATAAATATTACCAAAAAAAGTTGACCCACCCCACAGTTGACCTACCCTATATTTTTGACTTGACCGACGAAGCGCGACGGCCTCGCGGCAGGGGAAGCGCGACAGTGTCGCGGCAGGGGAAGCGCGACAGTGTCGCGGCAGGGGAAGCGCGACAGTGTCGCGGCAGGGGAAGCGCGACAGTGTCGCGGCAGGGGAAGCGCGACAGTGTCGCGGCAGGGGAAGCGCGACAGTGTCGCGGCAGGGGAAGCGCGACAGTGTCGCGGCAGGGGAAGCGCGACGGCCTCGCGGCCAGGGCCGCCGGAAGTACTTTCTGGTGGGGGGGGGGCGAAATTTTTATGAAAAATTGTTGGGTTGCCTACCGTTAAGGGGCAACACCCAATACGGTTTAGACTTCTCTAATAGTGTTCCAAATCCAGCAAACGAAGCGAGCTTAAAGCGAAAATTCACACAATTCTAGACTTTAACACAACTTTTGCCATTTTTAGAGCTTAATCACACGCTTTATTGGTGGGCGAAGCGAGCCAAACGGCAAAATAATGGAGGAAAACTAAGAAAACCTGCGAGCGAAGCGAGCAAGAAGCCAAAAATCAAAGAATTTGCGACTTTGCTATATTTTTCTCTCTATTTTGAGCTCAAAATGGCACTTTAGTGTCTGAAAGTGGGGGGGGGGCGCTGCCAAACAGCGAGGCTGTGCCAGCGTCAAGCAGCGAGGCTGTGCCAGCGTCAAACAGCGAGGCTGTGCCAGCGTCAAACAGCGAGGCTGTGCCAGCGTCAAACAGCGAGGCTGTGCCAGCCTCACACAGCGAGGCTGTGGCAGCGTCAACCAGCGAGGCTCTGCCAGCCTCACACAGCGAGGATGTGCCAGCGTCAAACAGCGAGGCTGTGCCAGCGTCAAACAGCGAGGCTGTGCCAGCCTCACACTGCGAGGCTGTGCCAGCCTCACACTGCGAGGCTGTGCCAGCCTCACACTGCGAGGCTGTGCCAGCCTCACACTGCGAGGCTGTGCCAGCCTCACACTGCGAGGCTGTGCCAGCCTCACACTGCGAGGCTGTGCCAGCCTCACACTGCGAGGCTGTGCCAGCCTCACACAGCGAGGCTGTGCCAGCCTCACACAGCGAGGCTGTGCCAGCCTCACACAGCGAGGCTGTGCCAGCCTCACACAGCGAGGCTGTGCCAGCCTCACACAGCGAGGATGTGCCAGCCTCAACCAGCGAGGCTGTGCCAGCGTCAACCAGCGAGGCTCTGCCAGCGTCAACAGCGAGGCTGTGCCAGCGTCAAACAGCGAGGCTGTGCCAGCCTCCACAGCGAGGCTGTGCCAGCGTCAAACAGCGAGGCTGTGCCAGCCTCACACTGCGAGGCTGCCAGCCTCACACTGCGAGGCTGTGCCAGCCTCACACAGCGAGGCTGTGCCAGCCCACACAGCGAGGCTGTGCCAGCTCACACTGCGAGGCTGTGCCAGCTCACACAGCGAGGCTGTGCCAGCCTCAAACAGCGAGGCTGTGCCAGCCTCACAGCGAGGCTGTGCCAGCCTCACACAGCGAGGCTGTGCCAGCCTCACACAGCGAGGCTGTGCCAGCCTCACACAGCGAGGCTGTGCCAGCCTCACACAGCGAGGATGTGCCAGCGTCAACCAGCGAGGCTCTGCCAGCCTCACACAGCGAGGCTGTGCCAGCGTCAAACAGCGAGGCTGTGCCAGCGTCAAACAGCGAGGCTGTGCCAGCCTCACACAGCGAGGCTGTGCCAGCGTCAAACAGCGAGGCTGTGCCAGCCTCACACTGCGAGGCTGTGCCAGCCTCACACTGCGAGGCTGTGCCAGCCTCACACTGCGAGGCTGTGCCAGCCTCACACTGCGAGGCTGTGCCAGCTCACACACTGCGAGGCTGTGCCAGCCTCACACTGCGAGGCTGAGCCAGCCTCAACAGCGAGGCTGTGCCAGCCTCACACGCGAGGCTGTGCCAGCCTCACAATGCGAGGCTGTGCCAGCCTCACACAGCGAGGCTGTGCCAGCCTCACACAGCGAGGCTGTGCCAGCCTCACACAGCGAGGCTGTGCCAGCCTCACACTGCGAGGCTGTGCCAGCCTCACACAGCGAGGCTGTGCCAGCCTCACACAGCGAGGCTGTGGCAGCGTCAACCAGCGAGGCTGTGCCAGCCTCACACAGCGAGGATGTGCCAGCGTCAAACAGCGAGGCTGTGCCAGCGTCAAACAGCGAGGCTGTGCCAGCTCACAAGCGAGGCTGTGCCAGCCTCACACTGCGAGGCTGTGCCAGCCTCACACTGCGAGGCTGTGCCAGCCTCACACAGCGAGGCTGTGCCAGCCTCACACAGCGAGGCTGTGCCAGCCTCACACAGCGAGGCTGTGCCAGCCTCACACAGCGAAGATGTGCCAGCGTCAACCAGCGAGGCTGTGCCAGCCTCACACAGCGAGGCTGTGCCAGCGTCAAACAGCGAGGCTGTGCCAGCGTCAAACAGCGAGGCTGTGCCAGCCTCACACAGCGAGGCTGTGCCAGCGTCAAACAGCGAGGCTGTGCCAGCCTCACACTGCGAGGCTGTGCCAGCCTCACACTGCGAGGCTGTGCCAGCCTCACACTGCGAGGCTGTGCCAGCCTCACAATGCGAGGCTGTGCCAGCTCACACACTGCGAGGCTGTGCCAGCCTCACACAGCGAGGCTGTGCCAGCCTCACACTGCGAGGCTGTGCCAGCCTCAACTGTGAGGCTGTGCCAGCCTCACACAGCGAGGCTGTGCCAGCTCACACAGCGAGGCTGTGCCAGCTCAACACTGCGAGGCTGTGCCAGCCACACAGCGAGGCGTGCCAGCCTCACACAGCGAGGCTGTGGCAGCGTCAACCAGCGAGGCTGTGCCAGACTCACACAAGCGAGGCTGTGCCAGCGTCAAACAGCGAGCTGTGCCAGCGTCAACAGCGAGGCTGTGCCAGCCTCACACTGCGAGGCTGTGCCAGCCTCACACTGCGAGGCTGTGCCAGCCTCACACTGCGAGGCTGTGCCAGCCTCACACTGCGAGGCTGTGCCAGCCTCACACTGCGAGGCTGTGCCAGCCTCACATGCGAGGCTGTGCCAGCTCACACGCGAGGCTGTGCCAGCGTCAATCAGCGAGGCTGTGCAGCGTCAAACAGCGAGGCTGTGCCAGCCTCACACTGCGAGGCTGTGCCAGCCTCAAACAGCGAGGCTGTGCCAGCCTCACACTGCGAGGCTGTGCCAGCGTCAAACAGCGAGGCTGTGCCAGCGTCAAACAGCGAGGCTGTGCCAGCCTCACACTGCGAGGCTGTGCCAGCGTCAAACAGCGAGGCTGTGCCAGCGTCAAACAGCGAGGCTGTGCCAGCCTCAAACAGCGAGGCTGTGCCAGCGTCAAACAGCGAGGCTGTGCCAGCCTCAAACTGCGAGGCTGTGCCAGCGTCAAACAGCGAGGCTGTGCCAGCCTCACACAGCGAGGCTGTGCCAGCCTCACACAGCGAGGCTGTGCCAGCCTCACACAGCGAGGCGTGCAGTCACACGCGAGGCTGTGGCAGCGTCAAAAGCGAGGCTGTGCCAGCCTCACACAGCGAGGCTGTGCCAGCGTCAAACAGCGAGGCTGTGCCAGCGTCAACAGCGAGGCTGTGCCAGCCTCACACAGCGAGGCTGTGCCAGCTCACACAGCGAGGCTGTGCCAGCGTCAAACAGCGAGGCTGTGCCAGCCTCACACAGCGAGGCTGTGCCAGCCTCACACAGCGAGGCTGTGCCAGCCTCACACTGCGAGGCTGTGCCAGCCTCACACTGCGAGGCTGTGCCAGCCTCACACAGCGAGGCTGTGCCAGCCTCACACAGCGAGGCTGTGCCAGCTCACACAGCGAGCTGTGCCAGCCTCACACAGCGAGGCTGTGCCAGCCTCACACAGCGAGGCGTGCCAGCGTCAAACAGCGAGGCTGTGCCAGCCTCAAACAGCGAGGCTGGCCAGCCTCACACAGCGAGGCTGTGCCAGCGCAAACAGCGAGGCTGTGCCAGCCTCACACTGCGAGGCTGTGCCAGCCTCACACTGCGAGGCTGTGCCAGCCTCACACTGCGAGGCTGTGCCAGCCTCACAGCGAGGCTGTGCCAGCCTCACATGCGAGGCTGTGCCAGCCTCACACTGCGAGGCTGTGCCAGCCTCACACTGCGAGGGTGTGCCAGCCTCACAGCAACGAGGCTGTGCCACGCCTCACAATGCTGCACGGCCTGTGAGGCCAGCCTCACCACACCGCGAGGCTGTGCCAGCCTCACACTGCGAGGCTGTGCCAGCCTCACACTGCGAGGCTGTGCCAGCCTCACAGCGAGGCTGTGCCAGCGTCAAACAGCGAGGCTGTGCCAGCCTCACACTGCGAGGCTGTGGCAGCGTCCAACAGCGAGGCTGTGCCAGCGTCACACAGCGAGGCTGTGCCAGCCTCAAACAGCGAGGCTGTGCCAGCGTCAAACAGCGAGGCTGGGGCCAGCGTCAAACAGCGAGGCTGTGCCAGCCTCCCACAGCGAGGCTGTGCCAGCGTCAAACAGCGAGGCTGTGCCAGCGTCAAACAGCGAGGCTGTGCCAGCGTCAAACAGCGAGGCTGTGCCAGCGTCAAACAGCGAGGCTGTGCCAGCGTAAAACAGCGAGGCTGTGCCAGCCTCACACAGCGAGGCTGTGCCAGCGTCAAACACGAGGCTGTGCCAGCATAAAACAGCGGGGCTGGGGCCAGCCTCACACAGCGAGGCTGTGCCAGCGTCAAACAGCGAGGCTGTGCCAGCGTCAAACAGCGAGGCTGTGCCACCCTCACACAGCGAGGCTGTGCCAGCGTAAAACAGCGAGGCTGTGCCAGCGTCAAACAGCGAGGCTGTGCCAGCGTCAAACAGCGAGGCTGTGCCAGCGTCAAACAGCGAGGCTGTGCCAGCCTCACACAGCGAGGCTGTGCCAGCGTAAAACAGCGAGGCTGTGCCAGCGTCAAACAGCGAGGCTGTGCCAGCGTCAAACAGCGAGGCTGTGCCAGCGTCAAACAGCGAGGCTGTGCCAGCCTCACACAGCGGGGCTGTTCCAGCGTCAAACAACGAGGCTGTGCCAGCATCAAACAGCGAGGCTGTGGCTGCCTCACACAGCGAGGCTGTGCCAGCGTCAACAGCGAGGCTGTGCCAGCGTCAAACTGCGAGGCTGTGCCAGCCTCACACAGCGAGGCTGTGCCAGCGTCAAACAGCGAGGCTGTGCCAGCGTCAAACAGCGAGGCTGTGCCAGCGTCAAACAGCGAGGCTGTCCAGCGTCAAACAGCGAGGCTGTGCCAGCCTCAACAGCGAGGCTGTGCCAGCGTCAAACAGCGAGGCTGTGCCAGCGTCAAACAGCGAGGCTGTGCCAGCGTCAAACAGCGAGGCTGTGCCAGCGTCAAACAGCGAGGCTGTGCCACCCTCACACAGCGAGGCTGTCCAGCGTAAAACAGCGAGGCTGTGCCAGCGTCAAACAGCGAGGCTGTGCCAGCCTCAACAGCGAGGCTGTGCCAGCGTCAAACAGCGAGGCTGTGCCAGCGTAAAACAGCGAGGCTGTGCCAGCTAAAAAGCGAGGCTGTGCCACCCTCACACAGCGAGGCTGTGCCAGCGTCAAACAGCGAGGCTGTGCCAGCGTCAAACAGCGAGGCTGTGCCAGCGTCAAACAGCGAGGCTGTGCCAGCGTAAAACAGCGAGGCTGTGCCAGCGTCAAACAGCGAGGCTGTGCCAGCGTCAAACAGCGAGGCTGTGCCAGCCTCACACAGCGAGGCTGTGCCAGCGTCAAACAGCGAGGCTGTGCCAGCGTCAAACAGCGAGGCTGTGCCAGCGTAAAACAGCGAGGCTGTGCCACCCTCACACAGCGAGGCTGTGCCAGCGTCAAACAGCGAGGCTGTGCCAGCGTCAAACAGCGAGGCTGTGCCAGCGTCAAACAGCGAGGCTGTGCCACCCTCACACAGCGAGGCTGTGCCAGCGTCAAACACGAGGCTGTGCCAGCGTCAAACAGCGAGGCTGGGGCCAGCCTCACACAGCGAGGCTGTGCCAGCGTCAAACAGCGAGGCTGTGCCAGCGTCAAACAGCGAGGATGTGCCAGCGTCAAACAGCGAGGCTGTGCCAGCGTCAAACAGCGAGGCTGTGCCAGCGTCAAACAGCGAGGCTGTGCCAGCGTCAAACAGCGAGGCTGTGCCAGCGTCAAACAGCGAGGCTGTGCCAGCCTCACACGGCGAGGCTGTGCCAGCGTCAAACAGCGAGGCTGTGTCGCGGCAAAGGAAGCGCGACAGTGTCGCGGCAGGGGAAGCGCGACGGTGTCGCGGCAGGGGAAGCGCGACAGTGTCGCGGCAGGGGAAGCGCGACAGTGTCGCGGCAGGGGAAGCGCGACAGTGTCGCGGCAAAGGAAGCGCGACAGTGTCGCGGCAGGGGAAGCGCGACAGTGTCGCGGCAGGGGAAGCGCGACGGCCTCGCGGCAGGGGAAGCGCGACAGTGTCGCGGCAGGGGAAGCGCGACAGTGTCGCGGCGGGGGAAGCGCGACGGCCTCGCAGCGGGGGGGAAGCGCGACAGTGTCGCGGCAGGGGAAGAGCGACAGTGTCGCGGCAGGGGAAGCGCGATGACGTCGCGGCAGGTGAAGCGTGACAGTGTCCCAGTGACAGTAGACGATACTTCAAAAAAATTTATAATAAAAAATAGGGTAGGTCAACTGTGGGGTAGGTAAACCCTTTTTTTGTTAATATTTATAACACTATTATTTATAGTCCCATATTTTTATTCAAATATTTATATTTATATTTTTATTAATAAATATATTGGTATGTCAACTGTGAGGTAGGTCTAATGAACAGCCCCGTCTGAGACTGCCGCCAGAGGATCGTTTCGCCCCCCTGTCCCTCTCGCACTCATGCAGCGTTTCGTGGGGGTACGAGAGAGACAGAAACGAACCGATCCTTCGGACTCTGGCGGCTGGAGTGCGGGCGGACGATGCGCGGCACCGCACTGCACTGCACTGCACTGCGGTGTGACTCGCAGGTGGCGTGGATGGCGGATCCGCGCCTCGCACAGCGCCTGCCGGTGTGCCGCCTGCGCCTCCTCCCCGCCGGGGAGGCCCTGCCGCCCGCGCTGTGCGTCGGCCGCCCCAACGTGGACGCTGTGTTCGTGGCGGGCGGCGAGAGCGCCGTGGCAGTCGGCGACGCGGTCTCGCTGACGTGGCGCCTCCTGCACCGCGGCACCCGCCGCGTCGTGCTCTGGCTGCCCGACGACCGCCCCGAGAGCCTGGCAGCCCTCGGCGGCATCCTGCGTCACGGCTGGAAAAAGTAGCTGGGCTAGACGCTGGCGCTCTGCTTGGTGTTGGAGCGGATGGCTAATTTGTCCGCCCTGTGCAGCTTGCTGGTAGCCGCTGTGGCCGCCGCACACGTGGACTTCTACCACGTGGAGCCTGTCGGGGGCGACGACTGCCGCGCCGCCATGCTGCACCACGTCCTGCGCTGGCGGCGCGACGGCGACGCGCGCCTCAACCTCTTCACGAACGCCGAGGCCGTCAACTTCCACCGCTGCACACTCCGAGCGATGGCCTACGACGCGCCGCCGTTCTCCGTCCTGCTGAACCAGAAGAGCCAGGGGGAGGCCGACGGCACGGCCGCCGTCTTGTCCGAGCGCTCCGTGAACCACCACTACCTGGAGCTGCTGGCCGCGCGCTGGAACTTCACGTACTCGCTGCGGAGGGACATCGCCGGCACGCTGGAGCCGGACGGCAAGGCCACGGGCATCATCGGGGACCTGCTGGCCGACCGCACGGACATGATCGTGGGCATGCTCCTCCTGACGCCGGTCCGCAACAAGTACATGGAGATGGGCAACTGCGTTTACAGTGTGTGCTACTCGTGGGCGGTGCCGAAGCCGCCGAGGCCTCCCGGGTACGGTGTCCACAGCGAGGCCGGCGGGCCAGGACGTGCAGTCGCCCGCCGCCATGGTCACGCCACTGTTTGTGTGCGACAGGATGGGCGTGCGGCGGTTCCTGTCGAGCTACCATTGGGCGGCGTGGCTGGGCTACGCGGCCTGCGCCGTGGTGGTCACCGTCACGCTGGCGGTCCTGGAGGAGCTGGACCCCGCGCGCCGCAATGCACGTCGCCGTCGTCGCCGCCTCCGCCAGAGCCGGAGACGCTCCGGCCGAGGGCGGCGCCCGCCCCCGAGGACGCTGGGCCGCTGGCTCCGCGAACTGCTGCGCCCGGCCATGTCGCAGGCGATGTCCCCCACGACCCTCAAGATCCAGCAGGTCCAGGTTCGCACCCGCTCTCCCCCCTCTCTTGCACTGATACTGATCCACACCCACTGCAGGCGGGATCCAGGAATTGGTGAAGGAGAAGTTGCCTACCTGGCAGGCGGCCTCTTGCTCATCCCATTCCCCCTGGATCCGCGCCACCCAACGCTCGTCGAAACAACCCATCTGTCTGCTGCAGGTGCGCATGGTGGTCGTGCTGTGGTACTTCATGTGCACCGTGATGGTGACGGCGTTCCAGGCCAAGCTGCTCATCAGGCTGACGACCCGGCCGCCGGAACAGCCGGTGAGGTCGTTCATAGACCTGGCCATGGCAGGGCTGCGCATCGGGTGGCCCCCGCAAGTGTACGACGAGCTCTACGACGACTTCAAAGCGGTATCCACAGCCGAAACCTGATTGCGCGAACTTCCGCTTTAGACTATTTGTTGTTTTTCCACTTTATCGGCGCGGCTCCGTTGCAGGGCGAGGCTCCCCTGCACTTTTGGACCTTGTACAAGTCGATGGCCTTCCCCATCATGAACGGCTCCGCGGCCATGCGGGCGCTCGGCGCGACGGGCCGCGTAGCGCTGCTGCACAGCCGGGAGTCCCTGCTGT